>NC_133619.1:310179930-310779930 GCF_048593235.1 Sminthopsis crassicaudata | reverse complement strand
TTTGCATAGATCATAACCTCATGCCTGGAATGGATTCTTTGCTCTATGTTCACCATTACCTTCCCTCTAGTTCAGACTCTGCCTCTTGTCTCTGAAATTGAATCCTTATAGTTATTAATTCTTTCACCATTCCTAAATTATCTTTTATCTCTGTCTTTCCATTCAGTTATTTAATATTTTATTAATGAATTTATTCATTCATTTCTCCATCCATTTATTTGTTTGCTTATTTACTTATTTATATGATACATTCTTCAGTAGAATATAGCCTTCTTCAGGGCAAAGTCTGCTTTTCATCTTTGTCTTTGTATCCTAAACACTTTGCATCAATTTTACATATATAGTATGATCTAGAAAAGGAAATGGGGGCGGCTGGGTGGCACAGTGGATAGAGCATCAGTCCTGAATTCAGGAGGACCAGAGTTCAAATTTGGTCTCAGACACTTAACACTTCCTAGCTGTGTGACCCTGGGCAAGTCACTTAACCCCAGCCTCAGAGAAAAAAAGGAAATGGCAAACTACTCCAGGAAAATTTCAAATAGAGTCACAAAGAGTGTGAATGAGATGAGGTGAGATCTTGCAAGACAGTTCTGAAAATCGAGTAAGGCTTCATCTACTTCAGATTTGATTAGGACTTTGAAGATTGAGTCAAGGGCATAATTGAGTCCCCTTCCTGCTATCCTCCCATGACACAATTTCCTCCCTATTTCAGTCAAATATGGATAACTCTGTACTTATTGGTCAAGTTCAATTTCGTGGGTAGATCTTGTGTTTAGAATGTAAGATTCTCAGCCAATGAGGATGAGAGTCAGTGGTGGGAGGGGGAATTTGTGTTAGGGATTAAAGGTGCTTATCCTGCCCACAGAAGGCGCTTCCTCTGTTTGATTGTCTGCTGGAGGAGTCTGCTTCTCATGAGAATGAACAATAAACTTTGCTTTACTCTAGAGATCTCTCCAGCTTTTTTTATTAAATGGTGTTCCCTCACCATTTCTGTACCACACAAGTGGAAATGAATGAAAACAACTGAACAACAACAAATATGGAACAGAAAGACCTAGCTTTATGATTGTATTACTTTGAAGATGGCTAGTAAGTCAACAGAAGTGGTAAGTGAAACATCTCATAAAAAATAAAATGTGAGGATTAGAAGAATTTAAAAGATCATCTATTCCAGTACCTTCATTTTATGATTCAAGACATTTAGCTTAGGGAAAGTGAACTAACCTGCTCACAATCACAGGGCTAAATTGTGACAGAGCTAAGACAGAAAATTAGATCTCTAAAGTCTGAGCAATGTTCTTTCCTCCACAGATATGATGCTGGGCAGGGTTTTTCACTTCTCCAGATTTTTCATTATAAATTGAATTGAATGTAAAATGGGTCTAATTTTCCTGGAGGTTTTTTTTTTTTTTTCTCATGAAGAAAAAGAGAGAGTAAAATGTACAAAACAATCCTTTGGAGAATATGAATTATTTTTGTAAATTTTGAAGTTTACAATAGAAATGTGAATAAGTTAATAAGTCACAATTATAATTGATATTATTATAATTGATAACGTTATTATTGTTTTGCTATTATTAGTTGCTCTGGTCTCTCTTTAGAATGGTCTGTGTGGGAAGGAATTATTTCTTAAATTCCCATTTTTATTATGACACATTTTAAATTAATAGCTAACATTTATATAGCACTTACTATGTGCTAGGCATTGTGCCAAATGCTTTACAATTCTTCTTATTATTAACAATAATTATAATGATAACTAACATTTATATAGTGTTTATAGTATGCTAGGCACTGAGCTAAAAGCTTTACAATTATTCCATTTGATCCTCATAACAATCCTGAAGTAGGTATTATCACCTTTTCCTTGAAGCCAAAGTTAAGTAACTTGCCCAGTGAATGTATGAGGCTTAAATGTGTGTACTAAATCATCCATCCCTCACAATCTACCTTATGTATACTCAAATAACCACAAACTCACCCCACTGACAGACTACTTGTAGAATTGATAGAAGAGAGAAATCATATGTGTAACCAGGCGATGTGCTAAGTGCTTTGCAAATATTATCTCATTCAATCCTGCCAACAATTCTTAAAGGTAGGAACTTGTATTA
This sequence comes from Sminthopsis crassicaudata, assembly GCF_048593235.1. Lineage (NCBI taxonomy): Eukaryota > Metazoa > Chordata > Mammalia > Dasyuromorphia > Dasyuridae > Sminthopsis > Sminthopsis crassicaudata. The sequence continues at coordinate 310,777,816 of NC_133619.1, read as the reverse complement.
TTTCCCATTTTAAAGATGAAGGAAACTGAGGCAGTCAGAGGTTAAAAGACCTGCCCAGAGTCACTTAGTTGGTAAATATCTAAGTTTAGAGCAACAGATTTTTAAAGACTTTAGAGAGAAGACAGAATCCAAGTGGCTTAATATTTTGAAAGGGAAGCTCTTCTAAAAGGGATGGAAAATTCTCAGGAATAAAATTTTGGAAAAAAAAATAGGAATGATTTTGATGTAAATGGAAATTTTGTTGAAGAGTTTGTTACAGAAGAAATTGAGTTTTAATACACAGATATTTAAAAATACAGAGGCAACAAGAGAGAAAGAGCCTTAAAACTGAGATCTTAATTGGAACCCTCTTTTAACACTTAGCTGTATAATTTGGGAAAGTCATTTAACCACTCAATGCCCTCTAGACAACTCTCCAAGACTATTATTAAGTTGAAGAGAAGTTTCCTATCTGCAGTGGATAGGATTACCAGGACTGAAGTCAGGAAAACTCATTTTTTTTTGAATTGTAATATGTCCTCAATTACTTACTACCTTTGTGACCCTGGACAAGTCACTTAACTCTCTTCATCTCAATTTTCTCATCCATAAAATGAAGTGGAGAAGAAAATATAAAAAAAAACCCAAAAAACAAAAAACAAAACAAAACAAAACAAAACAAAAAAACCTAATCTGTTATGTTTGCCAAGAAAATCCCAAATAGGGCCATGATGAGTTGGGACACAATTAAAAATAACTGAACAACATTTCTACCTGCTTTTGATTGAGGACATTTCATTACTTTGGAACTTCCTATATAAATGAAATTATAGATCCAGCTCCAATTCTATCTGCTAAAAATGGAAGAAAGAACTAATAATTTATGATTTAAAAAAAAAAAAAAAAAAGATTAGCACGGGGTTGGCAGCACTGTTGAAAGAGAAAGAAAGGCCAGAATGAGCTAGGGCTACTGCTGAGTGATAAGAACAACAACAGCAAATGGCAGACTTAAAAAAAAAAAAAAAGAAGAAGAAGTTTTGTTTGATTTTTAGCTCTGCTGGGGGCAATGGGAGGATGAAAGCAGGAAGAAATCTACTGCTCAAGTTTGATAGAATGAAGAGAATTAATTCCAGTGAAAAACTTCAAGTACTCAGATCAATTTTATTTTTCAAGGAGCATGATTTCTGAACTCTGAAGAATGCCTGAGATGTGCAGAAATAGCTAGGCAACATATAGTTGTCCTCAATGAGAGCAAGTGAACAGATCTGGAAATTTTGCATTGTGGAGTCCTAATAAAACTGGCAGATTTGATAGATGGGCAGATGTCAAAGATCTTTGAAATATCTTGAAGAGTCAAAGAAATAACCTGAAGAGTTAAAGAAATGACAAAAGGGAAGAGTTAAACAATTTTCCCAAAAGGGAAGGTGGTAGCTGTGAACAAAAGGTCACAAAGCTGAACTTTTAACTCTTAGGGAAAAGTACAGAATATTTTATTAAAGGGGTGGTTAATAAACATTTAAAAAATGAGGATGCAATCATTAAGAATCAGTATCATTTCAATTAAAACAGGTCATTTTTGTTCTAAATAATTAAACTTATTTTATTTTTTTCATAGGTAACTGGATGGTAACAGACAGCCAAATGTATAGTACCCATAGTGGAGTTAGAAAAAATGAAGATATGAAGATTAAATACAGACTTTGACATATATTGGCACTGTAACTTTGGGCAAATCATAAACTCTCATTGAAATTGAAATAATATATGAAAATATATTAGACCATAAAGATGATGAGGGGAGGGAACAAACATTCACCTACTATGTGCCAAGCATTGTGGTAAGCACTTTACAAATATTATCTTATTTTACTATAACTGGCAGAACAATGGTTACCAATCTGAATTAGGAGAAAGTTTTTCTCATTGGAAATTCTCTCTGTCATGGATCTAGACTTTTTTTTTTTTTTTTTAATGAACTGGTTGGTACATCATGTGGATGCTGTAGATAAAATTTGTGGACTTCCAGCCAAGATGGTGGAGAGGACACACACATCTACTTAAGCTCTGAGTTTTCTTTCAAAATAATTTATCTCATGATAAGCCTTGGAATTAGTGTTTGACTGAAAAAAAAAAAAAAAAAAAAAAAAAAAAAAAAAAACCAAAACACAAATAATTACCAAGAGAAGATATCCTCAAAATTTGCCAGAAAGGTCTGTTTTTGCTCGCAGGTGGGGACAGTTTTAGATCAGGCACAAACTGAAGGCAGGCAGCAGCAGCACAGCAGGCAGAGTAAGAAAGGCAGCTTACAGCTGAGCAGACCTGAGAGGGGTGGAGTGTGATCTCAGCCGTTTCTGTGGAGAGAACTTTAACACAGTGTTGGCTACTTTGCCCTGGCAGCAAGCCAGTAGACAAGCAAAGAAGCTAAAAACACAGGGGGTAAAGACTATAACCCAGAAAAGCTACAGTCTCTCAGGACCTGGCCACACCCACCAGGAGTGTCTCAGTAGGCTCTTAGAGCCTCAGAGTCTCAGAGCACAACCATTGCTGTCCTGCTAGTGCCTCGTTGCTGCCCCTTACAGTCTGTATAGGAAGCTTGGTAATACCATCCAGCCTCCCCCGCCCCCCCAAAAAAGCAGACCATTTGTTTTTCTTGTTAGTTTGTTTTCTTTGACACTTCTTTGACAAAATGAGCAAAAAATTAAAGCGCACTAACTATTGATAGGTTCTATGTAGATAGAGAGCAGACTTTAAACTCTGAGGACACTAAAAACAGACTACCTCCAGATGAATTCCCAAAGGGGGATATCATCTAGTCCTCAGCATACAAGACTCTCATAGAAGAAATTAAAAAGGCTCTCACAAGAGAGCTAGAAGAAAAATAGGAAAAGGAAAGGGAAGCTTGGCAAGAGAATCTGGATAAGTCCTTTCACTCATTTGAAGATAGAGTGGATAAAGAAATCAAATCCTTGAAGAACAGAATTAGTGAGTTGGAAAAAGAAAATAGCTCTCTTAAAAAAAAAAAAACCCATAGAACAAAACAACTTACTTAAAAACTCAATTGGACAATTAGAAAAAGATATAAAAAAGTGAGTGAAGAAAATACTTCATTGAAAATCAGAATCAAACAAATAGAATTGAATGACTCGAGGAGACACCAAGAATTAGTCAAGCAAAACCAGAAAAATGAAACAATGGAAAAAAATGTCAAATACCTTCTTGGGAAAACAACAGACCTGGAAAATAGATCTAGGAGAGACAATCTGAGAATTATTCGACTCCTGAAAAATATGATGAAAAAAGAGCTTGGACACTATTTTCCAGAAAATTATCAAAGAAAATTGTCCAGATGTCATAGAAACAGAGGAAAAAAGAGAAATTGAAAGAATTTATCAATAACCTACTGAAAGGGACTCTAAAATCAAAACCCCAAGAAATAGAGTGACAAAATTCCAGAACCATCAGATGAAGGAAAAAATACTACAAGCTGCTAGAAAAACTCAATTCAAATATGGAGGAGCCACAATAAGGAGTACCCAGGATCAAGCAGCATCCACATTAAAGGATCAAAGGGCCTGGAATATGATATTCTGAAAGACTAAGGAACTTGGTATGCAGACAAAAAATAACTTACCTAGCAAAAATGAGCATCTTTTTCCAGGGAAGAAGACGGTCATTCACATTCAATGAAATAAGTGGATTTCATCTGTTTTTGATGAAAAAACCAGAACTAAATAAAAAGCTTGATATACAAATATAGAACTCAAGAGAAACCTAAAAAGGTAAAAAGAAATCTTGGAACTATATTTCTGTTATAAAGAAATATAAAGAAAACATGTATACATTGTTCTAGAAACTACAGGTGGAAAGGAAATTGTACCCAGAAAAGGGGAAAGTGAAGGTACTACATCTCAAAAAGAGGCAAAGGAAATCTATTATATCTGAGAGAAAGAATGGAGGGGGATGAACAATAGTGTGTATTGTATTACCATCAGAATTGGCTTAAAGAGAAAAATATTAGAAATATTTGATTTATGGTGAAACTTCTCCCACCTCATTGAAAAATGGGAGGGGAAAAGTGAAAAGGGAAGGAGTAAGCTAAATGGAAGGGAATACAGAAATTGTGAGGAAAAGGGATAAAATAGGGGTAGGAACTCTAAGGTGGAGGGGGAGGGATACTAAAAAGGGAGGGTTGTGAGAAGCAACTGGTCCTCACAAGTTTAATACTGGGGAGAGGGATAAAAGGGAAGGAAAGGAGAAAAGCATAAGCAGGGATTAACAAGATGGCAAGTAATACAGAATTGGTAATTTTAACTATAAATGTGAATGGAATAAACTCCCCCATAAAGAGGAAGCGGTTAGCAGACTAGATTAAAAGCCAGAATCCTACAATATGTTGTTTGCAGGAAAGACACCTAAAGCAGGGTGATATTTACTGAGTAAAGGTAAAAGGTTGGAGCAGAATCTACTATGCTTCAGGTCACGTTAAAAAAAAAAAAAAAAAAAGAAAAAAAAAAAAAAAGATCTGGGGTAGCCATCCTGATTAAAAAAGATAAGGAAGGGCACTATGTCTTGCTAAAGGGTAGCATAGATAATAAAGCAATTTCAATATTAAACATATATGCAACAATATGCTTTTAAATTCTTAAAAGAGAAATTAAGAATGCTGCAAGAAGAAATAAACAGCAAAACTATAATAGTGGGAAATCTCAACCTTGCACTCTCAGAATTAGATAAATCAAACCACAAAATAAATAAGAAAGAAGTCAAAGAGGTAAATAGAATACTAGAAAAATTAGATATAATAGATCTTTGGAGAAAACTAAATGGAGACAGAAAGGAGTATACTTTTTTCTCAGCAGTTCATGGAACCTATACAAAAATTGACCATATATTAGGACATAAAAACCTCAAACTCAAATGAGGCAGAAATAGTTAAATGCATCCTTTTTAGACCACAATGCAATGAAAATTACATTCAATAAAGAGCCAGGGGAGAATAGATGAAAATTTGCATAGATTTCAAAATACTAACAGAATTTCTAATAATATAGTAGATGCGTTTGTAGCACAAATATATCATAAAAGAGGAAAAAGAATCAACATGTGCAAAAATGTTTGTGGCAGCTCTTTTTTGTAGTAGCAAGGAACCTGAAATTGAGTGGATGCCCATCAGTTGGGGAATGGATGAATAAGTTAAGAATATGAATGCAAGGGAATATTATTGTTCTAAAAGATGTGAGAAATAGGCAGATTTCAGAAAATCCTGGAAAGACTTAAATAATATAATGCTAATTTAAGAAAGCAAAACCAAGAGAATATTAGACACAACAGCAAGATTATGTGATGATCAACTATGATGGATGTGGCTCTTTTTAACAATAAGGTAATTCAAGGTAGTTCCTATAGACTTACGATAGAAAAGAGCCATCCTCATCACAGAGAGAACTACGAAGACTAAATGTGGATCAAAATGTAGTATTTTTGCCTTGTTTTTTGTTATTGTTTGTTATTTGCTTGTTATTTTTTTCCTTCTCATGTTTTTCCCCATTTTCATCAGATTTTTCTTGTGGAACATGACAAATATGGGAACAGGTTTAAAAGAATTGCATATCTTTAATCTATATAGGAGTGCTTGCTGTCTATAGGAAGAGTGAGGAAAGAGAGAGAGAGAAATTTGGAATACGTGATTTTGCAAAAGTGAATGTTAAAAAATAAACTGTTATTAAAAAAGGATGTAGTAGAATATAATATTGTATTGAGAGAATGCATGTGAAGAATATAGAAATATGGGAAAACTTACATAAACTGATACTGAGAGAAAGAAGAACAACCAGGAGAACCATATACACAATGACTATATATTTAATCATTTTTTTCTTCATTAATATCTGATTCTTTATGACTCCATTTGGGGTTTTCCTAGTAAAAATCCTGGAATGTTTACCATTTCTTTCTCCTTTTCATTTTACAGGTGAAGAAACTGAGGCAAACTGGCTTGTGACTTGCCCAGGGTCACACAACAAGTGTCTGAGGCTGAATTTGAACTCTGGAAGATGAGTCTTCCTGATTCTATACTCACCACTCTGTCCATTGTACCACCCAGCTTCCCCAATACATATTGACTATAGTAATATAAAGGGTTGCTAAGTGGCACAGTGGAAGAGTGATGGGCTTGGAGTCAAGGACACTAATGAACCGGAGAAGGAAATGGCAAATTACACCATTGCTGAGAAAACCCCAAATGAGGTCATGAAGTGTCAAATATGACTGAATTATGATTTAACAACAACAATAAGGTAAATGAAAAGTAAACTAACAGAAAGTCAAACTCTGAGCAACTATTTTTAAAGTGGATATTAGATTCTGAGAACATATAATGAAATATATTTATATGAAATAGAATGAATTAACTGTTTTATTGCTCTTGACAGAAATCTGAGAAATTATAGGACAGAATTCTGAATATGTTGTGAGAAGTAATACCTGTATTGATATCCTTACTTTCTTTCATGAATTGTTCTTTCTGAATCCTCAGCCATTTATGTCTTTTCCTTTTGAAACTATCTCATCTAAATTTTGTATGTACTTTTTGTGGACATGTTTCCCCTAATAGAAGGTAATCACTTTGAAAGCATTCATTCCCTTACCTTTTTGTCTTGAATTACTAGATCATAACAAAACAATTGACAAATAGTATGATTTTAATAAGGACATGTGGATTTTTGTTGCTTAACATTTCTTCCTTTGTTAATGAAGAAGGTCTCAATTCCAGGAAAGTGATTAATGGATGTGGCCTACATCTATAAATGACTATATTTTTTAAAGGTATCAATTAAAACTTATATTTGAAAATTAATCAAGAAATATTTATTTAGATAGAGATGAAAATTTTTGTATTAACTGCTTACAATATTCTTGAGGATTGAATTAGATAATATTTGTAAAGAGCTATGTAACTTTAGTCTTTTAGATTAATCTTTGATTTTCTTAATATGGTGAACACCTAGATGAATTTCTTCTGCCAATTAAAGGCAGCACCTTCCCTGAATTTTAGAGGGTTGTCTAGAACAGGGGTGTCAAGCACAAATAAAAATGAAGACCATTAAACTACACACAGATCTCTGAGCCTCAAATTGACTCACAAACTACATATATATATATATATATATATATATATATATATATATATATATATATATATATATATATATATATGGAGAGAGAGAGAGCAAGAGAGAGAGAGAGACATATTTAAACATATATAATGCATATATGTGCATATATATTTTAAAATAAATACATCAAGACATTAAAATCAGAAATCAGTTACATTTTAAACTAATTTGGATATGTTTGACACCTCTATTCTAGAACACTAAGGATTAAGTCAGTTACTCAAAGTCACAGAGGAAATATACTTTAGCAAGAGGCTTGATTTTGAGTCCTTCTCACTCCCAGGCCAGCCTTTTGCCATATTGCCTGTTTGTAACCATATACTATACCCAAATATGTTAAATAAATTTCTTTCTTTTTCAATAGAAAATTTAAAGATCTATGTTTGAGAACAATAATGTTCTGAATGAGTTGGGCCTTGAGTTTCTCTCTTGTGTGTTCCAGTGAGTAGTTCTTTAAAAGAAGAGAACTACCATATCTCTTATTACCTTTGATTTTTTGAATTTCCAGTATTGATTTTTGAAAACAAATGTGCCTGCTAGCCAGTGACTCGCAGGTGGCAGGCAGAATTTAGGAGCTTTTATGACAAGAAAGGTAGAGTTGTTGCTGCTAAGCTAATCAAAATCGACTTTTATTGGTATTAATGGCACAGTACCCTAAGATTTTATGTGCTTTTATCTAAAACAAAACACAAAGTGGCCATAGATCTATAGTATAATAGCCTACTCAAGACTCTCAGGATTGATTTCAACATGGTACATTATATGGGTCTTGTTTTGTAGCCTCTTTGAAATTTAGTTTTATGATTTTTTTTCTTTCTTTGAGTCATTTTTATCCCCAGGTGATCTGGAATGCTTTGGAAAAAAAAGAAGCCATACATGTTCCCAGGCAGTAAGAGCATTCTTTGGGCATGTAGGGAGTAGTTGCCAGTGAGTGAAAACAAAGAATTTTCTATCTCAGCCACAAACATGTCAGGAGGTTGACCAAACTAGTCTAAGGAGAAATGTTGAGGCTGAAAATTCTTAAGTCTGTCTTTTGTACTTCTTGTTTAGAAGTTTGCAGTAATAAAAAAGGAAAATAAAACACTCAACTGCCCAACAGAGAGTTTCAACTATCAGCATCAAAAATATCAAATCTGATTTTCTGTCAAAACTTGGTCTGTTTCCTTCTAAAAGTTCATTACTTATAAGTTTACAGTGGAAGCTGGGGATACATGTCTTTGAGAAACCAAAGACCAAAGGGGACTATGTTAGCTGTCTCCAGTATATTTTATAGCCAGGAGCATCAAACACAAGCTACAGTTATGAGGTATGACTGTTTGTTAGCCTTAGTAATACTTAGTAGTATAGATAGACCCCTTAATTTTTAACTTGCTAATAAATCAGCAAGGTGAAATAGTCTAAAAGATCTGCAATCCCATTTTCATAAAAAGAAAGAATTTGAGAATCCAGTTGTTATCAGGAACACATCTTTTTCCCTGGGAATTTTCTGAAGCCTTATCTATTATGTATACCAGCTACTAAATTAATATCCATTAATACAATTTTCATTATTGTATTTTAGTTCTGTGAGAAGAGAACTGGATTTCAAGTTATAGGATCTCAGTTTACTTTTTTCTTCACCCATTTATTATGTGAGTGAACTTGTGCAAGTCTTTGAACTTCATCAGATCAACTGATTCACTAAATGTGTGTGTTTGTATGTGTGTGAGAGGAGAGATGGGAGAAAGGAAGCCTCAGATGTCTGGATGCTAAAGAAGACCTATGTCTTCACAATGTATCATCTTTCCATTAAAAAACTTCCAAAGAGCCTCTAGAGTTTACCTTAAATTCTTTTAAGGCATTTTCAAAGTTCCTTCACATTCAGTTTCAAGAGCTATGACCAGACAAGCCTGTAGAAGATTGTGAGGTCTATGAAATAATGTTATTTTAATTATCATTTTTCTTTTTATCTGTATTAATTTTTTTGTCTTCAGAACCCAGCATTGTGTTATGTAAGCAAGAAGACTTAATAAATGCATATTGGATTGAATTAGATATGTAGTTAGAAGCAGGAAAACAGTCACCGAATGCCTTAATAAGGTTATGATATGTTTTTTCTACAACTTTTAAAAATTGTTCTTTCCCCCCAAAGCTATACCCTTTCCAAGTTTCCTTATTCCTTTTAAAGTCACTACTATTCTTCTAGTCTTTCTGGTTTGTAATCTCAGCATTATCTTCAGCTCCTTATTCTTCTCCAACTCACACACTCAGTCCCCACAGTGCTCTTTCTGGGTATAGATGTCTCTCATCATCACAAGATCATTGGAACTGGCCTCAATCATCTCATTGTTGAAGAGAGCCACATCCATCAGAATTGATCATTATATAATTTTTGTTGCTTCCATGTACAATAATCTCCTGGTTCTGCTAATTTCATTTAGCATAAAGAACTTATAATTCTTAAGCTATCACTAGGCATATCATTTTCAAGATAAATCCCTGTGACATTTTGAAGAGTTAATGTATCCTTTACACTTATTAACTCTTATTTTGGCAGATATTCTACCATTTTCATATTTTTTTGTTCCCAAACTAACTTTAAAAAAAAAAAAAAACTAACAGTTTTTATTTCATTTAAATTTTTTCTTTGTGAATTTTTTCCTCTAAACTTCTAATTGCTTTCTAAAATCCTGCATTGAATTCTAGATTATGGCATATATTCATTCCTGTTGCCTGGCTTTCATTTCTATTTTGAGTCATTATGAATTATTATTGTATTTTATACTGTCTTTGGAATCCAGAGGATAATCGATCCTCCATCAAACTCCATTTCTCTCTGACTTAAATTTTTAAACTTATTAAAAGGCTTTTGTATTTATTTTGAGGGTTCCTTCCTTTTGCTTTCAGCATCCTCTCTTTGATTTTCACATTCTTTATTTTGAGGATTTTTCTCTTGAAGTTTTTAGAGTTCCAGACTTTTTTATTTTCCTACATTTTCCCATTACTCACTTTCTGGTATTTTTTTCCAGTGGATACATTGTCCCAAATTTGAACTGAAAGATCGCTCCAGCCTTTCAAGTATATAGTTCATGGATCAAATACTTGCTCTGAGTATACTCTTGCCAGACAAGATTGGCTCCAGTTGGGTAAAAGTTCCTTTTTTCTTCAGAGCCTGTGAGTAACACATTCTAGCTATCTGCCCCAAATCATTCCATTTTCAGTATCATCTTTTCCTAATAGAAGGGATAAATCACTACATGCCAGTTTTAAGGAATGGAGGTTGTGTAGGGTTTTGGGGGGAAATCTCTTAATTTTGTCATTCCATAACTTAGGAGCAAAGCTTGGGTAAAGGAAGTACAATTTTAGAACCCATTTCTAATTTTTTTTCTTTTAATTTAGCTTTGTAGGTCTTTGGGAAAGTCTGAAATATATATATATATATGTATATATTTTTTTTGAAAGATAGATGAGGAAATAGAAATATTCTGCCAGAAATATTCCAATAGTTGGAAAGTTCCAAAAGAGGATCCTGCACAAATTTGATAATTAGCTTATGCTTCTACAAGAGGCATTTAAAACCTTATAGTAGTTAAGTTCTAAGTGAGCATTTTAAAAATTAGAGGTATCCAGTACTAATTTATAAGGGTTTTCTCTTATTGGGAGTATCACCCTCTTGACCCTGTAGATTTTGACATAATTTTTAGTGTCTGTTACATAAGTATTTTCTTTGAAGGGTAGGACCTTTGAAGTGATTTTAGAGAAATTAAATTATTAACCATCTTTCTGTTCTGTTGACCACAGTGGATGTATCTATTTTTAAGGTTTCCTTTTTCTGACAATCACAAAGAAAGTTGGGAAATAAGATCCTTTTCCTCACTCCAATCCCAATGCTCAGGAGAAGTACATTGCTTTTCTGTTTATGATATGCAATAGAGTAAGTCATGAGTGACCTGAACCAGTTAAGCTTTTTGTTCTTCCTTGGTCAAATGTATAAAGGTCAAATTCTTTCTTTAGTTCTACATTTACTTTTCAATTGCTCTTAGGTTTTATACATTGACATTTTATCAATTGGAATAAGGCCCAAAGATGTCCCACTCCAAAAGGGAAATAAATTACCACTTCACCTTCTTCCACTACTTCCACCCCCAAAAAGTTTATTTTACAAATCAAATCAAGTTAAAATTTGGATTAAGGAAACCTTTGAATAATTATTATTGAAAATTGTGTGTTTGCGTGCATATGTGTATATGTATATGTGTATATATGTGTGTTTGAGGGAGGGAGAGTGACCATGAGACAGAGACAGAGATAGAAACAAAGAGCATCCTACTTTTCTTCCTATGGTATAATGCAAGTGCTTCAATTCAATTCAAAAGATATTTCTTGATAATTTACTGTAAGCAAAATATCCCAAAGTAGAGAAGAAATAAAGCCCAGAAATCGCTATATCTAGATTTTCTACAGCCAGAGTATGTTTGGGTATTTTTACATCAAACAATTATCACTGTCTAGATATGTTTGAAGTAGGACTAAAAGGATTCAATTTAGCTCAAGAGACATTGGTTAGGCACCTACTCCATACTGGTCAGGATGTAAGTATATAAGCATAGCTGACTATAAATGCTAAGCTTTTCTACTTATGCAATTAGATTGTGAATTCCTTTTGTCTCTTTTTTGTATTCTAGTTCTTAGAAGTGTCTGGCACATAGTAGACACTACAAAATGTTAATTGACTAATCAATTACAGATTACTATGTTATTTAAAAGTCATACTGTAAATTAGTTTGCATAGATTGGGTGCCTTACATAGTTTTAACTGCTAAGGGTTTATTTTAAATTTATTTTCATGTACTTTGTTATTTAAAAAGAACTGTTCAAACAAATAGCTTATAATTGTTTTCTTTTTCATCCATGTTGTCTATATTTTTTGAAATTTTTTCTTGTTGGACTACCATATTTTCCTTGCTTCAGACAGTCTTTCAAAGTACAAGAACTGCATCTTTTTCTATTTCCTTTAGTTTCAAACTCACCATGGGGTCTTAATAAATCTTTCCTCTAATCAGCTTTGGAAAATGGAAACTCCTGCTTTATAGCAGTCAGTTATGCAGATGGCTGTCACCAGCACCTTCTTCTTCAACTATCCAATCTTTGTCAGCTTGCTATTCATTCTCTAGCTAGATTCAAGAGCAGGGCCACTTTCAACAACCATATGTTACAACAGAATTCATTTTCTTGGGAACGAGAAATAAAATTCTCTAATACTTTCTTATTTATTAGTCTCTTGATTATACAGGAAAACTAAGAAACTCCCATGTGTTAGTAGCAGCAGCTGCAAATACAATAAAAATTCAGAGAAACATAACTTTTCAGCATGATCTTCAGGATGTGTGTAGTTCTTGTCTTTAGAATAATATATTAGTAGTGTATTTGAATCTAGAGTTTGAGTTATTTCTTATTTAGGCATATTTTCCCTTTCATGTAGATGTTGATGTGTCAGTCAGATGAGTATGGAAAGCAACCATGTGTTTAAGATTATTAACCACTTTATGTGAGGCAATGACAAAATGTTCCTGACAAATTTGCTTTCCTTCCCAACTCCAGTTATGAAATGTGTATGCTGGAAGATGAGGCTAATGGAGAGTCAGAGTAATTATCTGCAGGTGTAAAAATGTTATGATTGAAAAGAGAAGGCACATTTAAGTAGGAGTGATTAGAAGTGAATCCTTAATTGTAAAGTTACATAAGGGCTTATGCTTTGCTTAGAGATCCTGAGCCTTTAAAAGGTGCTATATAAATGCAAATTACATGCCATACTATTCACTTCATGTATTCATATAATTGAAAATGGGCATCTGTACTTCACTAGACTTGATAATAAAATACTAAATATAAAAATCTATTAAATTCAACTACACTTACATGAGCTAAAAAAAGGAAAATTACTTTTTCTTCCTTTTTCCTGCTAAATATGTACATGTGCTGATGAGATGCCAAATGCTGTCTTTAGACTTGATTGAGAGAAGGAAGTATAAAAATATAGCTCTTCAGGCTGATTAAACTAAAAAACTATAAATGGATTAAAAACTGTATTATTGCAAATAGTACAGTATTTTAAATAGTTACTTGATGGCAACAATGCACCAGTTGCTGTGTACTCCCAAACTATTCCTCCCTCACTCAATGCTTTGTTTCTAATTTAAAGGGCACCTTTATCCACAGTCTCAAGAGATATTAATTTATAAATTATCACAATATCTTATTGTTGTAAACACTTTTACTTTGTGTGTAATGTCTCCAAACATTTATATAGCCCAAGAAACATTTTCTGTATAAATAAGTTTTCTTATCCACATCAAAAAGCAAAAGGGACTTGGAGATGATATTGAGATTTATTCCACTCTATTTGTCCCTTCCCCCCACATCCAGAGTGAATACAATATTATTATGTTCCAAATCACTCACAAAGAGGTCAAAAGAAACAGTACAAGAACACACTCTGGATCTGTTAGAGAACTTTGGAATCTATTATGAGACATGGGACAGTGACACAGGACCACAAATCATGGTGTCCTCGTATGAAAGAAAGCACTGTGCTCTATGAGCAAAGAATAATTTCAATAGCTCCAGAGACCTATGAGATGCACCAGGTTAGAGCCATATCCACTCCAAATATGCATATGGAATAATTGTGCCTGACCTGCTATAAAGCTTTCTGAGCCCATTTTTGTCTACGATCAGCCACAGTTGGACATATTGTGCCTAGCCTCCAATGTAATAATGTCATTTTGTTCTGGCTACTGTGCTAGGTACTAAAGCTACAAGTTGAAAGAGTTCTGCTGCTTCTAATAGTACTTGTATACTGCCTACTATGTGTGAGGCATTGCATTAGGTGATAGATGCTAAAGATACAACTACAAAGAATCATAATGATGATAATAGCTAGTATTTATATAGTGCCTACTATGTGCCTGAAAGTCCAAAGAATAGTAACTAGTATTTTTGAGTGCCACAAAGTGCTAGCACTTTGCTAAGCTGCCTATAAATCATAGCTCTTGATCCTCATAACAATCTTGGTACATACGTGCTGTTATTATTAACTCATTTTATAGATTAAAAAACTGAGATAATGATATAATTTCTGTTTGTAATGATCTTATTTTTTGATGGAGGAGACACAAAAATATATGTGATCACACCTTCCATTATACTTTGCACCCAAATCACCAAAATAATAAATTATCAAATTTTATTATGAGTATTTAAAAATGACAAGGTAGTTTGTTATAATGATTAGGGAGCTGGTCTTAGAATCATTGTGATTTTCAGTCTAATCTCCACACGTTAACTTTGTAAATTTAGGGAACTCACTAAATCTCTCACATGTTTTTAATACTCACAGATTGAATAACAGTTACTAATTTGCATTGGTAAAGGCTTTCTTAACCTAGGAACTCACTATACTATTTAAGTTACAAATTCTATCTTTATACTCCCCCCACCTTTGCAAATGATGTAGGGATTAAACAATTACTATGACACCATATTTTCATAGGGATGAAAATACTAAATAGATTATAACTTTTGAAATCATGCTTTTTTTTTTCCATCTTCAAACAGGAGTTTTTATATCCACATTTGCCAAGTCTGAATATAACATCAAAGTATTTTGTTGAATGCTATAAATACCTTCTGAAAGACTAGATTTTACCTGTGGAATTAAAATAGTTATAATGAAGTGATAAGAAATTCGGGAATGAGATATGAATGAATTGGCTCAATGGGACAGATTCCCTTCCTCTAGTTATGTGTGTGTGTGTGTGTGTGTGTGTGTGTGTGTGTGTGTGTGTGTGTGTGTGTGTGTGTGTGTGTGTGAATAAAGATTTGCTCTAATAGCATTTTTAGGGAGGCTATTTCCCTCCCCTCCTTTAGAACTGGACCATTTTTTTTTTTTTTCAGTTTTTCACTAGCCTATAAATAATGAATGGGTGTTGCCTGAGACACTGAGACCTGGGAAAGACCTAAACTTAATTAAAAACCAAGGTCTTCTGCTGCATCTGGGCCACCGCCAGCTGTCCTGACCTATGTTTTCCATGGGACTCTCTTGACTTTTGAGGAAAGAGTAAAATTAATGATGCACATCTCTGCAGAGATCCAATTCATTTGTAAGTCAAGACATCATCCTCCTGATGTCATTAGTTCTCTTCAAGAATGAAAGACAAATATCAAGGGCAAAACAATTGACTGCGTCATTCAGTCATCTTGAGGAACCATTCAATTTTTTCTTCTTTTCTAGCAAATTATTGTGATTATTTTGAATAAAAATTGTATTCAATGAAATGTGGTATTATTTCTTTTCTCTTCTACCTGTAAGATTGTAAGTTCCCCACAGAAACTGTTTCATTTTTGTCATTGTATACATCTAGCCAGTGTCTTGTACATAGTGTATACTTAATAAATGGCATTAAATTATGTTCATGATTTATCAGATTAAATATGAATTGCTAATTTAATGTGAACATGGTCTAACTTTAAAAGTCTATAATAAAAACCATGAGTGTGGAGTGTGTCTTGGTTTCAATTGAATCTCAGTTCAGTCATCATATTTGTACTCAGTGCTTGAGTGAGTGTGAAACACAGATGGAAGCAATCATGTTAAAGTTTGATCCAAATAGAGTGGAGGTGATTCAGGGAAGCCAAGGGGATGATTTCTGCTCAGTTCATTAAGATTTTAATTGGTCTGAAGATATTCATAGGACCTAAAATGTGGTTGAGCCAACTTAACATTCTTTTTTACTTTTGTAGACCTAAGAGATTCTGATTTCTTCTTTTTTTTCTTGCCAAGCTCAGTATAAGTAATCTACAACTTAGTGACCTTCAAAGTAGATAACCTTTACTTGTATCCAAATAAATGTCTTGAACACAAACTCCCAAACACACACACACCACTGACCCACCTCTAAATATCAAGTCAATCTACGAGGTTTTTTTTCTCCTGTACTTTACCCCCTGCATGCTCAACCCCCAAGACATTTAACTGGCAAAGAAAATGGTAGATCAACCCCATTAAGCACAGAAGTCCGAGTTAGGCTATCCTGAAGATGATTTCTTTGCTTTTGAATCTATTGTCAATTTGGTTTTTATCTATTCAAGTCTTGGAGATGGTGAATCCTGATTTTTTTTTTATAATTTTCTGTTTCATTCTTGCAGTTTAAATCACATAGATCCTAACTTCAATTTAAAAGTCCTGTGGCTGGAAGGCTGTAGAAATTAGAGCCAGGGTACTCTGAATTCCTTTGCCTTTCTTGGGTCAACTCTGCTCCACCATTGCCCTTCATGCTGGTCTGTTTACACAGACCTTTGCCTGAATGATTTGAGAGGGTCTCTTGACTGGATAATTGGGCATTTACTTGGAAGCTTTGTTTTGACAGGAGGTTAATAGGTTAATTCAGAATCCAAAAAAGGCATCCAAAGGTATAGACAGTGGAAGCATCTTTTAAAATGAATAATGTGCTATCAAGAGAATTTGTTTGGTTTATCTGGAATGCAAACAACTTTGAAACATTTAACTATGTTTTCAATTCTTCCTCTTCCCCAATCAAGACTGCTTTTCTGACAGTGAAACAAATAAAACATGCATAATTCAGACTTAGACTATGAAAATAATACAATGTAGGAACAAGAACTACCTTTTATTATACTCAAGATATAAGGTGAAAGTAATGTATGTCTTGTACAGCTTGCTTATTGCCCTTGGCTTCAAGTGGACCATCATTTATATTCCAGCAACACTACCCTCTGCAATAAAATATTGCCCAAAGGGCAAAGAATTCTCTCCAGAGGTATTCATTGAATACACATTAAACTTGGGTAGAGAACAGATTAACATTGACAGTATGAGAGAAATAATCAGTGTTTGGGGAAAACCTACTAATTCCAATAAATAACTTCCAAGTGATTTCATTGGATAATTAGAACCTTTCAAATATGAAGTTTCACAGAATAGGGAAAGAAAGGGAAATACTGACACAATAATATCTCATCATGAAAATGGTTCTCCCTGCTCATTCCCAAATGGGCTACAAATACCACAGTTTACTTTTTTTTCTTTTCTTTTTTTTAAATCATTTCACTGGAAGGAGTTGGAAATATGATCTATCTCCTAGTACCAAATGTATATGTTCTTTATTGAATAGAGCTATGTATAGCAAAAAGTTGTTCAGGTATGATATAGTACAGTCATTTTGGAATCAGAATGCTCAGGTTCAAATCCTGATACTCTCTCTGAGTCAGTTTTTCCCATAAATAAAATGAGAGTAATAATTCCTAATTTGACTAATCAATGAATCATAGTAATATTCAAATGAGATATGTATACAAAAATAATTTATAAATTTTTACATTATATACATATACATTCATTGTTCATTATGTAGCTTATACCATGATTTTATCAGCTTAGGAAAGTACCAGTTAGAAATTTCTTCTGCCAAGATTCATACCTTTCCAACTCCTTAGTCTTTGCAAACTTTCTGGAGCAGAGAGTTTAAGTGAGTTAGCCAGATAACAAGAAGGAAAGACATAATCCAGTCTTAAAACCAGTTCTCTCCACATATCATGCTACCTGTGTTATATAAATATAAAATGCTATTATTATTTTTCACAGTAGACAACTTCACAAGTGGATGTGGACAGAGATAGGAGAAATATATTTTTCAACTTTACATGCAGTCAAATATCTATATAAAGGGTAATGTAGCTGACAAAAAGTTTGAGTTATAGAGCATCATCACTTCCAATAACAAAAATCATGGGTGGCAATTACTTTATGATGATAAGGTTATCTAGGCAGCAACCTGGATAAGCTCTCCCAGTATTCTCTTGCAAAAGAATTGGAATTTGGAATTCTAGAGCTAAAAAAACAAAACAACAAAAACAAACAAACAAAAAAAAAAAGATCAGAGTGAAACACTTTCCCATCCTAAGACAATTTAGAAAATTAACAGGGTTGCCTGGGACACTAGGTTGGAACCCTGCTTTGAGTGAAGCAGCAGTATTAGCTTTGGGAGTTTTCAGCTGAGAGATATTAAGGGGATTATACCATTAGTCAGAAATAGATTACAGGGCACCTTTTGCTGGCACTAGGTGCAGCTGGCACTGATCTACAACTCTATTTTTCCATATGCAACTTGATGGCCCAATTCCAGGATGGAGAGGAGCACTTTTCATCAATCACACAAAAGCAGGGATCCTTCTCACAGTCCAAAGAGAACATGGAATCTGATTAAAGTTCTAGGACAAGAGGAATGTTAGCACTTGTGGCCAGGAATCCATCCTGGGTAAAAACCAGAGCTAAGACTAAGTGAGCATTGACCAGATATCACCCTGAGTCACACAACCTTGGAAGTGTGAAAAATTTACAGGCATCTCACTCCTTCCTGAACTAGATTGGAAGACAAAAATTCTTTGAAGCTTAAGACAGTGCTTCTCCATCCCTAGGTAAGCAGAGCCCAACTTTAACATAAAGGCAAAACAAAAGAAATAAAGAAATAAACAAAAACTAAGAAATAAGCAAACAACAGCTACAACAACAACAAAAAAAATTGACCACAAACACTACTATCGTGAAGATATAAACTCAACAGAAGACAAAGATGAAAATAGCTTTTAAAAAGTCTAAGAAAGGCTAATTGGACATAAATTCAATGAGAATTCCTAAAAGAGTTAAAAAAACAGGTGAGGAAAATTAGGAAAAGAAATTAGAGTGCTACAAGAAAATTATGAAAAGAGAATA
The DNA here is from genome assembly GCF_048593235.1 of Sminthopsis crassicaudata. Classification (NCBI taxonomy): domain Eukaryota; kingdom Metazoa; phylum Chordata; class Mammalia; order Dasyuromorphia; family Dasyuridae; genus Sminthopsis; species Sminthopsis crassicaudata. Next base: position 310,758,892 of record NC_133619.1, on the reverse strand, counting down.
AAAATCCTACACACAAAAAAATTACTGAAGAAAGTAACATCTCAAAAAGCAGCAATAGCTCCATGGTAAAGAAGCCACATAAATTCCCTGGAAAAAGGAGCTCCTCAAAAGGGAAAATTGGCTAAATGAAAAAAGAAAAGCGGTCCAAAAATCCACTGAAGAAAATAATCTCTTAAAAATTAGAATTCAGTAAGTAGAATCTTAGCTTCACAAGATATCAAGGAACAATTAAAAAAAAAAAGTCACATCAACTGATCACCTCCTGAAAGCTATCCCAAAATGAAAACTTCCAGGAATATTTTGACAAAATTTTAGAACCTCCACTTCTAAGAGAAAGAGAAAATATTGCAAGGATCAAGAAAGGAACCTTCCAAATCTTGAGCCATAGTTAAGATCACCCAAGATTTAGAAGTTTCCAAGTAAAAGGTGCAGAGGGTTTGAATATTGTATTCTAGAAGGCAAAAGAGTTAGGATTACTACCAAAAGCAAGCTATCCAACAAAACAGGATAATCTTTCAGGAAGGAAAAAAAATTGATATTTAATTAGAGAGAGGACTTTTAAGCATTCCAGATAAAAAGACCAGAACAAAATGGCAATTTGACATTCAAACAAAAGATTCAAGAGAAGTATATAAAGGTAAATTTGAAAGGATAATGAAGTGTAATGTTCTTCTCTAAAATGTAATGTTCTTTGGGAGCAGGTTTCTTGGGGGGCTTCTGGAGGCAGGCTTCATTTCAGTTCTGAATAATAATCACTCCAAATGCAGCCAGGAGCTAAAGGTTCAGATCCTTTATTGTCTCATTCAAAATAGACGGGTTAGCTTTCTTAGAGGCCTATCTCTCTCCTTGGTTCTGAGAACTCTTGCTGCTAGTCCTTTGTCTCTTCCAACTTCTGCCTCTAGCTCCCTCTGAATCCAAAGCTTCCAGCCAGCACAAAGGTGGAAGTTGGAATGAATCTGACTCCGCCTCCGAGAGTGGACTTATGGGTTCCTGTGGGCTTGTGGGAGCTCCTTGCTTATATGCTGTGCACTGAGTATACTCCAATCATTACATCACTAGAAAACCATTATTTTTTGTAAGATTAAATCAATGCTAAACTAGATTTAACCATTGTCTACTCAATTCCACTTACTTACTATCTTATTTCAAGTTCTGGCCCATAATATCTCCCGTTTTCTTTTGATTTAGACCATAGGTGGTCATGACTTCCTTGACTTTTCAAGGAGGTGAGAACCCCAAAAAAGAAGGTGATCACGCCTTCCCTGACTGCTTAAAAAAGGAGTGAAAACACCATAAAAACACACCCTCCCTGACATCTCAGGAAGGGAGATGAAAACACCAAAGGAAATGGGAAATCAAATCAGATTTCTGAAGGGGCTCACTTGAGATAGGTATATATAAATCCATCAATATGGGAGGTATTACACATAATTACATAAATTAATAAGCACATAGTAACATAACACAGGCCAGTAGTGATGTAACAAATAACATGAATCAACATGAGGAATTATACATGTTCATAAATCCTAGAAATATTCCAAAAGGAATCTATTGTCCATTAGTTCATGTGCCAGGAATCCAATAATTCCTGCAAGTTTTGAAGTCCTGCAATATTCTCATCTTGTGTGAGGGAATCCAATGATTCCTGATGGTTTTCAAGTCCTGCAAAAGTCTCATCTTGTATTAGGGAATCCATTGATTCCTGCCAATTTTGTTCTTAGGTCTTCTCCTTTGTTTCCAGATTTTTCTATTTTTCTGTCTCTCTCTGATGGACAACGCAAATACGGCTCGTTGGCAGCCATCTGATTCCTTCTCCATCTGTAGAAATAAAAGCAAACCCTCTCTCCCAGGCAGTTAACCTATCTAGTCCCTTCTATTTACCACTTTCTAAATCTCTCTTCATCATCTGGCAATTACATTGGAGCTGTTTGCACTGGACATTGTCCTGTTGGTTTAAAAGGCCTTTGTTCCCCCCAAGTGTAATCCATTTCTGCTATCTGATTGCTTTTTGGCTGACAGATCATATAATCCCTTTCTGCCATGTGATTGCTTTTCTATTGGTTGATCACATCAGAGTCCTGATCTTCTAAAGACTCTCTGGATGTAAACTCAGCTGCCATCATGCCCTACCTATCTTGGAGCTGGGCCCCACTTCTCATTTCCCTGGGTCAATCTACATTTTGAGGCCCAGTGAAAGCCCTTTTAGGTCTTCTCTCAGCCTGTCTTCTCACTCTATCTCCATATCTACACTGGGCTCTCAGATGTCCTAGTTTTCCACACTGAAAACATCGACAATTTTCTCTAGAAGTCCCTTGCCAAGAGGGACCCTTGTCTTCCCATGTTCATCATAGTCAGGGTAAAATAAGCATTTGTGCCCACTGTGGCACAGTGTCTTATGATCTCCTTTAAAGGAGCATCTTTGGGTAGTCCCCATATAATTCTTCTGCAAACCTCATTAGCATTTTCCTTAGCCAGATGTCTGGTCATTATTTCTGTAGCTGCATTTTCTCCAATGGTTCTTGTGACAGCTGTTTGCAAATATCCCACAAAATCTGCTAAGGGTTCATTGGGACCTTCCTCTGTTTTTGTGAAGGCTTTACCTCTATCTTTCTCTGGGAGAGAATCCCAAGCTTTTGTTGCACTGGCAGCGATCTGTTCATAAACTGTTCTGGGGAAATTAATCTGTGCTGAATTCTCTCCATACTGACCTTCACCTGCTAGTTGATCAAAAGTGAATTGTGTGTTAACTCCTGTTTGCCTATTTCATTGGGCTTGAATTCTACATAACTCATGATATTCTGAAAGCCACAACAAGGTTTTCCAGGTTCTAAACATGTTCTTGCTATGGATTTACAATCACTAGGGATTAGGATTTCATAAACCAAACTATCTAGTAACATCTTAACATAAGATGATGTAGCCCCATAAAGAGTGCAACCCTTTTTCAAACCCTTATTTTTTTCCAGATCAAAAGGAATGTATCTTCTCCTTTTTTGACCTGAAGAGTTAAACTCTTCATTCACAGGGTATGCATTTATTAAATCAGATATATCCTCTCCTTCATTTTTTGCCTTAACAAATGCCTTTTGTAATCTTGTCATAGGCTGCTTCATAGGAGGTCATGAATGTGTTCTACCTCTCCCCCTCCTCCTTCTCCCTCCACCTATGAAGGGTTAATTGAGTGAAGTAGGTCAGAGGATGGGAAATGCTCCTGTTGTGAAGTGCCACACTCAGAACTGTACTTAACTCCATTCTTATCTGATTCTTCATCCTTTTTACCTAGTTTATTTGTCACCTCCCCCTCCTGCTCTTTCTTTTTTTTCCTTATTTTATAACTTATATAATTTCCTAAAGTCAGTTGTATTAAATTATATGTATTAAGTGTGTCTTTGGAAATTGAGTCAGGTCCATTATCATTGTAGAATTGGCATAATTGCTCTCCTACTAACTTCCATTCCTCTAGATCCAATTCTTTTTCCACAGAGAACCAAGGATATGTGTACTGTAACTTTATGAATTTATGAGGAACTTCACTTGAAGTTGGCTCTTTTCAGCAATGAGGTGATTCAAGGAAATTCCAATAGATTTATGATGGAAAGTGCCATCTGCCTCCAGATAGAAAAACTTTGGATATTGTATTTTCACCTTCTTGTTATTGTTGTTTGCTTTTTCTTTCCTGTGTTTTTCCCCTTTTTTGTCTGATTTTTCTTGTTCAACATGACATGTATGGAAATTGTTTAGAAAAATTGCACATATATATTTTAAATATTGGTATTGCTGTCTTGGGGGAAAGGGGAGGGAGAAAAGTTTGGAACACAAGGTTTGGCAAAAGTGAATGTTGAAAAATATCTTTTCATATATTTAGAAAAATAAAATACTATTTAAAAGAACTTTATCATTATTAAAGCACTTGAAGTACACATATATGGAAGGTATAATTCAATTATATTGAGATGATCAAGCCCCCCAAAATATAAATGATTTGTAAAGGGATGAGAAAGAGGAATACACTGAGAGAAGGGGGAAGAGAGAAGTAGAATTGGGAAAATTTTCTCACTTAAAAGAGATATACAAGGAAGGCTGTATATTTCATACTGACTAGAATCTGTAGTTATTAGGGTGCTGGATTTGAATTCAATAACTTTCAATTTTCTATTCAAAGTTCTGTTTGATTTCAACTCCATGGAGGATGATGTTTCCTACTATTAACCCCTGGTCACCCTATTACCTGATCCCTTTTATCGTACTTTTTTTTCTTGTCTTTCTCTATTAGGTTACGAACTCAAGGATTGTCTTTTTTTTTTTTTTTTTCCTTATTTATAGCTCAAGAACTTAGGAGAGTGTTTGTAAAACCTTTATTGTATTTAAAAATAAATCAGTACTCAAATCTCATCATTGATACTTTACTAGCTGTATTTCGGCTCAACGAGATATGACATCTCTGATTCTCAGTTTTCTCACTTGTAAAATGGGGATAAAATAGCATTTATTAGGCACAAAGCCTTGGCTAATAACATTGGGTCAGATGATCTTTAAGCAAGAGAAGAAAAGACTCAAAGAGCAGTAAGGAAAACACATTCATATAGAAAAATTGCTTTATTTTATGTGATTCCACAAGGAAAAATGAACACAGATGGGGTTAACTAACAGAAGGACCTTTCTAACTAATAGAACTGCCCTCAAAGGGAATGGACTGCTTAGTGAAATCAAGAACATTTTATTACTGGAAGTCTTCTGTCAGAGGTTAGATGACCAATTGGAAATGTAGAGTCAATTTTGAGACAGGCAGGGGTTGAACTAAATAATCAATTCCTAGCAGCACACAATGGAAAAGTATTCCTAGAATCTTCCATACTTGACTTCATGTCTTGCATGAAGTACATATCAAGGCCATAACTAGGATGAGACAACTGAGACTGAGAATAGAAGACCACATTAACCAAATAGTTCTTTCATGGCTTCTCTGGGGTCTTATCACAAATGTAGGTTGCAGAACACCCCTTTCTAGCAGGGTACAGAAAAATGAAAAACAGGCATACTTTATCAGATAATATGTTCCATAGGCATCTCAAATGTAATATGCCTAATCAAAGTAGTATTTATTTTATTCCTCCTGAATTTCTTCCTGCCTCTAAATGTTTCTGTTTCTGTTTAAGTAATCACCAGTCTTTCAATAATGCTTTTCACAACCTCCCTTTGCTCTCCCCCCATTCCACATGCCAAGTATCAACTGATCTATCTACATTTTTAATATTTCTTACATTTATCCCTTTCACTTTACTCATCTAGATGCTCCTACTTGATACTAAATCTCTCCTCCTGCTAAAAAGAGTGTGTATACTTAAGTGAAGCCACATGCCATGGAAAGAGGATATCAAACTTAGCATCTCTATAGCATGCAACTTTGGCATGTTTTCTATGGCCTATGAATAACTTAAGCTTGGCTACAAAGCTTTTTTCTTCTTCCAAACATTGGAGAGCTTTTACATTGAGGTGAAGAAGGTGACTACTTATGTGGCATGAGAGTTACAACACTCCAGTCACTGAAACCAAAACAAACCAACAAAAAATCTCTTGTAGACTAAAATTTGAATTGGTAATTTGTAAGGATCGGAAGAGGAACCTAGCATAACTCAACAAGAAAGTAAAAAGGCCTTAGTGCCTGAGGTAGTGAGATGTGATCTCTATAGGAACTGCCATGAGTGCAACAAATCTGGCTGCATTGAGGACACATCATAACAGGGCACGTCTCCTTCTCTTATTGGCTGTGCGTGTGACCTCATAGGCCCAGTATAACTAATGGGGGCCAGAAAGTAGAAGAGTGTAGAATGAGATCCTGTGTCTGGGTGCTCCATTGTACAAAGAACTACTGCTCCATGAGGTGGTGGCTGGAGACTCCAAAAGCCTGGGATAAGACTGGTGACTAGTGACCTGGGTGATCACAAATGGCGCCCAACATGGGGCTGTGCTTTCAGGGTTTCTGGGCCCCACAAGGGAAGGTTCAACAGTCTTGTGGAGAGACGAGAAGGCAGGGAAGTGTAACGGGTCAGGCTATGAGTTTACCTGTAATCAAGCCCAAGGACACAGCTGGGTCCTCATCTCAAGTATATAAGTCAGAGATCAGAGGGGTAATTCTCTAGCAGAGAACACATCTGATGAGGAGCAGGGGGCTTGCTCCAGACCTCTGAGGTGTTTATAATCTTCCTTATTGTCTCTATTAGGGTATACACCCTTTTCTGACCAAAATGACCAAGACTGCAAAGGTGGAAAGAATGCATTAAAAGTTGAACAACAGGAAATTTGCCTTCCATGCCCACTGAGTACAGCTCAACAAGAAAAAATGTGGGAGGATGTGGGGGAGGTACTTAAGTGGTTAGAACAAAAAGTACAAAACTTTTCATGGCTTCTAACAATTGATAGGAACCTTATAGTCGTCACAGAACACCCATCGGATCCAGCCTTCTGTTATGCACCTCTTTTACTACCTTTTGAAAGGCCCTTTGGCCATGACATCACCAGGAGCGTGGTCTGCAGAAGCCCATGCAGCATTACAATCTATTCCCTTGCTGTGTGCCTGTCCAACCTCTAGAATTGATCCTTCACAGCCCTTGATACTGTTGGCATTTGTTGATAAGCCCTTCTTTGTTGTGCTTCACCAAGGCAAACACCCCCAGAATGGTTGCATCCTATTAGACCTTCATGTATTCTGACCTATAAGATTGAGGGACTTGGTTCCTTTTTGTGGAAACATTGCTAGCCCACCGTACTTATCTCAGGATGGCCTCCTCCATTGGCTCTTGGTATACCAGCAGAGCCGTGCTTGCTATTATTGCCCAGGATATCTTAATATGGGCCATCCTTACAGCTTTGTCCCTTGGTGCCTCTGCATACTTCCTAGCCACTTAGGCAGTTGTACCAAAGGTTAAAAGTAAGCACTGCCACTGGATGTCTTTCCTCAGAGCCAGTGCAAGGCCCTGATATTTTCACTGATGCTACCAAAGATCACAAGGCGGCTATATATAGGGAAGGCACTCAGCAGACATATGTCCTTGACACCCCCTAGGATTCCACACAGAAAAATGAGTTATATGCCATCATGCACACCATGCAATGATTTCAAGGGGCTATTAATATCATCACAGTCTTTATGCCTGCCAAGCCATCAACAGCTACCACATGCATATATAGATGACAGGCACTTCACTATCACTGATCTCCTCCATCAGGCTCAGGATGCATTGAACGACAGAGCCGCATCCCTTTTCATCATGCATGTTAGGTCTCATACTGATGGCACTGGTCCCATATTTGAGGGCGATAGGGTAGCTGATGCCCTCCTTTATCCTTTGTGTAGGCTGTACTATGATTCCCCTACCCAAAAGGCACATGCTCCGTTTCATTTATCTGCCCACTCATTGCAGAAGCTGCAACTATTGTTCACCGCTGTACTATCTGTGCTCCTTTTCATCCTCCTCCACACAATATTGCAATGAATCCTCGTGGTGAGTTGCCCAGTGCCCTATGGTAATTGGATGTTACTCATGTAAAGAAGCAGTATAGCCATGTAACCGTGGATACACACTCTCAGTTCCTCATGGCTTCACTCCAGCCTGGGGAAGCAGTTAGGCATGTGATCAACCATCTTTATCATCATTTTTTTTTTAACATTGTGGGAGTCCCACATCCATTTAAGACTGATAATGGACCGGCTTATACAACTTCTGCCTTTTGGTCCTTCTGCATTGAATTTAACATTGCCCGGTCCACTGGCACCCCATATAATCCCACCAGCCAAGCCATTGTTAAACAGGCTAATTACAACCTAAAAACACTCCCATCTAAATAAGAAAAGGGGGTATTGGGGTTCACACGACCCTCTACCTGACTCACAAAGGCCTGTTTAGATGATGTGATATATACATATAATTACCTGCAATTTTCACATTGCCTGAATCTTACCCCAGCAATGCATTTTTGGCACATGCAAAAGGCACAGTTGAACAACAGATTGGGCAACAAGAATGGGAGCCCTCTCTCCACAGTGATGTGGAAGGGTTTAGATGGCACCTGAAAAGGTCCGGATTGGGTCAGGGTTTGCGCTTACCATTCCAGATCATTCCAACAGCAGAGAAATGGATCCCAATCAGGAATATCATGACTCTGGGAACCAAGAAGAGAAGGACCAGACAACAGCCCAGAAAGATCAACTGGATGTCAGCAGTCCTTCAGATGCTGATGTGAGCCAGGTCCCTCCTGACCATGACACCAAAAATGGCAAACACAGCACCAGTGTCGTAGCTGAATTGGTCTGCTCTGGTTGATGCACAAAGCCTAGAGGCTGACAGAACTGGACAATGGACTTGGGCCCTTCTCCCACGGCCTCCTGCTATTCTTATGGAGGCCTGGGGGTTATAAGTAGTGGGGACTAGGAAGTAGTAGTGCAGGAAGTGATCCCATACAATAAAAACTTGTGCTCACAAGGTCCTGTATCTGGGTGCTCTGTTGAAGAAAAAACTACTGCTCAACGAGGCAGTGGCCAGAGACATCTGAAGAATTGGGATAATGTAAAACTGGTGACCAGTGACCTGGGTGGTCACACTCATTAATTAAATGATAAAGGAAGGACATTGTTTTTAGAAGACCATAATTAAACATTTAAGTTCCATGGGCACTATCTTCTAGCCCTATCCAATTAATGTCATACCACAGATTTTAGTAGATTAACAAAGGCCCATAAATAAACTTTCAAATGAAAAGGGCCTAGGAGATCCTAAGATTTGATTCCTTCATTACACAGTTGAAGATTATGGTCAGTAGAACTTGCATTTGTTGCCAAAATGTAGTTGATTCAGTCAATATTGGGAACACAGGAACTTTCCAGTACATGGGCAATCAATAAATAGTCAAATATGGAGTGACTTTTTTCAGCTAGGGCCTAGCTAGGCTTGAAATAAACCAATCCTCCCAGCAAGCTTCAACTATCAACCACTGGTGGAGGGAAATATAAGGATGATGAGATGGGGAGGAGAGGTCTAGAGAAGGCTGTCCCAAAAGAGAAATGTGCTGGAATGAGCAGCAGGTCCAAAAGCCAATCTTGAATCGATTCATACTTTCACCTGGGGCAGGCCTTGCAGAAAGGGCAAACTGCCAAACACGTGGCCTCAGTCCAAAAATAATTTTCTTGTCAAATCACAGTAAGATCCATTTTTATGCAGCAAATTGACTGCCAGTATCACTACTTACAGTCTGTTCTGAGATTTAAAAGTATGCACTTCATCAACGTATATGACCAGATGCAAATACTCCAGAGTGTTAGACAAATCAAATTCTACTGAAGCCATATGTTCAAGTTCATGTCTCTATACTTACAAGGAAGAGAATTTCAAATAAAATAAACTTGTGCTACTTTTTAGAAACAAGTGTGGTGTAATGGATAGAGCACTGAACTTGGAGTTAGGAATCCAAAGGTTCAACTCTTATCTCTGATAATTACCAGGTATCTTACATGTGGCAGGTCATTTAATCTCTCTCTGTCCATATGTAAAGTAAAAAAAAAAAAAAATTGAATTTAATGACTTTTATGTTTCTTTTCAATTCTAAATATTTGATCCTATGACTTGTAGTGTAGCTTTATCTGAAGTAATAGAAGTAATAATAATAATGACAATAACTAATACAGTGTGCTTGGGAATTAAGAAACAGACTCAAGGTATTTCAAAATTAGAAAGAATATAAGAAATCCTCAAGTTCAACCCCTAAATAGGTGTAATTCACCTCCATGGACTTGTTTCAGATATAAATCTCAAAGCTTCTTCCTACTAGTGAATATTTTGGATTGGCATATTATAGCATCAAAATGTACATGGGAAACTAAAGTCACCCATGGAAATACAAGCAACTGTAGTCAGTAAAACATAGCTCTGGTTAGTGTCCTTAAGCTAGGCATTCATGTTGTAAAATGAAGATGGCTGAATTGGTCTGACTAGCTAAAATATTATCTGAGGTCTAACCTAGAGAAGAAGGCAGGTAGCTAGAAATTAATAGCACAGCACAGCCATTGAATTCCATTAGAAAGAGTTGTGGAAAGAGTGTGTTTCAGGCAAAGGTGATATATAACATAAATGCATGGAAGTAGAAGGGAGTGATGGGAAAGTTTGGGGAATGGTTCCAGTTTGGCTGAACCATATGATTTGTGAAGTCAATTTAAAGCTCTTACATTCCATAACTCTGATGCTTGTCCACTGATGATTTAGAGAAAACAATATTTTCCCCTCCTTAACTGCTCTCTATTCAAATTCTATCATGTTTGCTTTCTAGCTAAGTACAGAAGTTGGAACTATTCTCTTCTCTAATATTAAAAGAATAAACCTTCTTCTTTTCCTCACAGTTCCGAGTCAGGATAGATCCAGCACATTGGATCATCACCCATTCAAAACTCTTGCCTCCACAGTACTAATTTAATGTTGCATACTGCATACTGTTGAAATGTAAGTACTTCCCAGGAGGAGAGGTATGGTCATCTTCTTCAGCTTCCTGCTACAACTATATTTTAAGAAAAGGTTAATTTACTAGGGAATTTATGTGTTCTCTAAGAAGTCACATGTGAAATCCTAATTAATGAAAGCCATGACAAAGAATCGAAGGGTGGAATGCAGAGTCCCTACTGGGGTGTGGAAAGGCCTAATTGTGGTGAAAGCTATGTCAAAGGGGGTAAAAGTCATAACAAGAGAGACAAAAGATATAACAAGGATACAGTGTCTAGCAAATAAGCTTGTATGTGTCTGGGAACTTATTCAAACTGACCAGCTATAAATCAAACCATTAGCTGGACTGAATTAATTATGGATATTGTTCTATAGCTCCTTCTCCTTTTGTCAGATTTCTATACAATTACCATGAAATTATTTTTATTTTATTTTTTTTTAAGTAGAGGTTCACTGATTAGTCTGGCTCAGACTGCATGGTAGGTATCAGAGATCCAGATGGTAGTCATCCCCAGATGTAAGTAACTCCTATAATTATTAAACCACTTATGTAACCATAATGTAGCTTCCTGTCTCTTCAGAATAATTAGTTCTTCCCTTGTTTGAGGATGGGGAAAACACTAGGCATTCCTTTGGTTAGTAAATTCTGTACCCTCATTAGATCTCGATCCTAATTAGATGTAATATGTTGTGACACATGCTATATGTAAGGTTTTACAACATAAGAACGTGGCAATAAGGAGCTCTGGGGGATAGGGAAAGAAAGTGATGACAACAAAAAAAGGAAAGAACACATCAGGATGGCTTACTCTGAAAGACTGAAAGTTAGAACAAAAAAATGGAAATATTTTGCAATTTTGTTTTAAAATAATCCTTAGGATCACAGATTTGGAATTAGAAGGGATCTTTGGGATCATCTACAACAATCCTTTATTTTATAGATAAAGAAGCTATATCTTAGAGAGTTTCAAAGATTTGTTCAAAGTCCCATGAGTCCCATGTAGTGGAGCTTGTCATAGCAAAGTCAAGTAGTAGACTTGAACCCAAGTACTGTTACATCCATACCAATTACCCTTTACACTTTGCCAATACCAGTAGTATCTGCATTAGTAGATATAGAGATTCCCATTCAAATTTAGTTTTGGTTAGATGATCTCAGAAATTCTAATTCTGAATTTTAATAAGGCTGTAAAACTTAAAATTATCCAGCAAATTATCAGTGCTGACCTCACCATTTCCCTAAACTTACAGTTTATAACAAACTATCCCTTTTCATTAAAATCTATTAAATACACAAGGAAAAGGACATTTGTCACCAATGCTTTGGGAAAGCATTTTATATTTCAGTACTACTTGAATGTTAATCTTTTGGAAAGTTTGAAGGCAAAAAGTTGTTAATGGCTAAATTTTCCTAATTAGAGATACAGATCATAGAATCAAATGGGAATGAGGAGAGAGACAGGAGACAGTGATATAGAATCTGAAGTCCTGATTCTGATTCTTATTCTCCAATTATTATTTATGTGGTCATGATGAAGTCATTTAACTCCTATCATCTACAAAATAAGGTATCAGATAATCTTTTAGATTCCTTTAAATCTTTAATACAAACATCCTATGAATTCAAAAATTGAAAAAGAACTGTTCTTAGGAGAGGAGGGGCCAAGACTCATGGAGGCACAAAGGACAGCTTAGGGCCTCAAGAAAACATACTGAGTAAATGCTTCTTTGGGGCGGGGGGTAAAGATAGAGAAGTACTAGTTCTTTTCTTTCCTTTTTTTTTTTTTTTTTTTTTTTTTTTTTTGAAGGAGGGGATTTTTCAATCATCCATTCTTACCACATTAGATTGTGAGTTCCTCTAGGATAGGATTGTCTTTTCCCTTTCTTTGCATTCCTTATGCTTAGCACAGCTAGGTAGGTACTTAAATGCTTATTAACTAACTGCCACACAAATGCATAAATTTCCTTTTCTCTTTGAAAGAAGAGGATAGAATTTAAGCCATTTCTTCTTGCAAACTATTTCATAAACTATTAAAATGTTTCTGTTTAAGTTTCCAAAAAAAACCCCACTAAAACTAGAAAATATCAAAATAGCAGTGACTACAGTAAGCTACAAGTTGCTTGAGTAGTTCTAATAAACTATTAATCTAGTGGAACATATGCGTAACCATCTAGTAGATCATAAAAGTCTTCATTATATAGGTTATTCTAGCTATGAGTCCATAAACTTTTACTTTTAAAAAAATTAACAAATTTGTTTCAATATGATATGCTGCTTTTCTTATTCTTTTGATTTTATTTTATGCATTAAAAAACCCATAACATTATTCGAGAAGGGCTTCATAGACTTCACCAGATTACTAAAAAGTTCTGTGGTACAAAAATGGTTAAGACTATCTAAAGAATATTTACAGACCTTAGAGTCCATTGTGTTTGATATCTTTTCACATCTTTCAATGAAATCTGTATATAGGTGACAGGTTAAAATCGACATAAAGGGCTACTTTCAAGGAGTGGAAAACATAAATCTGTCATATGCAATATGAAAATGTGTAAGTATTGAAGGAACAATACAAAATGCCTCTAATCTGCTTTGCCATGGTGATCATCGGGGAATTTAAAGGCTGGCTGTTTCTATATGAAAGTCAAACTTAGTGCTTTTTTATTGGGTTGATTTGTTTTTGTTTTTGGTAATAGCTGATGAAAATCCTTCCTTCAGCACACTCAGGAATTTACTGAGTCACCTGAGTTTCCAGGTAACTTCAGTTCAAATATTGATTCTTCAACATGTATTGGGACTTTGGCTGAAAGGAAATTAAAGGGAAAAACAAGTCCATTATTCACTCTAAGCAAGAGCTATTTAACCTGTGTTTTGTTTATTTGCTTTTTGTTATGAGTTTTTTTTTTTTTTGACATTTTGGTAAAACTTGTGGATACCATTTCAGATATATCTCACTAAATATATAATATAAATTTAAAAATGCAAAGAATTTTAAAGGGAATAAGTGACATTGAAATATAGTCAAGTCAATAATTGTTATGTGCCAAATATTGTGCTAATTGTAGGGTCTACAAACAGAAGCAAAAAATCACCTTCTTGATAAAATATAAAAGACAACTTTAAAGAGATGGTGAAAGAAATGGGATATGATATAAGGAGTCAACAAAAATGATAAATTCTGGCAATAGAAGGATGGCTGGTTAAGGCCTTTCTTCAAAATAGAGAGAAGGAACTCAGTATTAAGAAAGGGGGTTTTCTAGGGAAAAGAAAAAAATGCAGTTAAAACCAGGTGGCAAAAACAAGAACATAGACCACATGTTAAGAATCCCTGCTCTGGAGGATGGAGGCAAAATGGCAGAGTAAAGCTAGGAAACTGCTTGAGCTCTCCTAGTTTCCCTCAAAAACCATATGAAATCAAGTCTCTGAACAGATTCTGACAGAATGAAACCCCTCTCCAGTTCAAGATAAATTGGAAAAATTTCAATAAAGGTCAGTCTCATTGGGGTAAAAAGTATGTTCAGTGGAGCTCAGAGAGGGTCTGGGAAAGCAGTGAGTGGATCTTAATCACAGCAGACTAGCAATTGAGACAGACCTTCAGTCTTGGCTCAGTAGAGGAACAGATCAGTGGGGAAGCCTCCAGTCACAGCTCATAAGGCAAATTCCAGAAAAATGAGATTGTTTTCTGAAAAGAGCAGGCAAAGCTACTCCCCTACAAACACAAGAGGCTCCTCTCCTCAAAGCCAAGACTCATAGCTGCACAGGAAGCTTGGGACAGTATCCCCATATACTCTAGGAGCAGATCTCAATCATAAAAGCTAAAAAAAGGGAGAAATACCAAAAGAAAAGGAAAGAAAATGAGCAAGAAACAGAAAAGAACCTTGGCCATAGAAAGCTACTATGATAACAGGGAAGACTAAAACACCAACTCAGATGAGGTCAAAATGTCCACATAAGAAATTTCAAAGTATTGGTCTCAAGCCCAAAGAGGCTTCATGAAAGTGCTCACAAAAGATTTTAAAAGACAAATAAGAGAGAAGAAAAAAATGAGAAAAGAAATGGAAGGTGTGCAAGAGAGAGTAAGCTTGGAAAAGGAAAGCAATTCATTAAAAACATAAAATTTGCCAAATGCAAAAAAAAAAAAAAAAAATGCACTGAAGAAATCAACACCTCTAAAAGTAGAATTAACCAAATAGAAAAAGAGATACAAAAGCTAACTGAAAAAAAAAATCACATATTAAAAAGTAGAATATGGCAAATGTTAATAATGAATGTATGGGACATCAAGAATCAGTCAAACATACTAAAAATAAAAAAAATGGAAGAAAATGTAAAATACCTCATTGGAAAAGCAGTCAACATTGAAAAAAAGATAAAGGAGAATCAATTTAAAAATTATTGGTCTACCTGAAGACCATAAATAGAGTCTGGATAACATTCTTCAAGAGATCATCAAGGAAAACTGCAAAGACCTAGAAACAGAGAGGGAAATACTGATTGAAAGAATTGATCGCCTTCAAGAAGAGATTGCTGTTGGAACTATGCTCAAAAAGTTATCAAACTGTGCATACCCTTTGACTCAGCAGCGTTGCTACTGGGTTTGTATCCCAAAGAAATCTTAAAGAAGGGAAAAGGACCTGTATGTGCAAGAATGTTTGTGGCAGCTCTCTTTGTGGTGGCCAGAAACTGGAAACTACATGGATGTCCATCAATTGGAGATTGGCTGAATAAATTGTGGTATATGAATATTATGGAATATTATTGTTCTATAAGAAATGACCAGCAGGATGATTTCAGCAAGGCCTGGAAAGACTTACATGAACTGATGCTGAGTGAAATGAGCAGGACCAGGAAATCTTATACTTCAACAACAATACTATATGATGATCAATTCTGATGGATGTGGTCCTTTCCAACAATGACATGAACCAAATCAGTTCCAATAGAGCAGTAATGAACTGAACCAGCTATACCCAGCGAAAGAACTCTAGGAGATGATTATGAACCTCTATGTAAAATTTCCAATCTCTCTAATTTTGTCCGCCTGCATTTTGGATTTCCTTCACAGGTTAATTATTGTACACTATTTCAAAGTCCAATTCTTTTTGTACAGCAAAAACAATTGTTTGGTCATGTATACATATATTATATTTAATTTATACTCTAACATATTTAACATGTATTGGTCGACCTGCCATCTGAGGGGGGTGGGGGAGAATTGGAACAAAGGGTTTGGCAATTGTCAATGTTGTAAAATTACCCATGTATATATCTGGTAAATAAAAACTATTATTTAAAAAAAAAAAAAGAAAAGAAGAGATTGCTCAAGGAAAACTCCAAGGAACATTGTTACCAAATTCCAAAAGTAAAATCTCAATGGAAAAAATAAAGCAAGCTGCCTAACAAAAACCATTCAAATGTCAAGAAGCAACACAGGATTACCCAGGATCTGACAGTCTCTACAGTAAAGGATCAGAGGCCTGAAATACCATATTCTGGAAAGGAAAGGACCTAGGATTACAATCAAAAATTAACTACCCAGTGATACTGAGCATCATCTTTTGGGTGGAGATGGATCTTCAATGAAGTACGAGACTATCAATCATTTCTATTGAAATAACCAGAAGTAAACAGAAATTTTAATCTACAACCAAGGACTCAAGAAAAGCATAGGAAAGTAAACAGAAGAAAATATATTATTTAAAGGTTAAACTGTTTATATCTCTAGATGCAAAAACAGTACCTGATTCTTGAGAAATGTGTCTGTGACTAGAGTAAACAGAGCCCTGGGCATCACGTGGACTGAGGGTGTATTTGTGAATAGACTCTGATGTGATAATACCAAAGAAAAATGCATTAAGGGTAGAAAAAGGTCTGTACTTAGAGAAGAAAAAAGGGAAGATATAATAGGACAAATTATGTCAGATGAAGAGGCATAAAAGTCCTTTTTAAAATAAAGGGAAAGAAAGGGGATATGGGCATTGGCTAAAGCTTGATCTCATGAGTTTTGGCTCAAAGAGAGAATAATATATTCATTCAGTTGGGTATAGAAATTTATCTAATCCTAAAAAAGAAGTAGGAGGAGAAAGAGGAAAAACAAGGGAGGGACTAGATAGAAGGGAAGGCAGAAACACTAGAGGAAAAAAGGTAAGACGAAGTGGAGAGGATGATAAAAAATAAAGTAGTGGACCAGGTGGGCCAAAATACCTACCACTTAGGACTGGGTGGAGAGAACAAAAATATGTAAGAGGAAAAAATAAGATGAGAGGAAATACAAAGCTGCTAATCATATTGCAACTGTGAATGGGATGAACTCTTCCATTACATGGAATCAACTAGAAGAGTGGATTTAAAAATAAAATCCTATGATATGTTCTTCACAAGAATGAAAATTTGGCACAGAGAAACAAAAACAGAGTACAAATAAAAGGCTAGAATTGAATTTATTGTTTCAGGTGAAGTAAAAAAGCAGGGATAGCAATTCTGATGTCAGATAAAGCAAAAATAAAAATAAATCTAATTAAAAGAGAAAAAAGGAAGGAAAATGTAATTTGATAAAAGATATCATAAAGAATGAAGTAGTAACAATATTAAACATATATGCACAAAGTGATAGAGCATATAAATTCCTAAAGAATATATATTAGCCAGTTATAGAGATAGGTAGTAAAATTTTGTTAATGGGAGACCTCAAATCTAACCATAAAATAAACAAAAAAGAAACTAGAGGTGTTAATTGAATTCTAAAAAAAAAAAAAAAAAAAAAAAAAAAAAAAAAAAACTAGATATAATAGACTTCTGGAGAAAATTGAATAGAGACGGAAAAAAATAAACCTTTTTCTTGGCAGTACATGGCATCTACACAAAAATTGATCATGTATTAGGGCAAAAAAAAAAACAACTCACAACCAAATGCAGAAATAATTATATACAATAAGGGGCCAGAGAGAGACAAAAACATTTCAGGAATTCAATAATCAAATTCTAAAGAATGATTGGATCAATTGGTAAATGCTCCAAGGATACGAACAGACAATTTTCAAATGAAGAATTGAAACTATTTCTACTCATATGAAAAGGTGCTCCAAATCACCATTGATCAGAGAAATGCAAATTAAGACAACTCTGAGATACCACTATACACCTCTCAGATTGGCTAAGATGACAGGAAAAGGACCAATACTGGAGGGGATATGGGAAAACTGGGACATTAATACATAGTGGAACTGTGAACAGATCCAATCTTTCTGGAGAGCAGTTTGGAACTATGCTCAAAAAGTTATCAAGCTGTGCATACCCTTTGACCCAGCAGTGTTCCTACTGGGACTGTATCCCAAAGAGATCTTAAAGGAGGCAAAGGGACCTACATGTGCCAAAATGTTTGTGGCAGCCCTTTTTGTAGTGGTAAGAACCAGGAAACTGAATGGATGTCCTTCAGTTGGAGAATGACTGAATATATCATGGCATATGAATGTTATGGAATATTATTGTTCTGTAAGAAATGACCAGAAGGATGAATACAGAGAAACTTGGAGAGACTTACATGAACTGATACTGAGTGACATAAGAACCATGGCAACAACAAGACTATATGATGATCAGTTCTGATGGACTTGGCTCTCCTCAACAATGAGATGATTCAAACCAATTCCAATTATTCAATGATGAAGAGAGCCACCTACACCCAGAGAGAAGACCATAGGAGCTGAGTGTGGACCACAACATAGCATTCTCACTCTTTCTGTTGATATTTGCTTGTATTTTCTTTGCTTTCCCAGTTTTTTTCCTTATTGATCCAATTTTTCTTGTTCAGCAAGATAACTATATAAATATGTATACATATATTGGATTCAACATGTATTAGACTACCTGCCATCTAGGGGAGAGAATGGGGGGAAGGAGAGGATAAGTTAGAACAGAAGGCTTTTCCAAGGATCAATGTTAAAAAATTACCCATGCATATGTTTTTAAATAAAAAGCTTTAATTAAAAAAAAAAAAAAAAAAGAATGATTGGATAAAACAACAAATCACAGAAACAATCCATAATTTCATCTAAGAGAATGACAACGATGAGACAACATACCAAAACTTATGGGATGCAGCCAAAACTGTTTGTGGGGGAAATTTTATATCTCTAAATAGCAACCCCCAATTAAATACCAAATTAGAAAGTCTGAAACTCTAACGAGACAATAAAATTGAAACTAAGAAAACTAATGAACTAATTAATAAAATTAAGAGTTGGTTTTATGGAAAAAAAAATTATTTATTTGATTAGAAAAAAGGTAACAACAAAACAAAACAAAACAACAAATCACCAGCATCAAAAATGAAAAGGGTGAATTAATCACCAATGAAAAAGAAATCAAAACAATAATTAGGAGCTACTTTGCCCAACTGGGTGCCAGCAAATCTGAGAACCTAACTGAAATGGATGAATATATATAACAATATAAATTACCCAGATTAATATAAAAGGAAAAAAATTACTTAAATAGTCCCCTTTTAGAAAAAAAATTTGAACAAACTATTAGTGACCTTCATAAGAAAAAAGCTATAGGATAGATGAATTCACAAGTAAATGCTACCAAATATATAAAGAACAATTAATTCCAATTCTATGTGAAATATATGGAAAAATTCCTTCTATGACATAAATATGGCACTGATACTTAAATCAGGAAGAGCCAAAACAGAGATAGAAAATTACTGATCAATCTCCCAAAGAATATTGCTGTAAATAAAATATTAGCAAAGAGATTAAACCAATTTATCACCAGCATAAAACACTATGACCAAGTGGGAGTTATTCCAGGAATGTAGAACTGGTTCAATATCAGGAAAACTATTACCATAATTGACTATATTAATAATAAAACCACAGAAACCATATGACAATTCTCAATAAATATGGGGAAAGCTTTTGACAAAACGAAGCATCCATTCCTATTAAAAACACTAGCTTTCAAAGGCAGGTAGGTGGTGTAGACCTGAATCAAATCTGACCTTAGACACTTAACACTTCCTATCCCACTTCCTAGGCAAGTCACTTAACTCCAATTGCCTCAGCAAAACAAAACAAAACAAAAAACAAAAAAGAAAAACAAAAAAAAACACTAGTTTTCCTTAAAATATTAAGCAGTATCTCTCTAAAACCAACAGGAAGCATTATTTCTAATGGAAAGAAGCTGGATGCATCAAATAAGAATGAAACAAGGATGCTGATATCATCACTATTATTTAACATTGTACTATAAATGTTGGTTTTAGCAATAAGAAAACAAAATTAAAAGAATTAGAATAGATAATGAATGAGGTAATCATTCTATGCATAAAAATGTATCAGCATTTCTATATATTACTGACAAAGCCTAGCAAGAGATAGAAAGAGAAATTCCATTTTAAATAATTGCAGACAAAATAAAATATTTGGATATCTACCTGCCAAGAGAAACTCGGGACCTATATATAAAAAAAAGAAAATTACAAAACACTTCTCACACAAAGTCATATTTAAACAATTGGAAATACATCAATTTTTCATGGGGAGACTGAGCTAGTATAATAAAAATGGCAATTCTACCTAAATAGAATTGGTATGGCACTTGTTCAGTGCCATACCAATCAAACTGCCAAAAAATATTTAATAGAATTAGAAAAAATAAGAACAGAATTCCTCTGGAAAAACAAAAGGTCAAAAAATGAAGGGTAGTAATGAAAAAAATTACAAAGGGTGATGGTTTGGCAGTGTCAAACTTAAAACTTTATTATAAAACAGCAATTATCAAAACCATTATGTACTGACTAAGAAATAGTGTTGAATCAATGGAACAAATTAGATACACATGACACAATAATCAAGGTCTATAGTAATCTAATATTTGATAAACCCTCTCACTTCAGCTTCTCACAAAAATTATGGGGAAACCTGGAAAATATATCAGAAACTTGTCATAGACATACATCTCACACCCCATAACAAAATAAATTCAAAATGGATTCATGATTTGGGCATAATGGATGATGCCACAAACAGATTAGGAGAGCAATGGATAATTTGTCTATCAGATCTTTAGAGAAGGGAGAAATTTATCATCAAAGAAGAACTAGAGAACATTATGAAAAACAAAATGATCAACTTTGATTACATTAAATGAAAAAAATTTCACACAAACAAAACCAATCATAAAGGAGGGGAAAAGACCTACATGTACAAAAATATTTGTAACAACTCTTTTTGTGGTAGGTCTGGTAAGATTACATGAACTAATACTGAGTGAAACAAATAAAGCCAGAAATACATTGTACATAATAACAGTAAGAATGTGTGATGATCAGCTATGAAAGACTTGATTCTTTTCAATGGTTCAGTGATCCAAAGCAATCCCAATAGATTTTGGACAGAAAATGCCATCTGAATACAGTAAAAGCATTATGTAGATTGAATGTAAATTAACACATTCTATGTTCACTTTGTTTTTTGTTTTTTGTTTTTTCCCTCTCCAATAGTTTTTCCCTTTTGTTGTGATTTTTCTTTCCCAACATGATTCATAAAGCAATGTTTATAAAAATTAATTATTTAAATAAAAAGACATCCCCGCCCCACAAAAAAAAAAAAAAAGAATCCCTGTTTTGATGGAAAACAAAGGGAACTTTCCTTTGAGGTTCATTAATGTGTAACAATCAGAGACATAACTTGGTCAGGCTTACTTAGCCATATGGCAGAAAATTTAAATAATCTTGAAAGCACTTGTAGTCATTTTGCATCATATAAGCAACAATTAATGACCTAAGGCCAAAAACAATTATTAATAAAGGAAGTTACAGATTAGGAAATTGAGATGAACTCATTCTGTATGACACTCTTCCTTGCTTCCCCTAATTAGAGATTTATTTTGTCCTAAATTTGTCATAAATTTATAGTTTTTTTCCTTGATACTAAAGTGAGCTATTCCTCTATAAATTACCTTAGCTCTCTCAAATACTACTTTAAGGAGACATTGCTGCCCAGTAAGAAACAAAAGCCAAGATATGATGGAATATGCTCTATTCAAAATCAAGGAGTTTAAGATAATAGCAAAGGCAATGTAGAAAATGATTGTTGAAGGAAATTGCTTTTTGTATAACTGTTCCCTCCCCCACCTCCCACCCCTGACTTTGCCAGTCTCACAGTTCTCTTTTAAACTTAGAAATTCCAAATCCATTTTAGGGCTTGTCACTACATCTCAAACTCATGTTACTTCTTGTGGTTACAACACCAGCCCACTTTATATAAGCTTGAATTCTATCCTCCAAGTTGAGGAATATGAACAAGAGGCATTAGCATGTAAAGAAAGGATAAATTGTCTATACTATGATAAATGACATTCTCTGTGATTTTCATGTCACTGGTAGAGTTCAGTTAGATCCTAAAGATTCATTCCCTGTACTGAGATGTTTCCTTTATGACATATCAAAATAAGAGAATGAAAGAGATGAGAGGGGAAGCTAGGTGGTACCGTAGATAAATCTGAGTTAGAAGGACCTGAGTTTGAATGCTGCCTAAGACCCTTGACACTTACTAGGTGTGTGATACTGGAATGAAACTTAACCCTAATTACAGAGAGGACGAGAGAGAGAGAGAGAGAGAGAGAGAGAGAGAGAGAGAGAGAGAGAGAGAGAGAGAGAGAAACAGAAAGAGAGAGAAAGAGACAGAGAGAGAGAGAAGGAGAGGAAAGAAGGGATGTTCTCATTGGTCACCAATGAAATAAATTTTGGGCCAAGCCCCATTTGATTATTATTTAGATTGACTTATTTTGAATGTAAATAGCAATCATTTTTGTTTTGGCCAGAAATCCTGAGGGTCTTCTCCTCTCAGATTCATTCATTTATTTACTTATTTATTTAGATTTTTTTATGGACTAGAAAGAGGAGATTCTTTGCTTCAGTTTCTATCTAGCACCTATTTTCCCTGAATGGGAGGAGCCTAGGTCAAATTGAGACTCGTTGAAGACCTTAGCTTAAATGAAAGAGTAGTAGTTGAAGCAAGAGACAATGATAAATAATAGTATGGTACTTGGGTTGTTCCTCTCCTCATCCAATTTATTATTATCAAAGTAATGGGGGGGGCTGTCCAATGGAAATCCCACCCTTGAAGCATACTGGAACTGTTTTGCCTACTTCTAAACCATGTGGGCAGTTGTAATGTTCCTTTTTCTGGAAGTAGGTGATGAAATTTATTGAAGAGCCTTGTTCTCCACATCAGGGCAAGCTCAGGTATGACTGTCTTCCAAGTAGGCAAACCATCTGCTGAAAAAAAAAAAAAAAAAAAAAAAAAAGACTTGATTTTCTATAGAAGCATCTGAAAGATTCCTAAAGGTAACTTAGCTTTTCTTACTTTCCTAGTGCCCCAGAAAAGTACAAACTGCTTCTGGGGTCAGGGAGGGATATCCATTTCTCTCTCATTCAGAGTGCATAAAACTATATGAGCATGGCCATATGATTACTATATGACATATAAAATGTTTGAGAAATATAAAAGGGATCAGAGTCACTCTGGAATTTCAAAGACCCCTCATGCAATCTACTCAGGACATATATGTCCTTGGAATCCTGTTCCTGAGGTAGCAATTGACTGTGATTGGTTAGCAAGTATTGAGAGATAATGAATATTATAATGAGACTTATTGGAATTGGAGGGGAAATACCCTTACAACTCAGAATTGGTAGATATAACATATTTGTCTTACTTTGGGAACTTGGCTTTTAAGAAAAAACTGGAATTGATATAAGGACTCCACATTCATAAATTGACATAGAACTTTAGGACTTAAAAAGCAACCATTAGCTTATCAAGGAGATAATGAGTATTATTACTTATATCTAAAAATATAAGGAAAGTAAGGTATTTGATTGGTGGACTTTCCCCACCTTTTCCCTTTCCTTTTTTTTTTCTTTTGCTCTCAGATTTAAGGCAACTTGGCTTTGTATGGGGGATCCCTGAAAAATATTTGATGGAAGTACATTAACTTTTTAAAGAAGAAAATGTAAATAAGACATGATAAATATTTTCAAGAATTTGAAAGAGTATGAGAGGGGAGACTTACTTTGGTACCAAAGGATAAAATTTTGAATGATGGGAGAAAATTTTGAAAAAAACAAATTTCAGTTTAATGTAAGAAAACATTTCCTATTAGAGGTAGTCAAAAGCAGTATATGCTGCCTTTGGTACAAGAATTTTTCAAGTGGAAATAATATGAGTTCTCGCCAGATATAGATCAAATATCTGCTAAGGTATGATTTGGCCTTCATTTTTTTTGAAGTTTCTACTATTATTTGGAGTCTGGTTTTGTATGGCTCTGATAGATAGATTCCTGGACATCTTTTTTTCTCATTGTGTAAATATGTAACTGAAAAAGTTGATTATTTTAGTCCATTTAGCACACATTTTGAAAAACAGCTCTTCACTGTATCTGAGGAAGAAATGTGATCTTTAAACTTGAATTAAACCAAATAATTTCCTTTAATATTTAACAAGAATTTACATGGACTGAGATTTCTTCATTAATTTTCTCCCAGTTAGTGAACAGCTAATTAGAAAGAAATTATTTGATTCTTTACTCTGAAGCCCTGGAAAATATAAGACTATTTTCTAATCAAATTGCAGTTGGAGAAATTGATAATGCCTGCTGCCCTCTACCCCTCTGAATTATTTTGCATTAATTCAATTTTATTAAATTAATTTAAAGAGAAAATAATGTGGAAAAAACAGGGATTTTACTTACTAGAGAAAAGTATGGCAACATTTCTCCTCCTCAATGTTTTGCCCCAGTTCTTGCTTATGATTTTCATGGGTCACTAGACCTTTCTGATGGTACTGATTATGGGGAGGGAAAAGAAGAGCATCCTCATCACATCTTTCATCCAATTTATTTGTAGTTTTGCTGGAATTCATGAAAACTATTTATCTGTACCAACTGGTTAATCAAAAAATAACTGGGCATTGTAATAAGTGCTGAGAATACATATTGTAAAGTAACAAGGTCTTTGCTTTCAAGAAATTTGCAATTTATTAGGGAGAGAAAACAGATATATCTTTAAAATAAAATAAGCTTAAAATGCTCTGTAGTCCTTAAGGTACAGTGGCAAAATAGCAAGTGCTAAGATATCTTGTTTAGTGTCTTTTCCATGCATAAAAACATCCTTGGGTTTATCACAAGTCTGGTTAAAAACATCAACAAAACCAAAATAGTTTATATTTTACTCCCCCCCCCCAATTTTAACCTCCCTGAGGACAATGCCTATATACGATTTTTTATTACTTCTTTTGAAAGAAGTATAAGAATCAGGAAGACTCATCTTTCTGAGTTCAAATCTGACCTCAGTCACTTACTATGTGATCCTGGATAAGTCATTTAACCCAGGTGGCTCCATTTCCTCATCTGTAAAAGGAAATGACTGAACAAAATCTCCCATTATATATATATATATATATATATATATATATATATATATATATATATATATATATATATATATATATATATATATATATAATGCAAGAGGCAAAATTAGGGTAATACAAATGGGGCTTCAAATTAAATGGGACCCATTTCACTCTTCATTATTTCATGCAAGTCTTTCCATGTTTTTCCAAGATCATTAATTTCATTATTTCTAATATATAGTAATATTTTATCACATTTGTATGCCACAACTTGTTCAGTTATTCCTCAATTAATGAACATTCCTGCAATTTCTGATTTGAAATAAAAGATAAATAGAAGTATGCCTAGAAGAATAATGTTTGTGCATATATTTGTATGTATTTATTTGTGTCTAATGGGGAGAGAAGGAAAAAAATAAATTTACTTGATAATTCTATTATATATTAAAAGGAATAGCAATTTGTGCATAATAGGTTTGTAGTTTCATGTATAATCATTTTTAAAAATATATTATGTTATGGAAATGCTTGCTTTGTACCATAAATTAAAAATAAAATAATTTTTAAAAAGAATTAAATGAAGTCTAGTCATCAGAATTTAGAGGGGACTTATACTCTTTTCATAGTAGCATCTAGTTAGCAAAAATAATTAGTAAATATCTTTGCATATATTTGGAAAAATAAAATAATATTGTAAATACTAAAAATTATTTGAAATAGTAAGTAAGAAAATGGCAGATCCCTAATACTATGCTCTTTCCTCCCCTAGAAGTAGCATCCCCAGAAGCTTTAGAATCCCTCCCCTCCACCTGCCATGGATATAACATATTTGAATCTCTCTCCAAATGTTGCTTTCTGTCTCAAGATTTAAGTTCTCACCTTAAGTACTCATTCCTCACCTACCAACCATGTTTGGTTATTGTTGCTGGTGCTGTTTTTGTTGCTGCTCTTTTAGAGATAATTTAAAGCTAATTTGCTATTCATGCTGCTTCCTCCAAATATCAGAATTCTAGTTATAGCTCTGCATTACACAAAACTGAATGCATAGTAAAAATCCACAAAATTTTTGTTGATTAATTACTCCTATTACAAAATCTCGTACAATTCTCTGCACAGAGCAGGAATAACACCCCCTTCAAAAAAAAAAAAAAAAAAAAAAAAGAATAAATGGACATATAAATAAATAAATGCTGCTGACTGGGATTTTAAAGTAAAAAAAGCAAAGGCACTGACATTTAGGCAAAGATAATGAAATAGTTTGAAGAGGAAATTTTTAATGAATAAGAAATTGATGTTTTTTAATGGATAGAATAATGACTATATGGATAGTGTTTTGTGGATTTAAGCAGAGATTGATAATATAAATGGATGTTTGTCTCTTTTCTTGATGCCATTTTGGATAGTGTTAGATGTTAGTTGTTGCCAGTGTATGTTTGTTCCATACATATCTATACTTCCTACATGAGAAGAATCAAATAAAAATATAAAAGGCTGTTATGCCACAGTTCTTTTTTATTGTCCTGACTCAGTTTCCTTAATTATTCTGCTTCAGTCTAAAATTGTCTGCTCAATCCTGCAAAATCTCCTCTCCCTCTTAATCAGAATATTTGATGAGGATAAAAGATCTTATATTTTAGAATGTCAGAATGCCTCTCCCCATCCCAAGCTATTGGAATATCAGACACTGTCTTATCAAGATGCCTCTCCCCATCTCCAGGCTACCTTCCCTTATTATGTCATCCCATCTCTAGTGGCTCACCCTATCCTGTTCCCACTCTCAGCACCCTGACTCCGCCCCTGCCTCAGTCTACCCCAAGTCTGAGCCACGTGTATATATGTCATTGAGAACTTCCATTGTTTGCTGGATTCTTGGAGAACATAGTCTCATTCAGCCCTGGGGACAAAACCATGGATCCATTTGATCCCAGTATATCTCTTCCTTTTAAGTAAATTCTTAAATACTCTCTAATCTCTATCTTGCCCCAGTTTCTCCATCATTTTAAGGCTATATATTAAAGTTAGTACAACCTTGCTAAAAATTCTTTTTTTTTTTTAATTTTTTAAATTTTAGAGCAAAGCCTAAATACTTGATAGCATTTTGTGAGATGAGATCAAGTGATACATTCTTGACTATGGATATGAAGGATAAAGTGGTGGTACTAAGTGTTTTAGAAAATTGTCTGATATGCATATATACTTAGAAATCAATATTCTCCCTAGTTCTGATGAATAGTTCTTGAGTCTTTCTATATGTGAAACCTTCCTTTTGTCCACATATTTATTAAAAAAGGGAATTTCAAAAAATAGGAATTCCCAAATTTTTAGATATATGACAGGTTCACTTTAAATCTTAGATATTTTGTAATGCCTGTGAAACTGCAAAATTTGCTCAGAAATCTGTTTCCTAGTAGCAACTCCTGTTCTATAGAGAGGGGACAGATGGAGCTACTCCAGGACCTACTTTTTCCCAATTCCACATAAAAGAATCTGAAAGATTCTTTAAAATATCAATTAAACAGTAGAAGCAATTAATATTTGAACCATCAAGGAACTGCAGTTTGTCAAACAAAACAAAACAAAACAAAACAAAACAAAACAAAACAAAACAAAACACCATCTTAATGGGGGGAGGAGGATTAGATTGTCCCTTTCCCATGTAGTTGCTCTTTCCCCATTCCACTATGCTTCCTAGCTCCAACTTCTCACAGCTAATCTTCATCCCATGCCAACTAGGTGATCTGGAAGTACCAGAGAGCAGTGGGGGTGAGTTTAATCTTCACCTTTGAAGACAAAAGATCCCTACCCTACCCAACCTTTCTTTTACCTAATTAGAGTCACATGACTCCTTTCAAGTAAGTGAACAGAACTTCACTCCAACAAGTTCTTAAGATCTTGCATGCAAAGAAAACAATCTAGCCTGCATAGGCAACAATAAAGTTACTTCCAACAATTTTAAAACTGCCCAAAAGAATACTCAGAACAAATGTGTCATGCAAAGGCAACAGTAAAATTATTTCCCACAAATTTAGAATCATCCTAAAATCCCTAATCAGATGTTTTCTCCAGCCTGAGTTTCAATCAGATAAGGTTTTATTGCCCTTTACTCTAGTAGGCTCTGAAAACCTGCTCCAAGGAAAAACCGTCTGCCTTTTTGTTCCTTAAATGAGTACAACAGGTTAAAAAGTTTAAAATCACAAGTAAATTTTAACTAATTTCCAAATTTCTTAATTTAGCAGAGCTCTGATCCATATGTTACAAACAAGTAACCGAGACAAACAGACATTGACTGAGCAATTACAACATAAAATAAAACATTTAACACCAACCAGGGGCTATCTAGAAAGGATAGCCCTGGGGGAAGTTGTAAGCTCCAGAGTCTTCCCTCCCAGAATCCAAATGGAACTTTTTATTTTTATTTTTTAATTAATTTATTTTTTTTTGGTGAGATGGTGTCTTAAAAAAAGACACCCAGATTTATGTTCTGGAATGCCCAGAGTTGTGCCAACTGGAATACAGAACCATATGTGTTTTAAGAGATAGATAGTGTACTCCTGCATCCAGAGGACTACACTCCCAGAATTTATGCCCATCAGCATTTCATTATTCTGGTAATCCAGATGCTAGCACAGACAGATAGAACAGAACAGGTTTTAAGGAGTCCATACTTACTCTCTAATGGTTGAAATGGAGTGTCCACCACCAGGTTTCAGGCACAATTGTGGTTGGAAACTGCTCTTTCCTGGGGGCTCTGGAAAAAATCTAGAGGGCCAGCCTCTCCAAACAAAGAACCCAGATCCCCAGCCACCCTGAGGTCCATGGCAGAGACCCAAAGGTCTCTAATCTCTAAATCTACTCATTTTCTAACATCTTGGTGGGAAGCCTCCAAAATGTAATATCCCAGAAACTGAGGCAAGTTAGAGATTAGAGAGTATTTAAGAATTTATTTAAAAGGGAGAGATGTACTGGGACCAAATGGATCCATGGTTTTGCCCGGAGGCTAAATGAGACTCTTGTCTCCAAGAATCCAGCAAACAATGTGAATTCTCCATGACCTAGAAACACATGGCTCAGACTCAGGGGATAGACTGAGGTAGGGGCAGAGTCAAGGTGCTAAGAGTTGGAGCAGGACTCTGATAGGGGGGGGTGAGCCACTGGAGATTGGGGGGAGGAACCCTGGAGATGGAGAAAGGCATCTTGATAAGATGGTATCTGACATTCTGATAGCTTGGGATGGGAGAGGCATTCTGGTATTCTAGCACATAAGATCTTTTATTATTATCAAATATTATGATAAAGAAGGAGAAGAGGTTTTGCAGAACTGAGCTTTGAGCAGATAATTATAAACTGAAGCAGAACAATTAGAGAAACAGAGTCAGGACTGGGTCAGGATAATTAGAGAAACTGAGTCAAGACAATAAAAGAGAACTGTGGAATAACAATTTGAATCTCAAATCCTGCAGAATCAAATTGTGACCTCTTTAATCTTCCATGGTAAGAAAATATCATTTGAGTATACCAAAAGGTTACGAAGTCTGGCTCTAAATATAAACTAAAATTGAATGAAACTCTCTTCCATAACCCCAAATCTAAAAAAAGGAAAAGTTAAAGGAAAGCTAAGCAGGTAATAAAATCATAAATTAAGTATAAGCAGAAAATTATTTGGAGAATTCAAGAAAATAATCTTTTAAGTGTTTTAAAAACAAATTCAAATATTTGAAAAAATTCTCTCTTAAAGCAATTTCAGTTGGAATAAATATTTGTGTAGCATTTCACTTTATTTTGCCCAAGTGGGCCAGTAATACATTGTTTTCATGGCATTTGCACTGTTTAGTGGAAGAATAACCAAAGTGTACTGTGAAGCTTTCATTTTTGATTTCTTGAAATGTAGCTCTGAAAAAAGGCTTTAAAATAGTCCATTGTGATTCAAATGGACCTACCTTATTATGTCTTTTAACCTAAATCACTCTGACTTTGATTGAATAGCCAATAATAGGCCTGAGCCTCAAGCTGCTATTGCTCATTGTTTAGTTTTTGATGGCTTAGAGTGTAAGTAGCAATTGTTTTCTCTTCTGCAGAAACTCTGAGAATCTACCTTTGCCAAAGTGATGCTTTTGTGATGGTCAATCATACCACCTTTTGCTTTAATTTTTACCAAGTTTTTTGTCACTGAATGGTCATTTCCTCAAACCAACTGAGACCTGGAAAAGACCTTAATTTAAAAAGACCAAGGTGGATCACTGCACCCTGCCAGAAGTTCTTACTTTTGTCTTGCCACTGTACTTTGATGACTTTGGAAGACAGAGTGAGGTTGATGACTTTGTACAGCTCTTGCCTCACTTAAATCCAATTCACTAGTAAGTCCAGACATCACTCTTGTGATATCATTGGTCTTCTTTGAGGGCAAACAACAGCAATTGCTTCCATGGCACAATCAATCATGGGAATTAAAATCCAGGTTTCTTGGTGAAGATACTGGAGTGGTTGTGATGTAATAGAGGTGTGTCCCCCTGATCTTTTGGGGGGGTGGGCCTGGGTTTGAAAAACCCTAAATCTCAATCCCTCCGGGCTCTGGGAAAACTACCTGGTTCCCACAGGAAACTCCCACTTCCAAATGAACTGGGAATCACTTTGGTTTGGGAAACCATCACCACCCTTATTGATTTGGAAATTAGTCCCTAATTGCTCCTTAGCCCCAAACCATAGAAGGATAAAAAAAAAAAAAAATCAAGACTGTACAATTCAAACTTCATCTAATTGAAGATTTTCCTGATTATTCCACTTTTGTTAACTCCCCCTCAAAACTGTCTTCTATTTATTTGATACAGATTTTGCACATAGATACAAATTGTCTCCCTTGCCTTGAGGGAATATTCTATTGCATTATTGTACTATAGTCTAGAGTGATTGGCACTTCTTATTGTTGAGTCATTTCAATTGTATACTACTCTTCATGTTTACATTTGGGATTTTCTTGGCAAAGATACTGGGGTGGTTTGTTTCTCCAGCTCATTTTATAGAATGAGGAAACTGAAACTGTAATGCTAGAGAAACTGAGGAAAGATAGAGATTAGAGAGTATCTAGTAATTTATTTGAAAGGGAGAGATGTACTAGGACCAAATGGATCCATGGTTTGGTCCCAGGACTGAATGAGAATATTGTCTTCAAGAATCCAGCAAACAATGTGAATTCTCAATGACCTAGAAACACATGGCTCAGACTCAGGGGATAGACTGAGACAGGGGCAGAGTAAGGGTGCTTCGAGTGGGAATGGGACTCTGACAGGGTGGAGTGAGCCTCCAGAGATGGGGGGGAGGAACCCTGGAGATGGGGAAAGCCATCTTGATAAGACCAGTATCTGACATTCCAATAGCTTGGTATGGGGAGAGGCATTCTGATATTCTAAAACATAAGATCTTTTATACTTATCAAATATTCTGATTAAGAGGGATGGGAGGTTTTGAAGGACTGAGCAAACAATTATATACTGAAGCAGAATACTTAGGGAAAGTGAGTCAGGAAAATTAGGGAAACTGAGTCAGGACAATAAAAGAAAACTGTGACATAAGGCAAACAGAGATTAAATGATTTGTCCAGGGTCATGATGAGGTATATACCTAATGATGAGGTCTATACCTCATTAAAATTAGGATTAATTGAGGTCTAATGCAGGTTTGAGGTACAGGGAGTCAAATGGAGCTCCCTGTAACCCCTTTGGATTCGGCGCAAGGATACAAAGTTAAATGAGGTCTAGTAACGGTGCAAGAGTCTTCTGTAAAGGAATTTCCAGACTGGAAAACCTAGATTGATAAAAGAGGTTTATTGCAGGATTTGGAAGTAAGGTTAAAGTCTGGTTAGTAAAAGGTATTAGATAGAGGAAGAAATACACCAAAAGTGATGGGACAGAGAGTGATGCAAAGCAGGGTTGCTGGTATCTTTCAACTCTCTGCCAAGAGATGATTTCAGCTTGGCTCTTTTATTTGCTTGAAGGGGCATATGGGTGGAGCCCAGGTTGATTCCTAGAAGGCCAGAACCCACCAGGTAGGGGTTGGGCTATCTGAGAAGATCATTAAAATGGGGGCTGAAAACCCAAGCCAGCTCAGATCTGGTGGGGGCTGGGTACAAATGCAAACTGGCTCAGATACTGATCTCTCCCGATGGAACACAAAAGGGTGGTTTTGAGCAGATCTTGTAAATCAAAGGTCAGTCCCAAAGGAAGCTGTAGATCAGACAAGGAATCTTAAAGGGGCTATCACTCCCATCATTTTCACAGGTAGTAAATGTCTGAGGTCAGATTTGAACTCAGGAAGATGAGTTTTCCTGATTCCAGTTTGGGCATTCTATCCACTGAGCCATCTAACAGTCATTATTTGTCATATTCTGTGCTTAATAAATTAAATAAGAATAAAAATTAAATAAATAAACAATGCTTATTGCTTAATTAATTTATTAAGTTACTGCATTTTGCGTTTGTTGTACTTGTGTTCTGTATATGTATATGTAATATAAGCTCCTTAAGTGAAAGGACTGTTTACTATTTGTCTTTTTTGTTCAGTAGCTAGCAAAATTCCTGGCACATAGTAAGTGCTTCATAAATTCTCACTGAATGATGGATTAATCAATCCTTTCCATTATACCACATAGCCTCTATCTAATAGTTCTATCTTATCAAACAGTTCCAAATTGAAGACTGGAACATCTAAATCATATAAGAGTATTTACTATACTAGAGATAAGCCAGTCACTTCCCCCTACCCCATGAAATTCCTTTTTCACTTTAAATGGTTTTGTAATCCTATTTAGCCAATATCTAGCATGACTCTCTGTGTAAATGTGTTGAGGTTGGACCCAGACTGATGTCCCGAGGTGTCTGAAGAGAATTTTCAGGCTTGAACCCATCTCCTAGTCAAGGAGCAAACTTTTAATGCAGTAGCAATTGTAATACCATTACAAAGAGGGATTGCATTTCTAAAAAGAAATTAGCAGAGAAACCGAAGGAGAGACATTTATCCAGCTTTTATCATTGATATGCTAATTCTATGGTTATAGGTAGGAAGGAGTGGTCTAAGGAATTTGGTTCTTTCTGACAAGATTAGAAATCAGCAATGAAATGAAAAGTGAATTTATTCACTATTATCTCAGGAGTTTGATCTGTGGGAGTTTCCTGAGGCCAGAAACTATCTGACTAAGGAATGACAGAATCAGACAGATAGGGTATGGGAGTTTCCTGAGGCAGAAAATCTAAAATCACTGACTTATTGCCAGAACAGAACCCCACCTAAAATCAGGGGACCACAAAATCATATCATATCATGTGTACGCATGTTATTTGTATAAGTATAGATACATTTCTACCTTTCTCTCTCTACATACATATACATAGGTAGGTATATTATTGCTATTGTTTTTCAATTGTGCCCAACTATTCATGACCCCATTTGGAATTTTTTTGGCAGAGATACTGGAGTGGTTTGCCATTTCCTTATCCAGCTCATGCTGCAGATGAGGAAATTGAGGCAAACAAAATTAAGAGACTTGCCCAGGGTCATCTAGCTAGTAAGTGTCTAAGACCAGATTTGAACTCAGGGAAGATAAATCTTCCATTCTCCATGCTTACTGGGCTACCTAGCTGCCCAATACATACACATACTTAATGTACACTCATGCATGTGCACACACATACATATTTATATTGCATGTTGTATATTATATATATATATATATATACATACATATATGCATACATGTATATATGTAGGTATGTACACTGGTACTTTGCTATTCCACTTAACTACTCAATACATACACATACAAATGTAGAGTATATATAAAATATATGTGAAATGATATTTGTATTTTCCAATACTGCTTTCCTTCCCTCCCTCCAACAAATACAAAAGAACATTTTTTTACAATGCTAAGCACAGTTAATAGAATGCTAGATCTAGAGTCAGGAAGACCTGAATTCAAATCTGGCCTCAGGCACTTACTGACTCTGGGTAAATCACTTAATCCTATTTGCCTCAATTTCCTCATCTGTAAATTGAGCTAGAGAAAGAAATGGCAAATCATTTTGATATCTCTGCCAGGAAAAAAACAAATGAGGTCATGAAAATTAAAATTACTGAACAATAAATTCCTAAAAACAACAACAACAATAACAACAACAACAACAAAAAAAAACAGAAAACAATTTATAACAGAAACACTTTCATACTTGAGTTTTTAAATAAATTTTCTAAACTCATTTCTTCCATCTTCCCCCTCTATTGTGAGAGATAAGTTTGATAAATACTGAAGAAATAGTAATTTGCCTTACAAATGGCAAAGCCTTGAATTAATCATTAATTTTATAATTTTATAAAAAAAAGTCTGTTGCATTCACAGATCAGCCAAAGCTTTTTGTTGGCAGTTTCTGACATTTTCACAAGAGGCCTGCAAAACAATTAACAAATTAATCTGAACATTTGAAATGTTCTCATTCAGTATAACTTTGTGGCATTGTTGTCCTTCTGTCAGTTTTGAATAGTACTTTATAATTAGGAATCAAAGTGAAGATGTAAAGGAAAGTGCATTTTTTAAGAACTAGTTTTCAATGAGACTGCCATTCCTGCACTCAAAAGCTCTTCTGAGATAATATATATATATATATATATATTTTGTCCATTCCTTTGAGAGAAAGAGCCCTATTTTAGAAAATTCCAAAGTACAAATCAAAGGACATACTGTGCTAATGTATACTAATTCTAAACTAACCAATTTTTAATCAGACAGAATATCTAAATGACAATTCTGCTTTTATAAATGCCTCATTTAAAAGAATATATATGGATTTCTAATGTCTAGCAAAATCCATCAACCAAAGTTGTGTTTTCCATTACGTCCTTCTCCTAAAGAGAATGAAGTCAGAATACAACCTTGAATTGGAATATAGGAAATTACCAATTATTTTTTATAACTTGTACTTAGGCATGTAAGTTAATGTTCCTTAAAATTTTGAATCATAAGCAGAGATATATTTGATGTGCCATTGGACATCTTCTATGGCATAATTGCTGAGAGAATTCTAGTGACTGTTTTTATTTTTTCTGCTCTCAAAAATCATTTCTTTCTGTCTCTTAATGTTTGTAGTAGTATTGTGGAGGTTATTTATTTATTTTTTTTTTGTTCATTTCTGTTATATTGGATGGATCTACCATCAAAAGCTTACTTGCTTGGGTAAATTGTTCATAAGAAGACCTTTGGCTGAATTCTTTCTTTGCTCATTTTCCTCTCAGTAAGTCATAATTTGCCTATAGTTTTCAAAAGGTCTTAACAACTCCTGAAGAATATTTTTTGTGGACTCTGGTGACAATTTCCTATCTCTCCCTCCAGATTTTGCTTATTTCCTCTTCTTTAATACTATATTAAAATGATAAATTACTTTCACATTACACATATATTTATACTTTGATTTTTTGAGGGGTTACATATATCTATTACTATTATGAAATACTACAGAAATATAAAAACTGGGAAATAAACTATTTCAAATACTTTACAAGTGAAGGATTATAGGAGAAATGTATTGATGTTTGATACCTTTATTGATAATATATCTGATAATTTCAGTGTGATGGATTCTTCTTCTCATCCATCTTTTATGTCAAGAAATCTTAGCACTTGGAAAGATGAGAAATTAAGAAAGTGAGTTCCAACAGTATAACAAAAAAAGACAAATTCACATAGAGAATAGAGTGACAGAACCAGCATTTTGTACTCAGGTCAATGACTCTTTCAAGGCATGTTGTTGTTGAGTCAAATTTACTAAGCTTTCTTTGGGTAGGTAATTTTTTTCCAAATTTAGGAAAATCTTTTGAGTTGGTCAAGTCAATGTTTTTAAAAATTATTGTCAGAAATTGTCATCATACTGATGAGATTAGATTCAGAGTAGTCTCCTCTCCATTCCAAGTCAGGGAACCAAATGATGAGATTAGGGTTCCAGGGAGTTAAATGATGAAGTTAGTGGCAGGTTCGAGGTTCAAGGAACCAAATGAAGGCATTTGGCTCCCCTAAATCCCCTTTAGGATTCTGCACAAGGTAGGGAGTTGTGGGAACCCCTTTCTGGCAGCACAGAGGTCCTTCATAAAGGAATTTATGAACCCAAAAAGCTAGACTGATAAAAAGAAGTTTATTATTGCATTGGGAAGTCAGCTTTTGCTATGCATGAATACAAAGACTGAATTCCTTAGTGGCAAGGTCCCAACAGAGAGATGTAAAGTCTTGTTAGGAAATAGATGAGGGAGTTAAAGAGAGGGTAATGCTGAAAAAGAATATTATTTTAGTGAGCAGAGATTTGTGGCTATGTCAGGGAGAAAGTTTCCTTGGCATGGCATATTAGGTCCTCTGCAAGGACTGAGTTTAAAATTGGCTCTTTTTATAATAGAAGCCTTAGCTACACGCCTAGGCCTGCTCCTGATGGGGGCTATTGGGTGGAATTTGAGCTGGAATTGAATAGAATTGAAGGTTGGAATTCTCCAGCTCTGGACTCAAATAGCCCCACCTAGATGAACCATTTTCTCTGATTCCCTGGCATGATCTCTCATAGAGGCAGGGTTCAAGAAGAATCTCTCCTTCAAGGAGCTACAAGTGCTTTACCTCATGGCTCATTCCCAAAGTTAGAGAGAAAGAGAAAGAGTTTTGGGGCTCCCCTCATCATTACTAGAAAGTAGATATTAGATAAATTAGGATGGGATCAAAGCATCATACTAACAAAAGGAAAAAAAGTAGAAAATATTTTATATATATATATATGATATACACATATAGTTATATATGCATATATATATATAATAAAGTTACATGCATATGCATATATTTTTAGATACATACATACATAGATGATTTTTTCTACTTTCTGTGTCATATGGGAATAATCATTTTGATGCCCAAGTAAAGAAAAGCAAGCCAATCTCTGTACTTCATTAAAAGACTGAGTTATATGGTGCATTTGGAGGATTAGTAAAGAAATAGAAATGTAGCCATGACTTTTGTTCTGAAAAAAATGTTCAAAACAATTTAATATTAATTATCTAATTAAATCCTCAAAACACCAGATCAACAAGCATTTATTAGGTGCTTTCCATGTGCCATTATATAGCTAAGTGGCACAGTGGATAGAGTGCCAGACAGACTCAGAAAGACTCATCTTTCTGAGTTCAAATCTGGCCACAGATACTAGTTATTTGACCTGAGACATGTCACTTAACCCTATTTGTCTCAGTTTCCTCATCTATAAGATGAATTGGAGAAATAGATGGCATACAATCCAGTATTGTTGCCAAATGGGGTCATGAAGAGCTATACACAACTGAAAATGAATGACCAACAACAAATTCCTCATGCCAGGCACTGTACTAAGATTAATGAAGGAGTTCAGTGAGAGAAGAATGACTGAAGCTCTTAATTGACAAGGCCCAGTTTTGTAGAGTCCTGTCAGGAACAATCAATAAATGAGAATTTATTTATAAGGTGCCCATCAAGTACCAATCACTGTGCTGGTGATTGTGAGATAGAGGAGAAAATAAGAAAAAAAAAAAAAAATGAAGAGTCCTCAAGGAGCTTCCTTTCAAGGCAGCTAGATAGCATAGTGAGGAGATCTTTGGATTCAAAGTCAGGAAGAATTGATATTTACTAGTTGTGTTGTTATTATTCAGTCATGTCTAACTCTTCATGATCCCATTTAGAGATTTTCTTGACAAAGGTCCTAGAGTGTTTCCTTCTCCAGCTCATTTTATAGATGAGACAACTAAGGTAAGTAAGGTTAAGTGACTTATGCAGGGTCACACAGTTAATAAATGTCTGAGGCCAGACTTAAATGCAGGAAGGTAAGTCTTCCTGACTTTAGGCCAAACCATTTATCCATTGTGTTGTCTAGCTATCCCTTTTTATATAATCTTAATTTAATCTCCTTAGACATCAATTAAATAATACAAAGTTATTTTACATAAACAATGATGTCAAGCATTTATGTGGCAATATGAAGTGAGCAAAGTGCTTTATTAATATTATCTCATTTAATTCTCATAGTAACTTTTGGAAATAGGTACTTTACAAAGGGTAAATCACTTGCCTAAGGTCATGCAGTTATTTGGTTTCTGAAACTAGATTTGAACTCGATCTTCCTTACTCCAGATTCCAATGTTGTAATCACTCTACCACCTAGTTGCCTATGTCAAGGCCTGATGATGGGAGCTGGAGTGACATGGATTGAAATGGCAAGTAGGCCATATGGCCCTGAGAGAACATTATTATAAATAAATAAAGCAAGCAGAGGTTATATAAATTAATTTATATTAATTTTTATATTCTCTATATTTCTCTAGCTTGAAATTTTGGTGGTTAGATTTCTTTTTATATGAATGTACATTGACAGAGGTAATGATATTCCCACATTTATTTGATTTCTATTAAATATATCCCATAGAAGTTCTTTTAAAGTTAGACATGAATCTGAATTATTCTCATGAGGGTGTGAGGTGGTAAACAGAAAGAATAAAAGCAAATGAATAGGAAAATGGGGCATGAGTGGGGTAGGAGGAGTATATATTTGAAACAAAATACAAGAGCCTGAAAAATATAGAAAGTTATAAGAAAACCCAGCAGTCTGTACATTTGTTTTGAGCTACATACATCTTAACATTTATGGATTTTTATTTCAAAAAGGATCCTAAAATGTAAGATGGAATAAAAATATAGTTCACCAATTATATCTAAGGCCTATATTATTTCATGCTGATAAAAGAGAACACTGGGGGAACAAGAAAGGTAAAAGTCTTTGGACAGATTGAAAACTCTCAAATTCGGGTCCATTTCCTTAGAAAAGCAGATCTATTCAAGAAGGGGGATTGAAAGTCTATGTACTGGGTTAACAAGCTCTCCCTGCTGAATGCACGAGGTCTATCATCAGAATTCAAAATCTTGTTGAAGTCTATTGAGACTACAGTTGCTAGGAAACTGGCTCCCCCCCACACACACCCCCTGGCTATTGCTTTGCTCATCTCACTCCTGATCACCCTATTAATTAGTTAGGATCAACACTTTGTAAAATTTCTTGTTCATTTTTTCTCATTTTAAAGATCCAAAGACAATTCTTCCTAAGGCCTTTAATTAGTACTACAGTTCCCCCCCACACGCACACAGCTGTCCACTGCTTTGTTCAAATGCAGTTTGTTTTTTTTTTTTTTTTGAAGTATCTCATTATATTTTTGACTATATTCTGAAATTGTTTTCTTCAAATAGGTTTTGATTTGTTTGCATTCGGTATTACTGTTTTCCAAGATTACCACTTTCTTATATACATTTCTTTTCATAGTTTTCATCCATAAAGTGGTCCTGTTTCAAAGGAATTCTGTGCTTCAATCAGCAGGATACTTCAAGGGTTCACTTTCTCTGTTGAAAACTACAGAGAGCCTCATGGAAAGAAAATAATTCCAGAAAAGATCTATGATTTTCTTTTTTGTTTTTTTTAATTTTTTAAATTAATTTTATAATTATAAAAATTTTTGACAGTATATATGCATAAGTAATTTTTTTTTATAACATTATCCCTTGTATTCATTTTTCCAAATTTACCCCTCCCTCCCTCTATTCCCTCCTCTAGATGACAGGCAATCCCATACATTTTACATGTGTTACAGTATAACCTAGATACAATACATGTGTGTTAATCCAATTTTCTTGTTGCACGTTAAGAATTGGATTCCGAAGGTATAAGTAACCTGGGTAGAAAGACAGTAGTGCTAACAGTTTGCATTCACTTCCCAGTGTTCCTTCTCCGGGTGTAGTTGTTTCTGTCCATCATTGATCAGCTGGAAGTGAGTTGGATCTTCTTTATGTTGAAGATTTCCACTTCCATCAGAATACATCCTCATACAGTATTGTTGTTGAAGTGTACAGCGATCCTCTGGTTCTGTTCATTTCACTCAGCATCAGTTGATACAGCCTCTCTGTATTTATCCTGCTGGTCATTTCTTACAGAACAATAATATTCCATAGCCTTCATATACCATAATTTCCGAAACCATTCTCCAATTGATGGACAACCATTCATCTTCCAGTTTCTAGCCACTACGAAAAGAGCTGCTACAAACATTTTGGCACACACAGGTCCCTTTCTGCTCTTTAGTATTTCTTTGGGATATAAGCCCTACAGTAGTAGCACTGCTGGGTCAATGGTTATGCACAATTTGATAACTTTTTGGGCATAGTTCCAAATTGCTCTCCAGAATGCTTGGATTCTTTCACAATTCCACCAACAATGCATCAGTGTCCCAGTTTTCCCACATCCCCTCCAACATTCATCATTATTTGTTCCTGTCATCTTAGCCAATCTGACAGGTGTGTAGTGATATCTCATAGTTGTCTTAATTTGCATTTCTCTGATCAATAGTAATTTGGAATACTCTTTCATATGAGTGGATATAGTTTCAATTTCATTATCTGAGAATTGTCTGTTCATACTATGATTTTCTTTTAATGTCAAATCAATGTTAAAAAAAATCAAATTGCTAGGTCACACGCAATTTGTTGTGGTCTGTGGCTTGAAATAATAAGTTATTTTATTTTAATGTTTTGGTGTAGACATATTATTTCATTTGTGTGGGGGACTCCTGTTAAAGAAATTTTTTCCATCAGTCCAAAGAAATCATTGAGTAGACCTAGAGCACTGTGGTTTCAAGTGACTTCTCCAGAGTAACAATGTCAATATGAATCAGAGATAGGATTTCATAACTTGAACCCAGGTCCTCTTGATACTAGTTGGCTCTTTACCAATTACACCATACTGCCTCTCGTGTGTTGATGTAAATGTACATTTAAACACATTTTATATCTTACAAAGTACTTTCCTTGTAATAACCCTAAGAGATGGATAATATAGCCATTATTAGTTTCATTTTTTTCATGAGGAAACTGAGACTCCCTAAAGCCTTCCTAAAGGATAAATGACATGCCCTTTGTCACATGGTTATAAAATGATGCTACTAAAATAAAAATAAAAATAACTTAGTTCTTAAGATTATTGCACTAGAACCCTTATCCACTGCTCCTAGCCCAAGTACTTCTTATTGGTTGAAATGATTTGTTTGCTTCCACCTTCTTTCTTCTTTCTATGTTATGAAAATGCTTACTTTCCATAAGTTAAAAATAAAATTTTAAAAAGGAAAACATAAAATGTGTTTGAAGAAGTACAATTTGTCAATAAGGAAAAAAATGTTATTGTCTCATATGTTTAGCAATAGACTAAGGATTTTGCCGCAACAACATGATCTTTAAAAACTGTTGGCATTAGTGTTTGGAAAGCACTTTCATTTGATTCTTATGATAATGCTGAGTAGGTAATCCATATTTTACAGATGAGCAAACTGAGGCTAATTAAAATTACGTAACTTGTTCAGAGTTATAAAGCTAGAAAGTATCTCTGAGGTAAGATTCAAACTAAGGTCTTCCTGTGTCCAAATTCAGCCTTTTGTGCCACCATTTAGATTTATGGTCACAAGAGTTTAACAAAAATGACTTTTCCAAACTATACATTCTGAGCTGTCAGGCAGAATAAAGAACTACTTATCAGCATGTGACCAAGCCATAAAGGAAAAAATAAAGACTAGAAGCTCAAGTTTCATAGCCTCAAATTCAATTGAAAGCACCATAAGAATAGGTATTTGTTTTATCTAAATTTTATTTCTATCCCACCATAATGCTCTTCAGAGATCAAAAGATCATATATTTGAAGCTGGAAGGAGGTCTAAGAGGTCATTTAGTCCTTACCCTTCCTTTTACTGATGAGAAAACAGAGGCTTAGAAAGGTTAAATACTTTTTAAAGGTCATTTGGATAATGAATGTCAGAGCCAAGGGGGTGGGGGGAACCAAATCTTCTAATTCCAAATCCATCACCCTTCCTTCTGAACCATTTTAAGTGTTTAAGAAATATTGAACAAACTATATTCCTAGGTGTGAATGTTTTTGAAAATTTAGCAACTAGAAAATAGGAAAGAATTATAAAATTTATTAAATTTCTTTAGAGCCATATGCATACCCTAGATTATTCATTAAATGCATAAGAGCATGCTAGTGGACTTATAAATTTATAGGAACTAATTGAAGAGGCAAATTTAGGTTTTACATTAATGGAATAAATGAATGAAATTTTTTATTAAAAAAAGCATTTGTCAAGTGCTTACTATGTGTAAAGTAAAAGAAATGACATTTATGTTGCATTTTGATGTTTGCCAAGTACTTTGCACAAATTACTTCATTTTAGCATTAAAAATCTCTCTGAGATAACTAATATAATTATTTCTCCCATTTTACAGGTGAAGAAATCAATATGACAAAGGTGAGGTATTAGCAAGTAAATGTCAGATGTTGTTAACTTATGTCTTCTTCATTTCACTTTGCCTTTTTTTATTATATGTACATGGCATATGAAACAGATGATGGCATGAGAAATCCTATCTTGAGGACAGAAGCCATGATTATAGCTCTTTACATGATCAATACCAAGTATATCATGGGATTAAAACTCTGGAGCTGGAAGGGCCTTCAGGAGCCATCTTGTTTAATGCCTTTCCTCCATATTTTATAGATGAGGAGATTGAATACAGGAAGATTGTGACTTTCCCAAAGTCATACAGATAGTAAACATGTTAGGAATAGTGTTCTTTCCAAGGACTCACTAAATATTTTTAATAGTATTTTGCTTTCCTAATTACACGTAAAACTGTCTTTCAACATTTTTGGTAAGATTTTCCATTCCAAATTTTCTTTTCTCTCTCCCTCTCTTACTTCCCCTCTCTCCAAGACATCAAGCAAGTTGATAATGGTTGTACTTTTATAGTCATTTTAAACATATTTCCATATTAGCTATATTGTGAAAAAAAATCAGAACAAAAGGCAAGAACTATAAGAAAAGAGAAGCAAACAAATTTTAAAAGGTGAAAAATCCTAATATTTCTTGATGATAAATGAAATGATAAAGTAAGTATAAAGATAATACATGATATAGAAGTTCTGAGAAAGAAATGAGCAATATAGGTTAAAATGGGTAGAGAAGTTGCATAGAAGGGGTGATATTTGATCTGGTGTTTGAAAATTAGGAAAAAGCACTGGAATTGTGAAAATAAAAAAAGATCTGGTTGTGAAGAAGCATATACCAAGACATATAGCTGGGAAGGAGCAAGACAGGTTTATTCAGTGGTGAGGAGATGAATTGAATTTTCTTGAATATTTCCAAAGCTTTGTCATCAACTTTCTCACCTCCAGCCTCTTTTTTTTTCTAAATTATCTCAATGATATGGTATCTGATTTGTATTGCTGACATTCCCCAAAGAAAAGGGAGATTGGGAGATACATTAAAAACCAATAAATAATCACTGAAACTGTAATTTTTATATCATCTTTGACTAACTCCTTATTGCTTTATGTGTCAGGACATACAGTCATTGAAGAGACAAGCATGCAGAAACTATTCAAAATACCCATAAGATACACTCTCTTAGTTTTCTTCCTTGAAGAACATCCAGATAAAAGATAAGTTATTTGTGGTCTCCAAACCACAATTTCTCATTCTGAAAATTATTCTTTTTTTCTTTTCCTCACTCTAAAGATTTGCTCATTATGTGTCTACAAAACTATGGGATCAGTTTGAGGAAAACACTAAAAGGATTGCATTTCTGGTTCTCCCTCAGTGTACATTTATTCATTTTGATCCTACACATTCTGATATACTTGAATAACAACTATCCCTGCTCCCTTCTCCAACTTTATGGATATCACTATAATTCTTGTCATTTTTTTTGATAAATAAAATACTTTTCTGATATATTAATTTTTCTATTTCTTGCTTCTGGTTACATTCCTCTAATCACCATTGTTCAAAAATCTTCAACAATTTTCCATTGCCCTTAAAATTTTTTATAAATTTTAGCTCAACAGACCTGAAGAATAGCCAGTTGTAAATGACAGGGGTCAGAGATGGAGGGTCTCACTTGAGGAATAGCAAAGAGGTCACTGTTGCTGGCTCACGGAATACATGGAGATGAGTAAGCTTGTAAGATACTGGAAAGGTGAGAAAAGGTTTGGTTAGAAAGATCTTTAAAAGACAAATGGTGATATATTTCATTTGGGAGATAATAGGCTGACATGAGGGTTTATTAAATGGAAGCTGGAAGAGATATTTAGACCTACACTTTAAGAAAATTGATTTAACTGAGTAGTGGATAGACTGAGATGAGAAAAGATTTATTTTGAGGAGAAAGTCTAAATAGACAACAAATAACAGATATGTATTCACTAGGTATATCCTCTAGAATGGTGGCAGGATCAGAGAAAAGTAGGAGGCTTAAACAAGTGATTGTATGAAAGTAACAACAGAGTTCAGCAACGGA
Source organism: Sminthopsis crassicaudata (assembly GCF_048593235.1). Lineage (NCBI taxonomy): Eukaryota > Metazoa > Chordata > Mammalia > Dasyuromorphia > Dasyuridae > Sminthopsis > Sminthopsis crassicaudata. The sequence goes on along the minus strand of NC_133619.1, from coordinate 310,714,558 downwards.
TTAGATTTAGAGGATGGAAGAGAGTGAGAAGTGAAGGATGACCCAAGGACACAACATAGGTTGCAGGTCTAAGAGGATAAGTTCATACTTAAGCACATATCTGAAATTCCTGTACTTGTACCTTTCAAAGTACTTTCCAACTTGCATACATCTAGAAAACAATCTGAGGCATTTGGATTATTTTTTTAACAGGTAGGCAATAGGATCTCCTAAAGTTTTTTGAATAGAAACTTTGAATTTCTTGGTGAAATAAGTGTATTATGAAGATTAATCTAACACTGATATGCATTAAAATTTAAAGTGAGGACTACATGAATGTAGGGAAAGGGTTTTGCAGTGAGCAAGGCATAAAGATAATTTACAAGCCACAGCTAAGGTTGTGGCGGTGAGAATAGAAAAAGATAAACAGATAAGAAAAGTCTGCATTCAATTAGTTTAATCGACCCACTTCTATCTCAAATCTAAGAAATTGTCAACTGTTCTAGAATCTCTTTTCCTTTTCTCATTTTTGATTGCCTTTTCCCTTTCTTCCCTTCTTTCTGTAGCCTGTAGAAGACATAGGGAGCTAGAAGGGTAGGAAAAGTGAACTAGATCAAAGTTGAGTGGGTTCTCTTTCACCCAACACATTTTTTCTCAATGTCAAAGTGAAATAATACATGTAGGATACTTTTCCTTAAAGCCTATAAAAAGTACCAATTTTGTTTATATTACTAATGCTGCTGCTTCTGCTGCTACTACTATAATCACCACAACCACCCTCTCTACTACTACTACTGCTACTATTACTAGCACTACCTCTGCTGCTAATACTAGTACCAACAAGAACATCACTACCATCACTACTGCTGCTACTACTTCTAGCTAAACCTCTTCCTCCTTCTCCTTCTCTTCATTCTACTACTACCACTACTACTACTACTACTACTACTACTACTACTACTACTACTATTACTACTACTACCACCACTACTACCACTACTACTACCCCACCATCACTACTACTACTGTTACTATTATTACCACTACCACTACTACTATTATTACTATTACTACTATCACTACTACTACTACTACCACTACCACTATTACTATTATTCCTATCACTACTATTACCACTATTACTACTACTACCACCACTGCTACTACTACCACTACTACTATTATTACTATTACTACTACTACTATTATTTCTACTACCACCACCACTACTACTACCACTACTAATACTACTATTACCACTACCATTATTACTATTACTATTACTACTATCACTACTACTACTACTACTATTATCACTATTATTATTTCTACTACCACCACCACTACTACTACCACTAATACTATTACCACTACCACTATTACTATTGCTATTACTACTATCACTACTACTACTACTACTATTATCACTATTACTACTACCACTACTACTATCACTACTACTACTATTACCACCACCACTACTACTACTACTACCACCACTGCTACTACTACCATTACTACTATTATTACTATTACCACCACTACTACTACACAAAATCCAGTAACAGTTGGAAGGTAAAAGAAATCACTGGGACTAAAAAGATTCATATAATTTCAGGAGGAGATTTGTGGAAAGGCATTGCAGGGAAATGAATACCTTGAGCAAAGGTACAGAGGTGGGAGAGGAGTAGATATGTTTGAGGATCACTAACTATTCCTGATAATACCAACTAAGAACATTCTAAAATACCATAGCTTTTGTCTTCTTCAAAATTTCATCAGATCTTAGAGAGTCAAAAAAATAAGAGGTTATACTCGGAAAGCTTAGGAAGGAGAGAAGATATACACTGATATCTCAAAATCATATTATGGAAGTCATATTCATGTGCCAAGTAGAATTAGGTAAGCTAATCTTCCCTCTACTTTCTCCCAAACACAGATTGAATTCCCTGGACTTGCATCTTCTTAGGTTTACTCTTTGGCCTTTGTTTTAGTATAGGTAAGAGGATCATGAGGCTGAATCATGATACTTCATGAAGAGTAGAAATTCATAACCTCAGCTAACTTTTGGACTCGATATTTTAAAGGAGATAGATAAATATGATATCATGAAAAATAGTTATGGGATATCAATGGAGACACAGAAGGAGTAGTCACAAAGAGAAGTGATATTTGTCAGTAGTATTCTATTATACAGAATAAATATAAAATGTTCTGTTTGGCATTCAAAGCCTTTGTAACCTAGCCTCCCCATATCTTTCCAGTCTTTTTACATTTTATTTCCCAACACATACTCTATGATCCAGTGACACTTGCCTTTTGGGCATTCTATGAATAACCCCCTCCTCCATCTCTCCATTTCAAACACTCCCTCTAGTTTTTCCCATGCCTGGAATTCTTTGTCTTCTTTGCTTTTGTCTGTTAACTCCCTCTTTCCCCTGGCTTCTTTTAAATCCCAACTAAATCTCACCTGCTATAGGAAGCCTTTTCCAATCTCATCTTTATTCCAGCACCTTCCCTTTCTTTATTATTTCCTATTTATCCCATGGATAGTTTGCTTACTAAATATTTGTTTGCATATTATTTTCCCCATTAGATTAAAAGCTCTTCAATGGAAGGGATTGTCTTTTGTCTCTTTTTTGTATCCCCAGAACTTAGCACAGTGCCTGACATACTAGATGCTTAATATGTGTTTATTTATTGATTGATTGATTAATTAAAGGAAAGAATAACAGAAACTCAAAAGATGTTCTGAGAGAGAGGACACACAGAAGAGACACTCAGAGGTACTAAAATACTGGTACTGTGTCACATATATTGATATCCTAAGTAGGGTAGCTAATGGTCATTAAAGGTACATTAACAAAATTCTGATATCTCCAAAGAAACTCTGATTGGGATCAACACTAGCCAAGTTCTGATGCTTTCAGAAGCAATAGGAACACAAAACAGGGACACTTTGTAAGATATTCTCTAAAATCATTCCTCAATTTGCTGTGTCTTTATGTCCAATTCATAGGTTAAGTTTTTGAGTCATTCATATAATGAAACATCTAGTCATATTCTGAAAATTCTTCAGTAAATACTCCATATATCAGTGCTAGAACATATCTTTTTAGTTGCTTTGTTCAGTGTTGGTTGGCTGGTATTCCTACCCTATTAATTCTCCTGGATATTACAGCTGTGTTACAACTGGTCAGATCTATCCATGCATCCTGGGGTCATAGAAGTGGGTTGAACCACTGACCTGGACTTTATTGCATTGTGCTCTGAACTAACTAGTCAGAGCCAGGATGAAATAGAAGACAAGTTCCTACTATAACCATCACACAACCACAGAGTGTTTTGTGGTTTTACTCTCTGTGACCCCATTTTGGAAACTCTTATCATAGCTTTGTTTCCCTCTCCCGCTTCACTTTTCACACTCTAATACGAGAATACTTCTAGTAATATGTTCACTGAAACCAGGACTATTCTATGAGGTCAAAAGGTTCTATTTTGTGTGGAATTTCAAAATGAGCTGGACAATTTTATAGACAGTAATAAAACTAGTGGTTATACCAGCTAAAATAAAAAAGCTAATCAGATCCCATGTTTCAAGACATAAACTTGTCAGAATGTGCATTAACAAGATCCCCTCCCCACCTTGGAAATAAGTACAAAAACCTTCTGTGACTTTTCACTTTTAAGTAATCTATGTCAGATTTTTGCTCCTGGTCAAAGGCTAGGTGATGAAGTTTATGGATCTGTTTTATACCTTTGAAGCTGATTCTCCTTCTAAATTTATTCAGTTTAAGAAATCAAGTTCTTAATTCAGATGACTAGAGAGCTTCCTTTGAAGTCCGGAATAGTGTCATTGAGCTCTAGATTTCTGTAATCACATAACCCTAACAAAAATGATTATTGATTTAACATCATTTTGCAGTAAATATGTTGATGAGTTATTGCCAAGGTCACTTTAAAGTCAGAAATTTTACTATTATGTGAATACTAATTCAATTGAAAGAACGTGAGAGTAGTAGTTAAGAAACATTGTTCTGAATCCAGACATTAGCTGTCTGACCTTGCATAATTTAGGTAACCTCTCAGCCTCAGTTTCTTCACTTGAAAAATGAGAAAAGCAATTTTTGCACCAACCAACTTTCACTGGGAAAATCTCAAAGTGCCATAGGAATGTGAATAGTTATTACTTGAAAATTTTGGCAGATTTGTAGTCTCAGTAATGTGGTTATCTCCCCATCAGAATCTATGCTGTGGTTTAATGTCCAGTATTGTGTTCTAATTACATCTTAGGGACAGCTTCATTGACTTTTAGCTTGCATCTGTGTGGGGCTTATATTACTCCCACTGAACTGTTCAATAAAATAGTTCATCTGAAGTCCTTTTCTATGAAAGACCTTTTGATAAAATCTGATCTCTTTTCCATGCCTGCATTTTTGTGCTCCTTCTTTCCATATTTTAACATAAATTGTGCCATTCTATTTGAATGCAAGCTCCATGAGGGAAACTTTCTTTGTGTCTGTATCCCTAGTGACTTGCATATAGTATGCATGGGATGATTGTTTGTTGTTGAACTGAGCTAAAATGTAGTATGTGCTTGTCTACTTCATGGGTATCAAAATGAGTGGAATGGAAAAAAAGAGCTCTTGGTTGCATTCATGGAGCTACTGATATGGTTTTGGTTGCTACTTCTAGGTCTGGCTTTGCCTTTTACACTCCTGGATGAGAGAGTGGCTATCTGATGGCAGTGCCAGTAGCATACCACAGGATATGAAAACCATCTCATTCTTATCTATATATCCATACTCTACCCTCATCACCAAGAAGATGCTTAAGGAAGCCACTACCTTATAGTTGTTATGCTTCCTTAAAGTTTCCCCATTTCTAAAATATAAAAAATTTAAAATTGTAGATTTTCTATTGTGGTAATTTGTTATGAGAGGGGAGGTCAATAAATGTAATTTCATGGATACAGGGAAATCCTTGTATGTGGAAATCAGTCAAGAATTATTTATTAAGTATTGATTAATGCTTTTTGCTGGGCAGCTGGAAACAGTACCAGGCTTGGAATGGGGAAGAGTCATTTTCTTGAGTTCAAATCTGGCTTCAAATCTTTACTACTTGTGTGACCCTGGGAATTTTACTTAACCTTGGTTGCCTCAATTTCCTCATTTATAAAAAGACATGGAGAAGGAAATGGGAAACCATTCCAGTAGCTCTGCTAAGAACACCCAAAATGGGATCATGATGTGACTGAAAACCCCCCACAGTATTTTTCCCTAAGTTCTAGGAATGCAAAGTAAAATTAAAACAAAAAGAAAAAAGAAAAAAAGAAAAAAAAATCAACTAGTAGCAATAACAAAAAGCAAAAACAAAACAAAAAAAACCAAACATGGTTCTTGATTGTGGGGGGCCAGAACTCTAGAGAAGTATAGTTGAAATACTACAATAAGGTGTTAACTCAATGCAATTAATGAGATAATGATTCTTTAGTATACATATACTTAGTACTTAGAATGGTGATGTAATGGTTCTCTAGTTCACACATACTCAATATGCTGTAATGGTGTAATTGTAATAGGGTATTTCATGCTTGAGAGGCCTGGAAATGAAATATTCCATCTTTAATCATCCTCTTGGTGGCTCTCCTGCCTCCTGCACTCCTCCACTAAGATCAAGAGTGAGTCAGACTGTGACAGACACAGACTGTGAAAGAGATAATAAACTTTAGACTCTATTCCTGTACATCCTCATGATGACTATCCTGCTGAGGATAGGCTATCCCTCTAGAGGACTTCCAGAAAGCTAGCCTAAACATTATATTTTGGTGGCCAAACATGGATGTAAGGACCTATTCGGCAGCTCGAGTGACCTGATTGTAAGTTCAGTGGAGAAGTCCCTTGACCAGGAAATAGGATGAGTAAACTAGTCACTTTCGTTTTTCAGCTAAAATAGGGCAAATACTAAGAAAAGAGCCTTCCCCACCCCAAGGGAAGTGTGTAGCAAACATAGTTAGGTTAATAAAGAGCAAGGCTTGTTGGTAACTTGGGAGCAGATCATTGGACTCATAGATGCATTAGAATAGATGGTTCCTTGGTTCTCAAAAGAAGAAAAATTAGAGCCAGATAAATAGAAACTAGTGAGAGAAAAACTATTTGAATATTACAAAAATAATGGTACTGATTCAATTCCTGAGGAAACATTCTATGTATATATATATATATATATATATATATATATATATATATATATATACAACATAGTACAATTGGCTATAAGGAATTACATAAGTTCTAAAATAAGGAAAAAAGGAGAAAGAGCAGGAGGCAGACTGTATTGACAAAGCAGCTAAAAAGCATGAAGAATTGGACAAGAAAGGAGTTAAGTACAATGCTGATAAAATTAAGTAGTATAGTGCTTCTCAGCAGGCACCCTTAGAGCATTCCTATCTCCTGACCCTCCCCCCTCAATTTCCCCTTTGTGGGTGGAAGGAGGAAGAAGAGTGGGAGGGGCAGTGACAACATTAGCACCACCCATGCATCAGCTTTATCCATCCCCTATTACATGATTACAAAAGATATTAATTAAAGTTAAAAATGAAGAACAATATACTTCTGATTTGAAAATAGAAGCATACCCTGTGATTGAAGAGTTTGACTCTTCAGGTCAAGAAAAAAGAAAATACACTCCTTTTAATCTGGAAATTATCAAAGATCTGAAAAAGGCTTGCACTCTTTATGGGTCTACATCTTAATGTTAAGATGATATTAGAGAATTTAGCTTCTGAAATTTTAACCCAGGGCAGCTAGGTGGCATAGTGGATAGAGCACCAGCCCTGAATTCAGGAGGACCCGAGTTCAAATCTGGTCTCAGACACTTAACCCTTCCTAGCTGTGTGACCCTGGACAAGTCACTTAACCCCAGCCTCAAAAAAAAAAAAAATAAATAAAATAAAATTAAAAAAAGAAAAGAAAAGAAAAGAAATTTTAACCCCTAGGGATCAGAAATCTATAGTAAAGACATATTTAGAACCTGGAGTATAATGAACTCTGTAGGATACAAGCCTAATGAAATAGGCAACCTGGAGTTAATACACCAATTACCTGTGACCAACTAACAGGTATAGGTTCTTATGCTAACACTTTAGCACAGATTAATTACCTTATAGAAGCATATGAGCAAATTGCTGCTGCTGCTATCAAAGCAAAAAAATAGAGCAAGGTCAAAATGAACCCTTTGCTGATTTATGGGATGTCTGAAGACAGCTGTCATACGAACTATTGGTGAAAATGCATTAACAGAAATTATGATAAGACAACTTGCTAGAGAAAATGCTAATGAGGTTTGTAGAAGAATTTACTAGGACTATAGAAGGATGCTCCTTTAGAGGAGATCATAAGATGTTGTGACACAGGTACAAATGACTTTTTTACCCTGGCTATGATGCAAACTTCTCAAGATCTGAACATGGGAAGACAGGTCCTTTTTGGCAAAGGACTGCCAGAGAGACTTATCAATGCTTTCAATGTGGCAAAGCAGGGCATCTGAAAGCTCAATGTTGGCAGAGAAGAGAGGGTGGGAGAAAAAGGCCCAAAATGCTATGTTCAAATTGCAAGAGAGGTTTTCATTGGGCATCAGAATGTAGATTGACTCAGGGAAATGGCAGGCAGGACCCAGATCCAGGGCCCCAGACAAAAAACACTTGGGGCATGATGACAGCTGATGTTATACCCAGAGAGTCTTTAGAAGTTCAATATTCTGACATGATCAATCAGCTGAGAAGCAGCCTGATTGGAGAAAGGGATTGCAATTGGGGAACAATGAAAAGAGTAACTTTATGTGATTCACCTGAGGAAATGTGTTATGGTGAACAAAAAGTCAGCATTAAGACCAGAAGGACTTCATTCAAGACCTACCTTTAAAATATACTGTCTATGTGTCCCTAAACAAGTTGTTTAACCTCTGAGTACTCTAGGCTCTGAGTTTATTTAAACTCTGAGTACTTTATCCTAATAATGTAAGTTGCAGAGAAGGTTCTAGTCTGCACTAATGAAATAAGTTTCTTCACTCATGAATTCGTTATACCAATGCAGTGGATGGAAATTCAAAGGCAGATAGCTTTCTAACCATGTTAGCCAATACTCCCTTTTTTCAGGCAGTCCAAGAATCTCATTCTAATATCATCAGGCTACTCGAGCTTTATGCTTGCAATTTGGGATAACAAAAGAGGAAGCTAGGAGCGTAGTAAAAGCTAATACAGCTTTCCTTTCTTTCCATACTCCTACAATCTTGCCAGGGAATAATCCTCATGGTTTGAGACCCAATGAAATTTGGCAAATGCATGTGACCCATTATAAATCTTTTGATCATTTGTCTTTTATCCATGTTGTAGAAGACACCTTTTCAGGATTTACTTTTGCAATACCAGCAGCAAAAGAGACAACCTGAGTGATCACTGAATTTCTTATACAAGCTTTTGCAATTATAGGTGTGCCACTTGCAATAAGAAGAGTTAATGGACCTGCATATACTTCTAAACATTTTGCACACTTTTGTGCATAATGTAAGATTTCACACACCACTGGAATGCCTTTTAATCCTCAGGGACAGGCAAATAGTAGAGAGGAGAAACAGATATCTAGATCTCCTCCAAAAATAAAAGAAAGGAGGAGCCACAAGTAACCTTAGAGAACTTCTAAATTTAGCTCTTTATACAATTAACTTCTTGATTTTTGACAAAGATGCACTGGCTTCAGCAGACAGGTTTTATAACCCACTGGAAGGGCAGTGTCCAGTGCAAGCAGCTCCACTATCTTTAGATAATTGCCAGGTGATGTGGATAGATCCAGAAAGTGGTGAATGGAAGGGACCAAATAGATTAACTGCTTGGGGGAGAGGGTTTGTTATACAGGTGGAGAAAGAATCAGATGGGTATCAATGAGCTGTATTCACCTTGTCCATCAGAGAGAGATAGAGAAGACCCTTGAAACAAAGGAAAAGACTCAGTAAATATTAGATGGTTGCATCAGATGGTCCCATCTCTGACCACATGTCATTGAAAAAGCATGACAGTGAACATCAAAAATTGTCAGTGAAACTGCTGCAGGATTTCAGCACCAGTAGGAATAATCGGATTGCCTGAAAAATGATAAAACTGTTGCAGGACTTCAAAATCTGATGAGACTGATGCAGGACATCAAAACCTTCAGGAATCATTGGATTCCATGACAAATGAAATAATGGACAATAGATTGGTTTTGGACTATCTCTTGGCTGCTGAAGAAGGCATATGTGTGAATGTTATTTATATATCCTCCTTCTAGGACTTATGAGCATGTATAATTCCTCATGTTGATTCATATTGTTTGTTACATCACTACTAGCCTGTGTTATATTATTATGTGCTTGTGTAATCTCCCATGCAGATGGATTTATGTATACCTGTTTCAAGTGAGACCCTTCAGTCCAGAGGAAACAATAACAATATCTGGTTTGGTATTCTCATCTTCCTGAGAAGTCAGGGAAGGCGTGACCACCTGTGTTCTAAAACAAAAGAAAGCAGGAGATATAGAGGGCAGGAACTCTGGAGAAATATACTTGAAACAAGGATACTTACAACAAGGTGTTAACTCAGTGGAATTGATGATGGTTCTTTTGTGCTTTCGTGTGTGTGTGTGTGTGTGTGTGTGTGTGTGTGTGTGTGTGTGTGTGTGTGTACTTAATACTTAGCATGGTGATGTAATGGTTCTCTAGTTCATACCTCTTCAGTAAGCTGTAGTGATATAATTGTAATAGGGTATTTAAGGGCTGAGAATACTGGAAATGAAACAGTCTATCTTTGACCATTCTCCTGGTGGCATGGCACTCTTCCACTAAGATCAAGACTGGGTTAGATTGTGAAGGAGATGGTAAAGACGTTAAGACTCTATTCCTGTCTCTATCCTCGTAGTGACTATCCTTCTGAGACTAAGGCCCATCTGGAGGACCTCCAGAAAGCTAGCCTGAACATTACACTTGATATCCCTATTCAAATTAGGGAGAAAAGATAGATATAGCTATATGATGTGCATATGATATATATATACAAGGTAAATGAGAGATAATCTTAGAAGGGATACCTTAGCAGTTGCAGTATGGGGAGCAATTGACACCAGGACAGGGCTCTTGCAGAAAATATGGTTTTAACTTTTTATCTTGATTTTAAAGGAAGACAGAGATGTCAATAATGTGAAGAGTATATTGTTGAAAGAAAGCTGGAGATCTTGTACCATGCTTGAGAAGACCAAGTCATAGAATATGCAGTGGAGAACAAAATGGAAGAAAACTAAAAGGTTGGGAATGGGCTTATGGAAAATCAACTGCTTTAACATGGCGTATGTTAAATTAGATTGCATGGTAATCAAATTTTCCTTTTTTAAGTAAAAAAAGAAAAAACTATTCCAAGTCTTCATTAGAGAAGAAAATCAAGTTAATCTCCACTAAGAAAACATCTGTTGAATTCCACAAAATCTAAGGAAAAGGGGGAAAAATATACCTTCAGACTTTCAATTCAGAACCTGAGGTAATTAAATTCTTATTTTAGGATAGAATCATTATGACTTGTAATTTCTTTCTTGGTTTTAATTGAAAAGAATCAGAATTCGGAGTATTTCAGTCCTACGCATCCAGACACTTGATGGTTTGGCCATTGAATCCACACCTGCTTCCCAAATTGGCAAGGCAACCACTTACTGTGAAGAATCAGTTGTTTTGAATGGCTAATTGGTTACAGGTGCAATGAATTAACCATCTGCCATAGAACCAGACTGAACCTGAAAAAGAAGGAAAATCCCCTCTCCTCTTTCCTTTGGGAGCTCCTTTTAGAAAATTTCAGTGAGATCTTACTTGAAGCCTTCTGAATCTAAGACTAAGGACCATCATACAGGTAAACCAGGTCATGAATAAGAAGATTCAACTGGAGCCTTAAGCAACTATATGAGAGAGAGAGGAGAGAGAGAGGGGAGAGAGAGGGGAAAAAGAAGGGAGAGAGAAGGGAGAGAGAGGGGAGAGAGAAAGAGAGATGAACCAGCATCCTTTTAAAGTAGATTAAACATAGTGTCATAGAAAGAACAGAGATTCTGGAGGCAAAAGTTCTGAATTTATGTCCTAGCTCCGATAGTTATTCCTTCATTGATGTCCAACAAATTTACCTTTCTGGGACACAGTTTCCTTTTTTTGAAAAAAAATGCAGGGCTTGGCCTACATGGGGTATCTTTTATTTCTAGATATGTAATAGCTCTTATCACAAAAAATTGCCTATTTTATGAAGAACATAATGAATTTTCTAAGGTCTTCTAATCATTCTAAAATGCTAATCTTTTGTTTCTGGGATTCTCCTTTGCATAGATGTTCTCTAATTGTCTTCTTATTTAGATCTCAGTTTTCAATATTTCATTCTTTTTTCTCTAATACCCTAATTTTTACCAATTCTTATGATTTCTTAAAGTTTTTTAGCAAAGAAAAAGTGTTGGCATTAAAGGTTCATTCCTCTTTCTGTGTGTTGAATCTCATCATAGCTATCATTGTAATTTATATGCCAATGAGATGCAAAGCAAATCAGGTCTTCTCTTGATTGCTCAGTTGAGGTGAGTAACCATATTTTTAATTGTGTAACAGCTGTTTTCTTCTGGATGTGTCAAAATTTCCCTGGCTCGGAGTATGGACAAAATAAAGATCTTGCAAACTAAAAAAATGATCTGAATTTTGAGTCTGGGTTGCACTTCACTTAGAATTGCTTCAATTCAGGTTGCTTTTAAAACTATGTATATATTGCTTTGTCTCTTAATTTCTTATCACCAAATAATTTCTATATCTTGTTGTTTTTATTCAGTTGTTTAGTCATATCCAACTCTTTGTTGGCCCCATGGATCGTAGCATGTCACACCCTAATAGTCTTTACTATCTTTTGATGTCCATCCAGGTTCATGTTCATTTGTTTCCATGACTACTATCTATCCATCTCATTCTCATCATTTTTCTTTTTATCTTCAATTTTTCCCAACATTAGGATTTTCCCCAATAATTCCCATCTTATTTTGTGGCCAAAATATTTAAGTTTCAGCTCCACCTTTTTGATTTTTCCAGTGCATAGTCTGAAATTTCTTTCTGAATAATTCTTGATTTATTAATTTGATATCCTTTTGTCCAAGGGACTTGCAAAAGTCTTTTCTAGTACCACAGTTTGAAAACATTTATTCTGCAATGCTCTGCTTTCCTATGCTACAATTTTCACAGTCATACTTTACTTCTAGAAAAAAACAAACAAATATATTTTTGACTATTGGAACTTTGTTGGCAAAATAATATGTCTCATTTTTAGTCTGCTATTGAGATTTTTCATAGTTTTCTTTCCAAAGAGCAAATATCATTTGTAATTGATATGGTTATTGTTGCCATATGAGTTGATCTTTGAACCTGAGATTATAAAATCTCATATTATTTTCATTTCTTCTACCTCTATTCACCAGGAAGTGATGAGAACAGTTGCCAAGATCTTATATTTGCTTTTTAAAAAACATTTTTTAAGCTTCAATTTAGCTTTTACATTCTCCTTTTTCACTATTATCAAGAGACATTAATTAATCTTCACTTTCTGCCATCAGAACATTATTATATATACATATATATGTGTGTGTATGTATGTATACTTTATATGTCCATGTTTGGTTCTATTGCTTCTAGGCCTTACAGATTCCTCAAGAGATAGATAAGATGATTGGGTGCTTCCATCTCTTTGCCACATTTTGTTATGACCCAATAATCAAAGGCTTTAGTGTGAGCAAAAGTAGAAGTTGATTTTTTTTTCCCCCCAGAACTTGATGTTTCTAGAATCCAGCAAAATCTAGCTGGTCTAGAGACCAGCAATTTGGTCGCTAGTTCCATTGCCTCTTCAATCTCAGTTGAAGTTTGCATTTCTAGTAATTCTTGTTTCACAAATTGCTACATGCTAGCTAGAATCTTAAGCATAACCTTTCTGGCATATGAAATAAGTGCAATTGTTTGGTAACTTGAACATTTCTTGGCATTGTCCATCTTTGGAAATGGAACATAAACTGATCTTTTCCAATCCAGTTTACTCTCCTGAGTTTGCCAAATTTGCTGACATATTGAGTGCAACGCTTTATCAGCATCATCTTTTATGATTTTAAATCACTCAGCTATCATCACCTCCACTAGGTGTGTTACCAATGCTTCCTAAGGTCCACTCCACTTATTCTCCAGGATATAGACCTAGATCAACAATCATCTCCTCATGGTTATTAGTGATATTGAGATTGTTCTTGTATAATTGTTTTGTGTATTCTTATTGCCTCTTCTTAATTTCTTCTGCTTCTGTTATCATGATCATTTTTTCATTAAATGTTCTCTTGACATTTCTAATTGTTTTGAAGAGATTGTTTGGCTATTCTATTTCTTTGTATTGTTAATTTAAGAAAACTTATTTTGTTCCTTCTGTTTTGTGGAATACTGCATTCAGCTGAGTATAGCTGTTCCTTTCGCTTTTGCTTTCCTTCTTTCATCAGCTATTTGTGAAGCCTCATCAGACAGCCATTTTTCTTTCTTGCTCTTCTGATTTTTGGAATGCTTTGTTGTTGCTGCTGCTGCTACTTCCTATACAGTATTGCAAACTTCTGTGCATAACTTCAGGTGCTCTACCTATCAGATCTAATGCCTTAAATATATTCATCACCTCCACTTCATATTTATAAGTGATGTTATTTAGATCATACCAATATAGTCCAATGTGTTTCCCTACTTTCTTTAACTAAAATCTGATTTCTTTTACATTATCAAAATTTCTCCCAATACCCTGTTCCAGAGAGTCACCCCATATAAAACCAGTTTGTTAAAGAAAAGAGAAAAAGGTAAGAGGAGGAAAAATATCAGTAAGATTGATACATCAAATAATACACAAATTATAAATACATGTATGCATAGATACACACATATGTAATGCCATAGAGGTTTCTTCTCATGTTTCTTCCTTGGGGATATCATTCTTTGTAATTTTGTAACATTCATTTTGATAGTTTTATGGTGGTTATTCATTTCATTTACATGGTTGTAGTAATTGTATATAGTGTTTCACTTGTTTAATTTACTTCAATCGCCATCAATTCATGCAAGTTTTTTTTTTTCAGATTTCTTTGTGTTTAAACTCATCTTTTCTTAAGAAATTCTTCATTACATTCACATACAATACATTTTAACCTTTCCCAGTTGATGGCATCAATCTTATGTTTATTTCTTCGCTATTACAAAAGCAGGACTATAAATGTTGTATATATGGGGGCTTTCTTTTTTATCAATGACTTCCTTGGGGTTCATACTTAAAATGGAATCTCTTCAAATGAAATGGGCATTTTAATCAATTTGCTCAATTCCAAATTTTTTAAAAGATGTACTAATTCATGTATCCATCAAGAATATAATAGAGAACTTGCATTCCCCAAATACTTCCAAAAGTGAATGCCTTCTTTTATCACATAATTCAATTTGCTGGGTGCCTAGTAAATTTTAAAGGTAGTTTTGTCTTGCATTTCTCTTATTTACTATTAGCAATTTTGAACATTTATTTTTAATGTCATTATTAAGAATTTGCTATTCTTTTGAGAAGTGTTTATTCTTGTTCTCTCACTGTTTATCTATTAGAGAATGGATTTTGAACAAATTTGAATGTTATATATAAATGCTTTATCTGAAAAAAATTTGGTATAAGGTTTTTCCTCCATAATTTTACAATTTTCTTTTTTATCCAAGATACATTAATTTAATTTTACAGAAGTTTTTCAATTTCATATAATTGAAATGACCTGTTTTAGTCTTCATAACGGTCTCTCTCTAATTAGGTTGCTAATTTATCTCCTGTTATGTCACAGCTGAGAGACATATGATTTGATTTACTTCTTTTTTAAAATGTAGGAGGAAGGAGATAACCTGGGTAGACTTGGAGGTACTTTCCAAATTTGAGATCTTGAAATTCTTCACACATGTCTTTTGGAAGATGAAGCTTCCAATTAATGGAACCTGAGTTTGAATTAAGTTTTCTGATGGTCACATCACAAATGTTGACTCCTACTAAGCTTTAGTTTTTTTTAATACCCCTAGGCTCTTTTCACATAAGAATATTTTCTATCACATTTCTTTCATCCTATGTTGTTAAATTTATTATTTGAAACCAAGTGTGAAACTTCATTTATCCTTATTATATTCCATCTTATTAGATTTTCTCTATTATTCCAGCCTATTGAGAACACTCTACTTCATTTTGTAATCTAATATATATACTATCCCTCTGAAGTTTGAGTTTTCTGAAAATTTCAGAATTCCTTCATCCAAATCATTATTTTAATTTACCAAAGGAACTGCTCTTATTGAGTCTTATGTTTCCCATCCCTCAGGAATTGATTTCTTAAATAAAATAACAGACCATGGGCTCTCACCTGTCCTTCCTCTGGATTCTTTGAAATATATTTTCTCAAATTCTAGTATATAGTTCAGACGATACTGAGTGTTCTTCTTATTCATCAACAACTCCTCTATGGTAGTAATGCTGCTTCCTAAGACTTTTATAATTTCTAACTACTAACTAGTTAACCCTCTTTTATATGAATCTGAAGCAGCATTGTAATTGAGGAGAATTAAAAACCATATTAGTAGAAAGAGACCTTTAGCAGATATTTGACTAGTGTAGTCCTCCATCAGAGCAATATCCTGCCATTATATAAGCTTTGTAATGTCTTCCAGGAACTCTTCCATAATTTTCTTCTTACATTTCCTAGTATGTTTCTATTACTATAAATTCTTAGTCTACTTCTTTCATGCTCAATTAAAATTCACCAGGTTTTCTTTTTCAGGTTCTTGCATTTTCATATGGGATTAAATGGTTCTCTAGAAACTGTTCTTATCTCTTCTGTTTCTTCTGATTTGGGGGCATATACTTCCATTGTTTATACTGTATTCTCATTGCGAACCACAAAATCCAAGTCATACAGTTATATATGTAAAGTAATATTTATCTTATCCCTAATATTTTAGTAAACATATTTACAAAGCTGAAGAATAATATGGAGAATTATATAGCTAAATTCCTCTGTTACAGTACGATGAACCCCAAGAGTTCCACTGATGCTTTCAAGAACGTTGTTTGAAAAATTAGATTAATAAAGGCCATGATACAGATAATCTATCTGGTGATCACTGAGAATTAGCTATACAACTTTGAGACACCTATTTTTCAGCTATATAATAACACTGAAAATATGGACCCAGAAGTTAAATACTGCATTAGATTCTGTGTGCCTCCTTAGCTCTCAGTAAAACACAGCTAATTCATGACTCTCTGACTGCTCTTATGAAACCTGGAGCTACTTCTGACAATCCAAAAAGTATATACTGGGGAGAAATAATGGAAGGAGAACAAAACCTAAATTACTTTAGCCTCGGAATTGAAAGGGGAAGTAAAGAGCCAGAGAAATATGTAAGGGAAAATATACAAGCAAAGATACTTTACTTCATTTCTGGTTTTCCATTTATTTTATTTCATCTGACTTCCTTTAGATAACTACCATAATTTGTTGACAGACTGTCTAAGGAGAGTCATAATTGTAATACTCTAACCAAGGACTTTGTTTGAGGGCAAGGTAGAGGATATGTTCTATTCCTTTATGAAAACTCAGTCTGAAAATAAGTAGGTGAGATATATGACTAACCACTTTAGTCATTGTTATATAGGCAATACTCTTAATTAAATCTTTCATCTTTCAATAGAATATAATTTCATTTTCTTTCATTATCAGATATAATAGAAGTAGAAATATGCAGTCTTAAAATTTAATGTTGTATGTGTTTCAATTCTGAAAAATTCCATTGCAAAGAAAATTTTCTGTATAATAAAAGAATTCTTTGGAAGAAACAGCCCAATTCTTTCAGACAATGTTTAGTATAAAGAAAAAACTGTACAGGGCAATCAAAGAATTTGGTTAGCCAGTCATTTGGAAGCATTTGCTAGAGCCAACTCAAACTGAGAGCTAATTAAGTTGAATAGTAAGTTTTCTCTGTGAGCATTTCTTTTTTTTTTTTTTTTTTTTTAAATTTTTTTTATTATATATATATATATATATATATTTTATAATATTATCCCTTGTATTCATTTTTCCAAATTACCCCCCCTCCCTTATTCCCTCCCCCCGACGACAGGCAATACCATACATTTTACATGTGTTACAATATAGTCTAAGTAAAATACATGTGTGTGAATATCATTTTCTTGTTGCACAATAAACATTAGAATCCGAAGGTATATGCAACCTGGGCAGACAGATATTAGTGCTAACAATTTACATTCCCCTCCCAGTGTTTCTTCTCTGGGTGTATCTACCTCTGTCCATCATTGATCAACTGGAAGTGAGTTGGATCTTCTTTATGTTGAAGATTTCCACTTCCATCAGAATACCTCCTCATACAGTATTGTTGTTGAAGTGTACAGTGATCTTCTGGTTCTGCTCATTTCACTCAGCATCAGTTGATTTAAGTCTCTCCAACCCTCTCTGTATTCCTCCTGCTGGTCATTTCTTACCGAGCAATAATATTCCATAACCTTCATATACCACAATTTACCCAACCATTCTCCAACTGATGGACATCCATTCATCTTCCAGTTTCTAGCTACAACAAAAAGAGCTGCCACAAACATTTTGGCACATATATGTCTCTTTCCGCTCTTTAGTATTTCTTTGGGATATAATCCCAGTAGTAGCGCTGCTGGGTCAAAGGGTATGCACAGTTTGATAACTTTTTGGGCATAATTCCAGATTGCTCTCCAGAATGGCTGGATTCTTTCACAACTCCACCAGCAATGCATTAGTGTCCCAATTTCCCCACATCCCCTCCAACATTTGTCATTATTTGTTCCTGTCATCTTAGCCAATCTGACAGGTGTGTAGTGGTATCTCAGAGTGGTCTTAATTTGCATTTCTCTGATCAGTAGTGATTTGGAACACTCTTTCATGTGAGTGGATATAGTTTCAATTTCTTCCTCTGAGAATTGTCTGTTCATATCCTTTGACCATTTATCAATTGGAGAATGGTTTGGTTTCTTATAAATTATGGTCAGTTCTCTATATATTTTGGAAATGAGACCTTTGTCAGAACCTTTGTTTTTAAAAATATTTTCCCAATTTGTTACTTCCCTTCTAATCTTGTTTGCATTAGTATTATTTGTACAGAAACTTTTTAGTTTGATGTAATCAAAATCTTCTATTTTGTGATCAATAATGATCTCTAGTTCTCCTCTGGTCATAAATTCCTTCCTCCTCCACAAGTCTGAGAGGTAGATTATCCTCTGTTCCTCTAATCTATTTATTATCTCCCTCTTTATGCCTAAATCATGGACCCATTTTGATCTTATCTTGGTATATGGTGTTAAGTGTGGATCCATATCTAATTTCTGCCATACTAATTTCCAGTTTTCCCAACAGTTTTTTCCGAATAATGAATTTTTATCCCTAATGTTGGAATCTTTGGGTTTGTCAAAGATTAGATTGCTATAGATGTACCCTTTTTTGTCCTTTGTATCTAATCTGTTCCACTGATCTACCGGTCTATTTCGTAGCCAATACCAAATGGTTTTGGTGACTGCTGCTATATAATATAGCTTTAGATCAGGTACACTTAGACCACCTTCCTCTGAGTTTTTTTTCATTAGTTCCCTTGCAATTCTTGACCTTTTATTCTTCCATATGAATTTTGTTGTTATTTTTTCTAGGTCATTAAAATAGTTTCTTGGGAGTCTGATTGGTATAGCACTAAATAAATAGATTAGTTTGGGGAGTATTGTCATCTTTATTATATTCGCTCGGCCTATCCAAGAGCACTGAATGTCTTTCCAATTATTTAAATCTGATTTTATTTTTGTGGCAAGTGTTTTGTAATTTTTCTCATATAATTCCTGACTTTTCTTTGGTAGATGGATTCCCAAATATTTTATACTCTCAACATTTGTTTGGAATGGAATTTCTCTTTGTATCTCTTGCTGTTGCATTTTGTTAGTGATATATAAAAATGCCGAGGATTTATGTGGATTTATTTTGTATCCTGCCACTTTGCTGAAATTTTGAATTATTTCTAGTAGCTTTTTAGCAGAGTCTTTGGGGTTCTCTAAGTATACCATCATGTCATCTGCAAAAAGTGATAGTTTAATTTCCTCATTTCCTACTCTAATTCCTTGAATCTCTTTCTCGGCTCTTATTGCCGAGGCTAGCGTTTCTAGTACTATATTGAATAGTAATGGTGATAGTGGGCAACCTTGTTTCACTCCTGATCTTACTGGGAAAGGTTGCAGTTTATTTCTATTGCATATTATGCTTACTGACGGTCTTAAATATATACTCCTGATTATTCTAAGGAATAATCCATTTATTCCTATACTCTCAAGAGTTTTTAGTAGGAATGGATGTTGGATTTTGTCAAATGCTTTTTCTGCATCTATTGAGATGATCATATGGTTCTTATTAATTTGATTATTAATATGGTCAATTATATTAATAGTTTTCCTAATATTAAACCAGCCCTGCATTCCTGGAATAAATCCTACTTGATCATAGTGTATTATCTTGGAGATGATTTTCTGAAGTCTTTTTGCTAATATCTTATTTAAGATTTTAGCATCAATATTCATTAAGGAGATTGGTCTATAATTTTCTTTCTCAGTTTTCGATCTACCAGGTTTAGGTATCAGTACCATGTCTGTGTCATAAAAGGAATTTGGTAGGACTCCTTCATCCCCTATTTTTTCAAATAATTTATATAACATTGGGGCTAATTGTTCTTTAAATGTTTGGTAGAATTCACATGTGAATCCATCTGGCCCTGGGGATTTTTTCCTGGGGAGTTGATTAATAGCTTGTTCTATTTCTTTTTCTGAAATGGGACTATTTAAGCAATTTATCTCCTCCTCTGTTAATCTAGGGAGCCTATATTTTTGGAGGAAGTCATCCATTTCACTTAAGTTATCAAATTTATTGGCATAAAGTTGGGCAAAGTAACTCCTTATTATTTCTCTAATTTCCTCTTCATTGGTGGAAAGATCCCCCTTTTCATTTGTAAGACTATCAATTTGATTTTCCTCTTTCTTTTTTTTGATCAAATTTACTAAAGGTTTATCTATTTTATTGGCTTTTTCATAAAACCAACTCTTGGTTTTATTTATTAATTCAATAGTTTTTTTACTTTCAATTTTATTGATTTCTCCTTTTAATTTTTGTATTTCGAGTTTAATTTTTGGTTGGGGGTTTATAATTTGGTCTTTTTCTAGCCTTTTAAGTTGTAAGCCCAATTCGTTAATCTTCTCTTTCTCAATTTTCTTCAAATAAGCCTCTAAAGATATAAAATTTCCCCTTATTACCGCTTTAGCTGCATCCCAAAGATTTTGATATGATGTCTCATCATTATCATTATCTTGGGTGAAATTGTTAATTGTTTCTATAATTTGCTCTTTCACCCAGTCATTCTTTAAGATGAGATTATTCAGTTTCCAATTACTTTTTGGTCTATTTACCCCTAACTTTTTACTGAATGTAGCTTTTATTGCATTGTGATCTGAGAAGAAGGCATTTATTATTTCTGCCTTCCTACATTTAATTTTGAGATCTTTATGTCCTAGTATATGGTCAATTTTTGTATAGGATCCATGAACTGCTGAGAAGAAAGTATATTCCTTCCTATTGCCATTCAGTTTTCTCCAAAGGTCTATCATACCTAGTTTTTCTAATGTTCTATTTACTTTTTTAATTTCTTTCTTGTTTGTTTTGTGGTTTGATTTGTCTAAATCTGAGAGTGCAAGGTTGAGATCTCCCACTATTATAGTTTTACTGTCTATTTCTTCTTGCAGTTCTCTTAACTTTTCCTTTAGAAAGTTAGATGCTATACCACTTGGTGCATATATGTTTAGTATTGATATGGCTTCATTATTTATGCTACCTTTCAGCAGGATATAGTTTCCTTCCTTATCTTTTTTAACGAGATCTACTTCTGCTTTTGCTTGATCTGAGATAAGGATAGCTACCCCTGCTTTTTTGGCTTTACCTGAAGCATAATAGGCTCTGTTCCAACCTTTTACCTTTACTCTGTATGTATCTCCCTGCTTTAAGTGTGTTTCCTGTAGGCAACATATTGTAGGGTTCTGCTTTTTGATCCAATCTACTATCCGTCTCCGTTTGATGGGATCGTTCATCCCATTTACATTTACAGTTAAAATTACTAATTCTGTATTTCCTGCCATCGTATTATCCCCAGATTATGCTTTTTTCCCTTGAACCCCCTGATCCCCCTCCCCGATATTTAATTTACAGACCCCCCTTGTGACGCGCAACCCTCCCTCTTTTTTTTTTTTTTTTTTTTTTTTAGGATCCCTCCCCCCTCCCTCCAAGTCCCTTCACTTATTCCCCTTTTCCTTTTCCCTTTTCCTCTCCCCCCTTTTAATGAGGTGAGAGAAAATTCTCTGAAAAACAAATATGTTAATTATTTACTCTTTGAGCCTCTTCTGATGAGAGTAAGATTCACACAATGATTCTCCCCCTCACTAAGTTCCCTCAGATATGGTGTATTTTCTATGTCTCTTCCTGGGATGTAGTTTCCCTCTTTTTATCACTCCTTCCCCTTTTTCTGAACCGACCTCCTTCCCTTTACTACACCCCCCTTTTTTTCTTTTATATCAGTAAAATCAAATTATCCTTGAGTATTTTTTATATACCCACAACAGAGTTACAGTTCTCAAGGGTTCTGTGTACCTTTTTCTGTTTCTCTTCAGTCTTGTGGATGTAGATCAAATTTTTTGTTTAAGTCTGGTTTTTTTCTTAGAAACATATAGAATTCCTCTGTTTCATTGAATGACCATCTTCTTCCGTGGAAAAAGATGCTAAACTTAGCTGGGTAGTTCATTCTTGGTTGCAGTCCTTGATCTTTTGCCTTACGGAATATCAGGTTCCAGGCCCTTCTATCTTTTAATGTGGAGGCAGCCAGATCTTGGGTGACCCTTATTGTGGCACCTTGGTATTTAAATTGTTTTTTTCTAGCTGCTTGCAGGATTTTCTCCTTTGTGTGGTAATTCTGCAGCTTAGCCACAATATTCCGTGGTGTTCTTTTTTTAGGGTCTATTTCAGAAGGAGTTCGATGAATTCTTTCCACATCTACTTTCCCTTCTGTTTCTATTATCTCTGGACAGTTTTCTTTGATAATTTCCTGTAAAATAGAATCTAGGCTCTTTTTTTGGTCATAGTTTTCTGGAAGTCCAATAATCCGCAGATTATCTCTCCTAGATCTATTTTCCAGGTCTATAGATTTTCCCAGTAAGTATTTGACGTTGTTCTCCAGCTTCTCATTTTTTTTGTTTTGTTTGACTGATTCTTGGGTTCTCTGTGAATCATTCATTTCTATTTGTTCCATCCTGACTTTTAAGGAGTTATTTTCTTCTTTCACAGTTTTTAGTTCTTTTTGTAAATGCCCAATTTCGTTTTTAAATGAATTATTTTGCTCTATTGAATTTTTTTCCATTTCCCTAATTTTTTTTTTTTTGAGAATTATTTTCTTTTTCCAATTCAGAAATTCTATTTTCTTGAGACTTTTTTATCTTTTCCAATTCAGAAATCCTACTTTCCTGTGTTTTTTTAACCTTTTCTAATTCACTAATTTTGTTTCCCTGCATCTCCTGTGAATTCTTTATTTTTTCCAACTCCAATTTCAGGACGTTGTTATTTTCTATCATAACTTCCCTTTCCTTGCCCCATTTTTCTTCAATCTCCCTCAATTTCTTAAGAGCTTCTTCTAGGAGAGAGTTATATGATGGGGGGCAGGAATCGTTCCCCTTTAGGTTGTTATCTTCTGAATCTTTGCTGTTAACTTCCTCGGGGTTGGATACCCGCTCTTTCTCTGTATAGAAGGAATCTATAGTTTTTCTAGCTTTTTTGCTCATACTTAAAAAATGTTTTGGGGTCTGTCCCTGGGGTAGGAAATTATTTACTTCTTTACCAGCTTCCTCCCAGACCGGATGGATGCAGCGGCCCCCGCGCCCGCGCTAAGAGAGAGCTCTGGGAGAGAGTTCCCCACCCCCTCCCTGGAAGTGCCTCAGAGGTGATTAGCACTGCTGTGCTTTGAGGGCGTAGAATAGTGAAGACAGCAAGAAGCTCAGCCTATGTGTCCGGGTGAGTGGATGTCTGCAGCAGGTGACGTGAGAAGCCCCTGCGCTCAAACTGGAAGTGTCTGCCAGAAACCGCGGTCCCTAGTTCAAAGGTTCCGCTTCTCTGGGACTTCCTGGAGCTGAGTTCCACTCCCTCCAGCTAAGCTAGGCCGTGTGTGTTGCCTTGGGCCGTATCCACCCACTTGTCAGTCTCTTAACTATTCTCAGGAGGTAGCTGAGGCCACACCCCCTGGTGCCGAGTCTGCCCCAGGGTGGGGGGGGGGAAATCTAATCTGAGTTTTAAAATATTTTGGCTTTCTCTTCTGAACTGCTAAATAATTAGCAGAGAAGAGCTAACAGCCTGTGCCAGATTCCTTTACCTCAGTGGCTTCTCTGATCCCAGAGCCCTTCCCAGCGCAATGGGCGCAGTGTGCCCCTACCCCACCGTCTGTGCTGGTCTTTCTTATTCCTCCCCTGAGAACTGACCTTTCCTGTTGAAACTCCAGATTCTCTTCAGCTGGTAAGTCGTGCTTCCAGTCCTTGTGGTATCTATCAGTTCTGAGCTAATTTTGAGACTTAATTTATCTAATTGGTTGTGAGGGAGTGAGGACGTTCACTGAGTAGTGTGTTTCTTCTCCGCCATCTTGGCTCCGCCCCTCTCTGTGAGCATTTCAATGAAGATATTGTCAGTTTTCAGTTGCTTGATTCTTTGTGACTCCATTTTGGATTTTCTTGGCAAAGATACTGGAATGGTTTGCTGGTTAGTTCTCCAGATCATTTTATAGACAAGGAACTAATGCAAGCAAAGTTAAGTGACTTGCCCAAGATTGCATAGCTACTAAGTGTCTGATGCTGGATTTGAATTCAGGAAATACTGGAACTAATGAAAGCATAAGTAAGTGACTTGCCCTGGTTTGCGCAGCTACTAAGTGTCTGATGCTGGATTTGAATTCAGGAAATATAAATCTTTTTGACTCTAGATACAACACCACACCTTGTAAATTGGAAAACTACCTATCAGTACTGGATTTATTATTTTGTTGATTGTCTAGACTTAGGGAAATGATGAGAAAATGTTAAGAATGCAGATTTTAAAATAGTTCAGATTGAACTTAAAAATGTATATTGTACTTTCCCCCCTATCTCTTCAGAGAGCTGATTGTTAAAAATTTATTAGAATGCTTCAGCTTGGAAGTCATCATAAGGGTATATTTTTCTGGGTAAAACTATAGACAGGAATTAAGAATAAGTAATTACTATCACACTCATTCATCTTACTTTACCTCATTATGAAACATAACATACAAAGAATAGTGTTCAAGGAGTTAGGAAATCAAATTCTGAATCTTGGCTCTGATAGATATGAGTGCCAATTTCACTTCCTTATATGTAAAATTGTAATTGTATTACCATAATTGGAAAAATGATTGTAAGAATCAAATGAAATGATACATACCGACGTATTTTGTGTAGCTATCAACTATTATTTCTCTCCACTATTTTAGTTCCTATCTAAACTAAAAGATATAAAATATTAGTATTCTGAGCCTTCTTCTTTTGAATGAGAAAGTCAAATTTGCTTTTATGTCTGAGGGAAGCAGAAACTTTCCAAATATTTCTTTGTTTTAACCTGTCTTTCAAATCCTTTTTTTTTTTTTTTTACTTTTTTAACCCCTCTTTACATGATATTCATCCTTTACTAAAGAGGAGTTGGTTGTAGGGATTGATAATGAAATGATGTCAAGGAGACTGTATTTTCACAGCCAGTGGGAAGTGAAGTTGAGAGAATTAATCAACTATTGATTTATAATAACTGATCTCTCTGTCCTTAAGGAAAAAACGAATCCACTGTGTTATAAGCCATCCCACACTTAACCATGCTTTTATCTCAACCATTTTCTGCCTTCCATTTTAGACATTCCTATTTACTCTCTTATTTTCTTCTTTTTTTTTTTTTTTGCTCTAAGCACTATAATAAATCAAAATTATCATTACTTCAAAAAAGTATTTGTATGTAGACTACTATATTGTTCTACTTATTTTCTCTCTGACATCCCAAATAAAGTGCCTATCTCTGACCATGATTCTCATGTTGGATTTATGATTCCTTATTAGAGTGTAAGAGTGTAAGCTTTATGAGTTCAGGGAATATCTCCCTTTAGTATTTGTTCTCCCAGCATCTAGTATAATAGCCAGCATATAGTTAACAATTTATAAATGATTTTTTTTATCATCCATTGATTCATTTATTGGCATAGTCATATATTTGATTAGATGACTTATAAAATTACTTCCATAAAAATAAAATAATTTCCATATCTATTTTTTTCTTTTAGTTATATCTAAGGAAATACATAGAAATAATTATAATTATATTAGAAATTATTATTACATAGAAGATGGGTTGGAAGTAGCCTTAGAAATCTCACACCTTTATTTTACAAGAGGAGAAAACTGAGGCCCATGGAGGAAGTGACTTGTTCAAAAGTCATACTAATCAATTGAGGATATGTAACTAAAATCTCAGCTTCCTAATTCCCATTCCAAGGCTCTTTCCATAAGTAGAAAGCAAGTTTCAAGTGCTGAATAATCTGGTTTGTTTTTCTAAATCATGAAAGGGAATACCGTTCTATAATGTAGTTGACTAGATGATCTCTTTGATACTTTCCATTTGCTAGAATACATCAATTAATTTCAATAGTCCACATGGCTACTCATATATAGGCAAGCTGTTGTGTCATTTCTTTCCAGGAGTTTCTTCTTTCTTCCACTTTCCCTACTCTCAGTACATAATAACTTTTGAAACCTTTTTTTTTTTTTTTTTTTTTAACCTGGCATGGTAACAGAATATTTTTATTTTTTTAAGGGGAGACACTCTAGTGGTCATGGGAAAGAGTTATTTCTTTTAATTTTTTTTTATTGATGCAAAAATTTTACTTTATTTTTATATAGCTTTTTATTTATAAGATATATGCATGGATAATTTTTTTCGGCATTGACAATTGCCAAACCTTCTGTTCCAGTTTTTCCCCTCCTTCCTCCCACCTGCTCCCCTAGATGGCAGATAGACCAATACCTGTTAAATATGTTAAAGTATATGTTAAAAACTATATATATCTATATCCATACAGTTATTTTGCTGCACAAGAAGAATCAGACTTGGAAATAATGTACAATTAACCTGTGAAGGAAATAAAAAATGCAAGCGGACAAAAACAGAGGGATTGGAAATGCTATGTAGTGGTTCACACTCATTTCCCAGAGTTTTTTTTTTTTTTTTTTTTTTTTTTTTGCTGGATATAGCTGATTCTATTAATTATTATATAAATGCAACTAATTTGGCTCATCTTAATGTTGAAGAGAGCAATGTCCATCAGAATTGATTATCATATAGTATTGTTGTTGAAGTATATAATGATCTCTTGGTCCTGTTCATTTCACTCAGCATCAGTTCATGTAAGTCTCTCCAGGCTGAGTGTAGAAAATTATACTCTAACATTGCTGCAGAGCCAACATTTCTATTTCTCCTTCAAGTAAAGGTGTGCACAATGCTGACCCACAAATGAAAAGGACATTATTGTTTTCCTCTTATTCTGGCATTGATTTATTTTATTTTACTTTTTGCTCTTGCTCTTTTGTTCGGTGATTTTAAAAAATGTAGTCAAGCAATATTTCATTGTGACCAAAAAAGGGGAAAAAGGGAATTGATAATAAACAATTGGTTATAGTGAAGAAAATTCTATAAGTTAGAAATTAGTCAACAAGCATTTATTAAATGCTTACTCTATGCCAGACATTTTGCTAAGTGCAGAGAGAGACAAAAATATTTCCTGCTCTCAAGGAGTTTACATTTTTCTCCATCTGTTCTGCTTGATTACAATTCATGACCCATATTCCCAGAATAGCTCTCATCAGGAAAAAAAAAATATTAAACACTTTGTTCCAGTTTTAATATTCACATTTCATGTGGATTTTCAGTTGCCTCTGTCTTTGATTAGAAGGCTGTAAAGCTAACTAAAACCAAAGAAAACTAACAATACATAACAACAACCAAAGAACAAATTCCTCCCAACATTTCCCTTTTAAAAAGGGCAGAGGAAGTTTCTCAATTCTTCATTTTCCTATAGCTGCTGTGCTTGGTTTCAAATCTACCATCATCAAACCTTCCCCCATCCACTTGGCCCACTTGGGCCAAGTACCTCTTTCTGTTTTCTGTCTTATTTCCTTTGTAGTCTTCCCAATAAGGTTATAAAGTCCTTGAGGGGAGGGATTTTTTTTTTTTTTTTTTTTTTTTTTTTTTTTTTGGTGTGTTGTCTTCCCTAATGAGATTTTAAGGAGTTTGAGAGTTTGAGATCAGGGATTGTCTTTCTTTTTCTAACTTGCATCCACAGTGCTTATCACAAAGCTTGCCAACTAGCATACCTAATAAAGATTTATTGGGGAAACAGGATGTTAATTACTGTGTAAAAAAATACAGAGTAGATAGATGACAAGGCCTTATGAAGTTGTTGCTTGTAAATAAACTTATGGGTTTCAAAATATTATTGGATTATTATTCAAAATTATTTTATTGGAATTGCTATGAGTAGACCATGCCCAGTGCCAATTTTGTAATGTAAATACCTTGCTGACAAATTTATTTATTTATAGGGTCTTGTAGTAGTTTGTCCATTTCAAAGAGGACCAGTGACATCATGGATGATATATTGATGTGCATAAATTGGATTTACGTGTGACATAATTAGAAGAAGTCATGATTCTTATTTTCTCTTCAAGATACATAAAAATCTAGTAGCAGGACAAAAGTAAAAAACTGACTGGAAAAGTCTAGGATACAGTGGATGACCTTGGTGTCTTCTATTTCTGACCAAGGTCTAAGCACTTCATAGTGACTGTTTTAGCCACCCTTTGCCATTAGAACAAATTGTTCTCACCCACCTATTACACTGAGGGAAATCTTTACATGGTTGGGGTAGAGATCCCCCTATCTCACCAACAGGTTTAAAGCCTGTTGATTACCCTAAACCTTGTTTAGCCTGTCTGCTTAGAAGATTTCCTGAGCGTATGGCTGCTACTGGACATGCTACAGCTGCTAGGAAAGCAAGTTTGAGTTGGATGAATCAAATAGACACTAAAGGCAGATGAGAAGCCCTGAAAATAGTACAGTAAACCCTCTTACCAGAGATGTTAGTCTTCCTGAACACCTACATATCTCAATATAGAACATATATTCTTATAATCAAGGCTCAAAATAGTTAAGTATTCCTGGATTGTATTAAAATTTACAATTACTTTGCATACAAAATAAATATCATCTGGCCATTGTCAGTTGGAAAAAAAAAACAAAACAAAATCAAAACAAATACTACTTTTGTCTTCAAATTTTCACAGGCCTCACCTTGCATTACTCAATTTGTTGGCAATTCCAGATAGTAAGTCTCTTTTCCAGGTTGTTACCTAAAAAGTCCATGTTAAGTTTTTTTTTTTATTTAATTTCCCATAAAAACCATTTAAAAATTCATTATTCTCTGTAATATTATAATGCCTTTACTCAGTTTTTCTGATAGCTAAGAATAACCTTTATAGTCCCTTCATGAAAAGACGTATTCAACTATATCGTCTGACCATTTGAGGACAAACGTTGTGAAGTTCAGAGAGGCTTATCTCCAGAAGTTGGCAATTCTTTCCTTTATCCATTGCAGCAATACAAGAAAACCATCTATTTAGATATAGAATAATTGTAATTTGTTTCCTAGTGTGTGGTACGGAAATGGTGAGGGGTCACCATTTAATAAAAAAAGCTGGAGAGAGCTCTAGAGAAAAGCAAAGTTTATTGTACATTCTCGCGAGAAGGGCGTCCCACTCTTCGAGTAGACTATCGAAGAGAGGAAGCGCCTCCTGTGGGCAGGACAGCACCTTTAATCCCTAACGCAAAACGCCCCCTCCCACCACTGACCCTCATCCTCATTGGCTGAGAGTCTTACATTCTAAACGCGAGATCTACCCATGAAATTGAACTTGACCAATAAGTACATAGTTGCCCATATTTGGATGAAATAGGGAGATGTCATAGGAGGGGAAGGCAATGCCCTTCAGAGTCCTTCAGGCCTACTCAAACTCTGAAGTAGATGAAGCCTTACTCGATTTTCACAACTGTCTTGAAAGATCTCACCTCATCTCATTCACTAGGAAGGAAGATTCTGGAAGAGAGAGTCATAGATCTTTTAAGGAATTAAAAGTAGTAGTATAAATATTATCAGTATGTCAGCTTGAGAGCTGGAGGGAAAAGTTAAAGAAAGGAGGAAATGCCTCATCTTCCCAACTCTCAGGGAATTCTGAAAGAAGCAAACTATTTTCCAATTTTATTGCATCCTTTCTGGCTGGATTTTTTTTTTTTATGGAAGGCTAATATAGTACTTCCATAAAATGTAGTAAATTGACAGCTTGGAAAACTAAGCTTTTTATTGTATTAGTTGAATAACTATTATTCAATTAAAACTTTGCTCATTTGCCATAAATGGGAGGAAGGCCAAGCAGGAGTTGTAAAAAGTTTTAAAAGAAATAAGTTTTATTAGTTGACAATAAACAGAGAAACATTGCTAACAGGGAAAGGGTGAACTTGACATAACTATTTAGGCCCTCTTTTTAGTGTCTTAATAGATAGAACACAATTGATGAGAACTAGATAAAAGGTACCTAAATGAAATTAGGTTTAATTGAGATTCAGGGTACAGGGAGTCAAATAGAGCTCCCCTGCAACCCCTTTGGATTCAGCGCAATGATAGAGTTAAATAGGTCTAGTAGTGGTGCAAGAGTCCTCTTTAAAGGAATTTACAGACCCCAAAACCTAGATCTACTAGAGCCAGGGTTGGTTCCAGTGGGCAGGAATCCTTGACATGGCAGGGATAAAGATGCCATGTTTGGGACCTCTGCAAAGAGTAGACTCCAGTTTGGCCCTTTTATAATAGGGGGCTTTGGACAATCTGAAGGGGCTTGTGGGTGGAGTCCCAGCCTGGCTTCAGGCTAGAGTTTCAGCCAGGGTTAGAATTTGAATAGAATTCAATGGGTTTTGGGATTGAGCCAGATAAGGATGAAACTGTTTGTGCTTGGGGTGGAGTCCCTTCCCTGAGGCAGAGTCCAAGGAGGTTTTAAGAATTTTTGGGTTTCCTCATCACAATTATTTGTAATTAAAACAAATGCAAATTGCTGTCAAATCTGTGCTTGAAAATAAGTTTCTTGGCCTTCAGTCTTTTTTTTTTTCTTTTTTTTAAGTTATAACTTTTAATTTTCAAAAAATATACATGGATAATTTTTGACATTCACCCCTACAAAACCCCGTGTTCTAATTTTTCCCTCTTTTTCCCCTTCCCTCATCAAGTGATCACATAATTGTTAAACATATGCAATTCCTTTGTATATATTTCCAAATATATCATGCTACATAAGAAAAATCAGATCCAAAAGGGAAAAAAATATGAGAAAGAAAACAAAATGCAAGCAAACAACAACATGAAAATACTATGTTGGGGTCCACGTTCAGTTCCCACTATTTTCTCTCTGGGTGCACATGGCTTTCTTCATCACAAGACTATTGGAACAAGTTGGAATCATCTTATTGATGAAGAGAGCCACTTCCATCAGAATTAGTCATTATATAATTTTGCTGTTGCTGTGTATAATGGTCTCCTGGTTCTGCTCATTTCACTCATCATCAGTTCATGTAAGTTTTTCGAGGCCTCTCTGAAATCATCCTGCTGATCATTTCTTATAAAAAAATAATATTCCATAACATTTATATATCATAACTTATTCAGATATCCTCAAACTGATGGGCCTCCCCTCAGTTTCCAGTTTCTTGCCATACTTTTTGTAGTGCCACAAAGGGCTGCCACAAACATTTTTGCACATGTGGGTCCCTTTCCCACTTTTATGATCTTTTTGGTATACAAGTCCAATAGAAATACTGCTGAATCAAAGGGTATATGCACAGTTTGATAGCCCTTTGGGCATATTTCCAAACTGTTCTCCAGAATGGCTGAATTAATTCACAACTCCATCAACAATGTATTAGTGTTTTCCCACATCCCCTCCAACATTCATGATTATTTTTTCCTGTCATCTTAACCAATCTGACAGGTGTGTAGTGGTATCTCAGAGTTGCCTTAATTTGCATTTCTCTGATCAATAATGATTTAGAGCACCTTTTCAAATAACTAGAAATGGTTTTAATTTCATCTGAAAATTGCTTGATTATATTCTTTTGTTGGGGGATTTCCAGGCTTATGGTGAGAACAGGTGCAGGTGAAGTAAAATAATTTACTCAATTAAAAGTAAAAAGGTAAAAGTTTATGTTAAATCACCTCGAGATCTCAGGTGGATAGGAACTCCCAGATGGGATTAGAGAGTTCAGTCTATTCTGCCCACCCTGGTACTGTCAGAGTACTTAGTTATAAGATCAGAGTTAGGTTTTGAGGGCTTTTGAGAAAATAGAGAGGTTTTGGGTTTCAATAAACTACAGTAAAGTTATAGA
This sequence comes from Sminthopsis crassicaudata, assembly GCF_048593235.1. Lineage (NCBI taxonomy): Eukaryota > Metazoa > Chordata > Mammalia > Dasyuromorphia > Dasyuridae > Sminthopsis > Sminthopsis crassicaudata. The sequence continues at coordinate 310,682,837 of NC_133619.1, read as the reverse complement.
AAGTTTGATTAGTGATAGTTCAAATTAAAAGCTTAAATGGTGGTACTTAACATTAATTCAGTTCTATTGAAAGTTAAGTAGGAGTACTTAGCTTTAGTTCAGCTCTATAGAAAACTTGGGTAGTGTCAGCCAAACTCTATAGAAAGGTTAATTAGTGGTACTTAACAGAGGTGGGGTCAGGCTGGCTTCTAGGTCGAGATAAGATTCTAGGTAACTTTTAGGGTCTCTGACCTCAGTTTCTCTCCTCACTTTGACCATTTATTAATTGGAGAATGGCTTGAATTCTTATAAATTTGTGTCAATTCTTTATATATTTTAGAAATGAGACCTTTTATCAGGATCCTTGAATGTAAATTTTTCCCCAGTTTATTCTAATAATCTAATCTTCTAATCTTGTCTGCATTGGTTTTGCTTGTATAAAAGCTTTTTAACATAATAAAATCAACTTTATCTATTTTGGTTTCCATAATGTACTCAAGTTCTTCTTTGACTACAAATTCCTTCCTTCTTCACAGATCAGAAAGAAAAAGTCTTTTGTTCTTCTAATTTGCTTATAATATCACTCTTTATGTCTAAATCATGAACCCATTTCCATCTTATCTTGGTATATGGTGTTAGGTGTTAATCCTTAATTTCTGCCATACGAATTTCCAATTTTCCTAGCCATTTTTTGTCAAAAAGTGAGTTCTTATTCCCAAAAGCAGGGGTCTTTGGAATTGTCAAACACTACATTACTGTAGTCATTGACCATTTTGTCCTGTGAACCTAATCTACTCTACTGAACAACTACTTTTTCTTAGCCAGTACCCAATGATTTTGATGACCACTGCTTTATAATGTAGTTTAAGGTCTGGTACAGGTAGGCCACCTTTATTTGCATTTTGTTTTATTAATTTCTTGAAATTCTTTTTCTTTTGCTCTTCCAGGTGAATTTTATTATTTTTTTTCCCTAGCTCTGTGAAGTAATTTCTGGGGGGGTTGATTGGTATGTCAATGAATAAGTAGATTAATTTAATAGTATTGTCATTTTGATTATATTCACTCATTGGCCTTCATTCTTATTCAGGACAAATTTTTATTTTGTTTACACTATTAACTCCCTTAACAAACCCTCTTTTAAAAACTTGATTGTGCAAAGATAATCTCTGACCCAACCAATTTGCAAAATCACAATTTCTCACTTGGGGAATTTCTTATAATGATACTATGTTAGTCTTCTATCAAGAAACTTTAGCAACACAGGATAATTTCCAAGGCCAAATGCCTGTTATTTTTATGCCCATAAAGTCCACTTTGAAATGTTTTCCCTCCAGAAATGGGAGATGGCAATTCAGTCACCAATTTATTGTTTAGGAATTATTTAGGTAACTTCTTCATTCTCTATAGGGAAGCAGATGACAGTGAGAAGGTAATGGTTTTCAGATCCTTCCAGAATAAATTGAGTTTGAACCAGTCTCATGCTGCTGAAGATAAATATAAAACCCTCTGAGCCTTCTACTCACAATCATGCTCTGTGTAGTTCACCTACTGTTTTTGATCAAGGGAGCAGGGCTTGAGGTGTTCTTTCTTTTGATTCATTTAAACCCTGTTTCTTTTCTGCCTTCCCCAGGGAGTGTGACTGAAGACTACACATTGGGAGTGAGTATAGGAATCACAAAGGGTGTTTTCTTTGTATTCTGGATATCTGTCCTATTTTATTATGTTTTTATGAAGTGAGTCTGGCTGCTTAGCAATATTTTCTATCGTTCAACAAATATTTGTAAAATAACTAGGACATGCAGGGCACTGTTACATTATCAGGAATATAAAAGAGACTAAAACATTGGTCCCGGGTCACTAGGAGTTAATGTTAGCTTTAATCTTTAGTCACCTGAAATAAGTAGGTGCTAAACTCCATGACCTTTTCTTAGATCTTGCTTTCTTTGATCTCCAAAACAATATTTGACTAACTGGGCCTCTTTCTATTTTTGTGCTACAGCTCTTCCCCATGTTGGTGTCCCAGTATAATTATGGGGAGAAGGGTTGTTATGCTAATCTAGTAAAGAGTCAGTAATATTCTCCTTTCCTGGGCCCAAATATCTCATATCCTCCTATCTGGAAGAATGGTTTTCCTTTCAAATCAGGGGAAGACAATGGAATTAAATAGTGGCAAAGATGCTTTCTCAAAGGAGCACAGGCACTGCTTGTCAGCTGCCTTTGCCTCAACAGAACTAATTCATTGCCTTGAAAGTTTTTTTCTCTTTGAAAAATGAGAATCTGAACCAGGAGGAAAATATAACCTTAGTTGAAAACAAGGACTGTCTTTATTGGTAGCTGTGTCCTGAGTACTTAAGAGTGTCTGGCACATAATAAGGCCTTAATAAATATATGTTGTATTTTGCCTATGCTGACTAATTACACAGGGGGAAAACAAAACAAAACAAAACAAAAAAACCCAACAACTATATATTTGTTCAGTTTGAGTCCCCAGTCAAAGAAAACAAAAATTGTATTGGGGGAAATGTGTCTGTGTGTTACAATTGTGAATATCTCTGTCTCATTCTGTGCCCTAAAGTCATCCTTACTTTTTCTCTTTTGCATTTGAATAATGCCACATATATATCAGCAGTGCAATGGTTAATAGCATTTATCTTATTGTTCAGTTGTTTCAGTCATGTCTAATTTTTCCATTATACCAATTGGGGTCCTCTAGGCAAAGATACTGGGGTATTTTGCCATTTACTTCTCCAGCTCATTTTACAGATGAGAAAACAGACACAGGGATAAGTGACTTGCCCAGAGTTGTTCAGCTGGTATGTATCTGTAGCTCAATTTAAAATCAAGTCTTCCTCTTTTTAAATATATTTTATTTTCCTCCTACAATTATAAATTGACAATTTCTTTAACTTTAAAAAAAAGTTTTTGAGTTCCAATTCTATCATTCCCTCAGTCACCTCCTCCCTCCCCGAAGGGTAAATAATCCATTACAGTTTATATACAAGCAATAGTGTAAAATATTTCCATATTAGTCATTTTGTACAATGCTAAAAGAAAAAAAAAAGAATGAAAGAAAAAGGGGAAAAAAAGCAGGCTTCAGTCTGTAATTAGACAGTATCAGTTCTTTCTCTGTAGGTATCTTGTTTCAAAAACTTTCATAAGTCTTTTGGGATTGTTTTAGATGATTATATTGCTGAGAATTGTTATCCTTCACAGTTCTTTATCTTACAGTATTGCTATTACTGTGTACAACTCTTCTGGTTCTGCTCACTTCACTTTTCATCTGTACATAAGTCTTTCAAATTTTTTTTTTAAATCATGCTGCTTGTCAGTTCTTATAGCATAATAATATTCCATTAGAATCGTACATCACAGCTTGTTTAGCCATTGTCTAATTGCTGGGCATTCCTTCTATTTGCAGTTCTTAGCTACCACAAAAAGAATTGCTATGATTATTTTGTACAAGTCCCCTTCTCTTTATCTCTCTGTCTCTCTCTGTCTCACCTTTGTCTCGCTGTCTCTGTCTCTCTGTCTCTCTCTGTCTGTTTCTGTCTCTGTCTCTCTCTCTGTCTCTTGATTAAAACCTAGCAGTTTTTTGCTGGATCAAAGAGTGTACACAGTTTTATCATTCTTTGGCCATGAACTTGGATCTTCCTGAGTCAGTCCTGTGCTCCATCCATTCCCCAAGCTGTACAACATTTATCTTAGAAACTGACTTTAAAAAACAAAAGGAAAATGGAAAAGCAATAAATAGACAAAACTTCTCAAGAAGGAAATGCAAGAAAAAGAAATGAGAAATATGAGAAATCTCCAGTGTCAATCTCATCCATTTAAATAGTATCAGCAGATCTATCAATTGCTCTATGTACTTGGGCACATGCTGTCATCTAATAGTCTTAGACCCTGGCATAGGTGTTTCTCTCCCACTGTGATGTCTTAGGACATTGTTGAACCCCTGAAGAGCTAGTGTTCGTCACAGTGGTGAGGACGTGCCATTTCTTTTTCCTAGTGGGCATGCCTACCTGACCCTCTTGCCCATCACCATACTGAGCATGCTCAGACTATGGCTCATGATAGCTGGACTGGCTTGTCAGTAAGAGTCTGACTTTTTTTTTGCTCTTAGTAACCAGCATTAACTCCCTGTGTTTTGTATATTAATCCTGGGAGATTTTTGTCCAAAGAGTCATTAGGCTATTAGTAGGCATTGGCACCATCCTGTTATATGTGGGGAAAGGACACATGAAATGTCTTTGTATTCCTTCTCCTTCCCTCATATGTATTCTAATAAAAGGTAATTTTTTCAAATTGCATTTCCCAATTTTACCAATGGAGAGTGATATTGATAAACAAGTTATTTTAGTTCAAGTTCAAATTATTTCACAGAAATGGTAGTTATTTGTTAAGATCAATAGGTGGTGCCACAGTGCACAGAGCACTGGTCTGGGAATCAGGAAGACTCATCTTCCTAAGTTAAAATCTAGCTTCATACACTTACTAGCTGTGTGACCCTGAACAACTCACTTCCCTATGCTTATCTTAGTGATCTGCACTCATCTGAAAATGGACTGAAGAAAAGAATGGCATACTACTTCAGTATCTTTGCTAAGGAAAGCCCAAATGGGATCATGAAAAGCCATGATTTGTGGCATCATGAAATGACCCAACAAAAACAACATTAAGAAGTAATTTGTTACTTGAAATTATATATTCTGGTTTCAAACCCTAACTAATTACCCTAGAACACAAATGTACTTTTTAGTACACTATAATTTTATTTCTGTGGGCAGCTCCTCCTGTGGAAACTTTTTTCTACTTTTCCATTATTTAAAGTCTTAGAGAGTTTCCTGAAGACTTGAGTGTTTAAGTGATTTGTCTATAATCCTACAACTTGAATTGGAGGCTCTATAGCAATAGAGCAATCTCTGTCTCCAATCCAAGACCTGTGGCCTCTTTATCTAGCATCCCAAACTGATACTACTTTAATCCTTGAATTCCCAACCATTCTCTCCAAGAAAGAAAGAAAAGTCAGGTGAAGGTATAAAACACTTTCAGCTAGCATTTGCAAAGAACTTCACATATATTAACTTGTTTGTTGATTTAAAAAAAAATTGAAAAATTGTAAAAAAAAAAGTGAACTGTAAGATGGCAGAGTCAAGAATCTACTGGAGCTCTTTCAGTTTCCTTCAATTACCACATGAAACCAATCCTCTAATATAGTATGAAGTAATGAAATCCCTCTCCAGCTCAAGATAGATTGAAAAATCTTCAAGAAAAGTCAGTCTTACTGTGGTGAAAAGGGTGTTCAGTTCAGCTCAGAAAAACCCTGGGAAAGCCAGTGAGAGGGTCTTAATTACAAAAAATCAGCAACTAAGATCCTCAGTTCTGGCTCAATAGAGGAGCAAATTAGTGGGGCAGCTTCTAGTCCCAGCTCAGAGGAGAAACTCTCGGAAACCGGGCTATTTCCTGAACAGAGCAGGCTACAAACACAAGGGCCCCCTGTGCTCAAAGCCAAGTCTCAGAGCTGCATAGGAAGTTTGGGACAATGTTCCCCATACTCCAGGAACAGAGGGAAACAGAAAAGAACCTTGACCATAGAAAGCTATAATGGTGACAGGCAGACCAAAACACCAACTCAGAAGAGGACAGAATGTCCACAGAAGAAATCTCAGAGTGAAATAAATTGCTCTCAAGCCCAAAGAGGCTTCTTGGAAATGCTTATAAAAGACTTCAAAGGGTAAACAGGCGAGGTAGAAGAAAAATGAGAAAAGAAATGAGAGGTAGGCATGAGAGTCAAGTTTGAAAAGAAAGGAAATAAATTGCTTATATAGTCCCATTTTAGAAAAAGAAATTGAAGTTATTAATGAACTCCCTGAGAAAAAGTCTTCAGGATCAGATGGATTCACAAGTAAAATCTACCAAACATTTAAAGAACAATTAATTCCAATACTATATGAACTATTTGCAAAAATAGGTAAAGGAGTACTGCCAAATTCCTTCTGTGACAGAAATATGGCACTAATACCAGCAACTTATCAGTAGCATAATATATTATGGCAAAGAGACATTTATATCAGGAATGCAGGGCTGATTCATTGTCAGGGAAACTATTACTATCACCATAATCAACCATATCAATAATAAAACCAATATAAAGCATATGATAATCTCCCTAGATGCAGAAAAAGCTTTTGATAAGATACACACCAATTGCTATTAAAAAAGTAATAGACATATAGGGGTAAAGGGAGCTTTTCTTAAAATAATAAGCAGGATTTATCTTAAACAGCAAGCATTATTTTTAATGGAGAGAAGCTGGACACAATCCTAATAAGATCAGGAGTGAAACAAGCATGCCTACTTTCACCATAATTATTCCAAGTTGTACTACCATATTGGTTTTAGCAATAAGAAAAGAAAAAAGTTAAAGAAATTAGAATAGGCAATGAGGAAATAAAACTATTACACTCTACAGATGATATGACATACTTAGAAAATCATTGAAAATCATCAAAAATCTACTGAAAAAATTCGCAGCTTTAGCAAAGTTGCAGGATACAAAGCATCAGCACATCTGTATATTACTGACAAAGTCCATCAAAAAAGGATAGAAAGAGAAACCCCATTTAAAATCCCTGTAGACAAAATAAAATACTTGGGGTTTACTTACCAAGACAAACCCCAAAACTATGTGAACTCAAATACAAAACACTTCTCACACAAATAAAATCAGATCTCAACAATTGGAAAAATTTCAAGCTAGTATAATAAAAATGACAATTCTGTCTAAATTGATCTACTTGTTCAGTGTCATGCCAATTAAACTGATAAAACATTATTTTGTAGAACTAGAAAAAATGACAAAATTCATCTCAAAGAACAAAAGGTCAACAACATCAGGGGAATTAATGAAAAAAAATTCAAAAGATGTTGACTTAGCAATACCAAATGCAAAATTATATTATAAAGCAGCAGTAATCAAAATTATTTGGTACTTGCTAAGAAATAGAGTGAAAGATCAGTGAAATAGATCAGATACACATGACAGAATTGTAAAGGCCTAAAGCAATCTAATATTTGATAGCCCCCCAAACTCCAGCTTCTGGAATAAGAACTCACTATTTGACAAAAATTTCTGGGAAAACTAGAAAATAGTATGTCAGAAACTCAGCAGAGATATACATCTCATACCCCATACCAAAATAAGATCAAAATTGATATATCATTTGGGCATAAACAATTATATCATAAACAAATTAGGACAACAAAGGATGATTTACCTATTAGATCTTTGAAAAAGGAAGGAATTTATGACCAAAGGAGAACTAGTGAACATTATGAAAGACAAAACGGACAACTTTGGTTACATTAAATTAAAAAGGATTTTGCACAAAACCAAAAGAACTTTAAAAGCTGGGAAAAAATCTTTACAACCAGTATTTCTTATAAAGGTCTCATTTCTAAAATATATAAAGAATTGTGTCAGATTTATAAGAATACAAGTCATTCTTCAATTGATAAGGGGTCAAAAGTTATGAATAAACAGTTTTCTGATGATGAAATTTAAGCCATTTATACTTTTATAAAAAGAAGTGTTCTAAACTATTGAGTAGGGTAATATAAATTAAAACAATTTTGAGGTACTCATATTGGCTGAGATGACGGGAAAAGAATATGATAAATATTGGTGGGGATGTGGGAAAACTGGAACACTAATGCTTTGTTGCTGGAGTTGTAAAATGATCCAACCATTCTGGAGAGCAATCTAGAACTATGCCCAAAGGGCTTTCAAACTGTGCATACACTTTGGCCCAGCAGTATCAGTACTGAATTTGTACTCAAACAAGGAAAGCATAAATGAGGGAAAAGAGGGAAAAGGACCCACATGCAAAATATTTATAGTAGCTCTTTTTTGTAGTAGCAAAGAATTGGAAAAGGAGTGAATGCTCTTCAACTTGGGAATGGCTGAGTAAGCTGTGGTACATAAGGGTAATGGAATATTGTTCTTTAAAAAATGATAAGCTGATTATAAAAAGGTTTATATGAACTGATGCTAAGTGAAACAAATAGAACCAAGAATATATTCTACATATTAACAGCAAGAATGTGCGATGATCAACTATGAAGGGCTTGGTTCTTAGTTGTTCAGTGATCCAAAGCAATCCTAATAGACTTTGGACAGAAAATACCATCTGCATCCAGAAAAAGAACTAACTAGACTGAATAAAAATCAGCACATGCTATGTTCACTTCTTATTTCTGTTTTCTTTATTTTTCCCATGGTTTTCCCCTTTTGTTCTGATTTTTCTCTCCCAACATGATTCATAAAGCAATGTGTATTAAAAACAAATATACTTCCTACAATAAAAAGTAGAAATAAAAGAGGGAAATAATATATAATTAATAACTATGTTAGGGAGGTATGATTATTATTAACATTACTTTACAAATTAGCTTTAGGAAAGTTAAGTCACTTGAGCAGGGTCTTGCACATGAGTCTTGCAATGTGAGCCTTGGGAGAATTTTAATTTAGATCTCCCATACTCTAGGTATAGTATTCTAGCCACTCTGTCACTTATCTTCCTCTTACCAAGAAGAATGATTAAAACCCAAAACAAAACAAAAACTCTAATTTATTTATGTTTTCTAAAAGTATAATAGCATAGGGAAATAGAGAAATAATTTGACTAAAAATTATGAGACCCAGGTTCTCTTTTCAGCCTTGTCACTAACATAGTCATAAGTTCTATGATGAATATTTAAGTAATTTCAGGCTTTAGTTTCCCCAGCTATAAAATGAAGAAAATGGAAAATATGATCTTTAAGATATAATACCACCTTTCACACACAGTAATTTCAATTAATTTGAAGAGATGGCAATCTGAATTAGTAAAAGGTCATAATTATAAAGAAATAAAATTGAATTTCTTAAATGTGGAATCATATAATTTTGTATTTGAAAGGAACTTCAAATATCATTGCTTTTAACCCATACTTTAACAGAAGGGTTGGATAGCATGATGGTCTCCAGTGATGAGGAATTTATTACTTCTTTAAGTAGCCCTTTCTGTATTTTGGATTACTCTAATTCTTGATTTTCCTTTTTTTGAAGAGAAATCTGCCTCTCTGTCTTTCTATTCATTGCTGCTAATTTTGGTCTTTAGGCCCAATCAGTGCAAAGTCTAATCCCTATCAATCAATAAACATTTGTTATGTACTGACTATGTGCCAGTCACTGTGCCAAGTGGTGAGAATAGAAAAAGGCAAAAGACAGATCCTGCTCAAAAGGCTCTTACAATATCCAAACAAATATATACAAAATAAGCTATATCCTGGATAACTGGGAAATAAATAAAAGAGGAGAAGATGTTTGAATACTTGCAAATAGTTAAAATCTCTTTCATACTGATCAATCTTCAAAACTATCTATTCTCCAGAGGAAATGTCCAATTTCATCCAATTGCATTTCCCTTGCATAATACAAAAAGATAAATATTTAACAAAGTTTTGCCTACTAAATCTTTATGGGGAAATTCTATTAAATGAATAAATGATTTAGAAAATTAGCCTTAGTGAGTAAATGAATATAGAATCATAAAAAACTTCTTCCTTTTAAATAACAAAATATTGTACTATTAACGTGATCTGATTCTGGAAGAATGATTACCTGAGTAACCGTAAAGGACAATTCAAATCTTCTCTAAATTTCCACAAATTTAGATTTAAAATATTACTTAATTCAGCAAATATTTATTCAGTGCCTATTGTGACTAAGTAAGCCACATATTGGCAGACTATAGCAATGATATGCCCTCAATCAAAATTATCTCAGTATGATGCTATTCTTAAAATAATTTTTATTGACATCTTTGTTTTTATATCAAATGTTTTTTTTTAATCTTTTGTGATTGCCTCTAATTTTTGAATTTACTCTCTGGTCATAACTATGAATGATTAGATTGTGTGTGTGTGTGTGTGTGTGTGTGTGTGTGTGTGTGTGTGTGTTCATTCTTTTTATCATCTTGGTAACATCAATCCTTAGCTTATTCTGATATTTGGCACATGCATCATATGGTATAGTGAATAGAGTGGTGGGCCTGAAGTCAGGAGGATTCATCTTCCTGAGTTTAACCTGGCTTCAGACATTTCATTGACTGGCTCGCTATGGTTAATCACTTAACCATGTTTGTCATTTTCCTCTTCTATTAAATGAGCTAGAAAAGGAAATGACAAACCACTTGAGTATCTTTGTCAAGAAAACACCATGTCAAGAAAAGCTGGACATGATTGAAACAACTGAACAACAAATAAGCAGTTAATCTAAAAGCAATTTCTCTTGGACAGCTTTACAGGTTTCCCAGAAGTTCTTGTTAAATAAGAGGCTCTTTTTTCACTAATTAATGTTTCACCATTGTGTTTCATGTTAACTTTTGATTTTATATAGATATGTGATGATCTTGTTAAAAAGTTTGTCTATGCCTTTTATTTAAAAAGGTTTTTATCTTAAAGGTGCATTATATTTGTTAAAGAATATTTCTTCCTTTATTAATATAATTATGTGGTATTTGGATGTTTTTGTTTTTAATATATTTTTCCTAATAGTTTTCCTAGTGTTTAATTGTCATTTCACCTCTTTAACAAATTCAACTTGATTATAGTGAAGAATTTTTTAATGACATTGCTGGTTTTCCCCCTAAAATTGTAAATTATTTGAGTTAATAATCATTGATGACATTGCTCTGTAGGTATGATTCTTCATATTATCTCTCTCTGGCTTAGGCATCAGACGTTCATTTAAAAAGCTTTCAGGAATATTTTCTTTCTCAATTAAAAATAATTTATGTAGTTTAGTTTATTGAAAATGAATTTAGTTAAATTTAATTAAAATTCATAATTTAATACAATTCTCCTGTAAATATTTTCTAGAGAAGGTTACTGTATTTTAGTAGTACTTTTTTGTTTATTCAATTTCTACTTCTTTAACTGGATTATATAATATTTATAAATGGTAGTATGTTAATTTGGATATTTATATATCCATAGATAATCCTTAATTTCTTTTGAAGTCTTGATTTTGCTGATACAAAACTACACAGCATCTGACAAATGTTTATTTATTCTGTTTTTAAGATTTCACTTTTTTCATTTTGTGCTTGTTAACATAATTTTACTTCCTTCGCTTTTGACTTAGAGTGAATTAATGTAATATTGATTTTGTAAGTTTTTTCAAGGGAGCAAATTTTTATTTTGCTAATAAGTTTTAAGCAAGGTTTTATATAACCACAGTTTTAAGAATAAATTTTAAAAGTATATTTTTCTTTTTCTTTTTATCTCTTTTATCTTTAATCTTCAGGATTTCATCTTTTCTTTTGTTGTTTTAATTACATAATTTTGTTTCTTTTTCTAGTTTGTTAATGTACACTCTCAAAATATATATTTTTCCTAAGAAATTTTTATTTTTTATGTTATAGAAAATTTTTGTGGTAGTCTCATTATCATTCTTTTTCATCATTATTAATTATTTCTATGATTTGTTATTTGTCCCTCTCATTTTTCAGGATGTTTCTATTACATCTCCACTTATACCTGGTTTTTTTTTTTTTTTTGTATGAACACTTATAATAACATTATTACAGAATAGCATTAAAATAAATAATATTTCTTTTTCATTTATATTTAATTTCTCTGTCATCAAGTTCATGGTCTATTTTTATAAAAGTATTGTGTGAGACTTAAGAAATCTGCATATTTTTAGTATTCCCATTAAAATTTATGGCCATAAATCCTAAACCTTTAAAATCTTCTATAATTCATCAAGGCCTATATTTTCCTTTTTGTTTATCATTTTCTTAGTTTCATTATTCTCTGAGAGGTAATATTAAGATTTCCCATTATGCTTATGTTAATATCTATAGAATTTCATGATTCATCAATTTTTCCTTTAGAAATATGGATATTGTCTTTTGGTGCTTACAAATTTAGGACCTATATGTATATGTTTGTGTGTCTGTGATAAGTAAATATAGAAACATAAGATATGTTGTATATAAATTCTTTGTTCATCTTTATTAATATTATGATTTATATTTTTGCTTTGTTGAATACAAAATCTGATTTTTTCTTAGAAAATTTTCATAGAAAATATTATGCTTTTTTCATTTTAACTCAATATATCGTTGATTTACATATACTATGGTGTCAGATATTTGTTGTTATATTTCCTTATCTATTCTGTGACTTTTTTTCTTGTATGGTTATTTAAGATTCCAAGGATTAGGTTTACATTTTCCTCCATTTGAGCAATTTGGAACTATGCCCAAAAAGTTATCAAACTGTGCATACTCTTTGATCCAGCATTGCTGCTATTGGGCTTAAATCCCAAAGAAATACTGAAGAGGGGAAAGGGACCTATATGTACCAAAATGTTTGTGGCAGCTCTTTTCGTAGTTGCTAGAAACTGGAAGATGAATGGATGTCCATCAATTGGAGAATGGTTGGGTAAATTATAGTATATGAAGGTTATGGAATATTATTGCTCTGTAAGAAATGACCAGCAGGAGAGGTTTGGAAAGACATCAACTGATGCTGAGTGAAATGATTAGAACCATAAGATTGCTGTACCCTTCAATGCTGTATGAAGATGTATTCTGATAGAAGTGGATATCTTCAACATAAAGAAGATCCGACTCACTTCCAGTTGATCAATGATGGACAGAAACAACTACACTCAGAGAAGGAACACTGGGAAGTGAATGTAAATTGTTAGCACTACTGTCTATCTACCCAGGTTACTTATACCTTCGGAATCTAATACTTAATGTGCAACAAGAAAATTGGATTTACACACATATATTGTATCTAGGCTATATGTAACACATGTAAAATGTATGGGATTGCCTGTCATCTAGGGGAGGGAGTAGAGGGAGGGAGAGGATAATTTGGAAAAATGACTACAAGGGATAATGTTATAAAAAAAAATACTCATGCATATATACTGTCAAAAATTTTATAATTATAAAAACAAAACAAAACAAAACAAAAACCATTTTCCTCCATTTGTAAAAAATATTTCTTTTAATGTTTTCTTGTTGTAGTAGAAAAAACAGTGGACTGAGTACTTTCTAGCTCGGAAACAATGAAAATGTGCTTTCACTTAAAAATAGTTGCTTCAATTAATATGCATTTATTTTCTCTTCCTCTCAGCTCATCACTATTGAATGAAAAAAAAAAAAAAAGGAAAAACATATAAAATAACTCCATATGAAAAATATAGAAAGTAACATAAAGCAAATTTCCATCTTGGTCACATCCAAAAACGTGAATCTCAATCTGTAAATTTAATCTTTCACTTTTCTGTCAGTTCATGGTTAGATGTGTCATCATTAGTCCTCTGAGATCACGGTTTGTTTTTTGTTGATCAGACTCCTTATGTTTGTTCTAAGGTAAACTTAATACAAGCTTCAAGAGAGTCCTTTTGTCATGTTCAAATCCCAAGTGGCCCATTCACTCCCATCCCTGCAAATAGTAAGCATTTGATAAACATTTTTAAATTTTTACTTGGCTTGATTTGGCTTTATTTGAATCAGTTTGAATACTATCCCATAGCTTTAGTGCCCTACATCTTGATAAATTAGTCTCCATTAACATGTACTGTTTATAGTATTTTATATATGATACTTTAAATTTGGATCTATAAAATGTAAATCTCTGTACATGGAAAAAAAACTAAATTAAGCAGGAAAATAAAATATATTTATGGAACAGAAGTTTAAAAAAGTGAATGAAATTTGAGCTAAGGGAAAGTAAACATTAGTTTCCAAACCTTAGTGCTGTTAAGGAAGTAAAGATTATCTAATTCTTCTGGCATATGAATTTATTGTAAGGTGTGTGGAATGTTTAATGGGTTTCCCATCCATGAAAAGAACATACTCTCTGATTAGTGTGGGAGTGCCAGTTGTTTTTTTCCCCCTTAATCAGCACATTTCTTTAGAATGTGCTGACTGTTCTTTAGATTCATGAGTAATGGTAGTGTACCTATCTCATCAAATCAAATTGGATCATACAATTTAAAAAGCTAAATAGAGCAATAAAATATGCAAAGATTTAATCGAAAACAGTGATTGAAGGTACTATCATATTATTCTAATCTTTCTGGGGTGTCTTTGTTTGCAATGTAAACGAAGCTTCATTAAATATCTTGTTTTCTTCATGCCCAAAACAATAGATTGAAGGTGATATGTTTGGCCAAATTAGTTTATTTCATAATTTCTCTCATAGCATTATGTAGATGGGTCGAGGGTGAATTTGCCAACACATTCCAGTTACTTAATGAACTTGGCATATTATCTTTAAACATGTGATTTCATCCTAGTCACAGGAAGCCCAATTTTCACCTCAATTCCCATAACTGGTGAATTTCCAACTACTCATTCAAACAGCTAGCTTATGTGAGATGAAAGGAAAAAGTAATTTCCACTCTTTGCTAGGAAATTCTGTAATGGATTTGAAGGAGAAAAGAATCACAGGAGTATTACAAAAGAATAAAAACAACTGACATTTATATAGTGCTTTAAAGTTTTAAATGATTTACATATATTACTTTTGAGCCTTATAACAACCTTGCGAGCTAGGAACTATAGGTTTAATTATTTTCATTTTACACCTGGGAAAACTTTGGAGATAAATTACTTGCCTACTGTCACAGAACTACTAGGTACGAGAGGTAAAAATTTAACCCCATTTTCTGGCCTCTAAATCAAATTTTCTTTTCAGTAGGTCATGCTATCTCTTTTAAAAAGTGTGATTGACCATGTATACAATAAAAAATTATGAAGAAGACAATTTAGACTTTGAAATAGAGGCATTAACACACACACAAAAATGCTAAAAATACAACCAGGAAAAAGAATTGTTTTGTTATTTTTAATTTTGGGGGGAAGGAAGGAAGGGAGAAGGAAGGGAAAAAGAAGCAAAAGTGGAAAAAAACCTTATTAAGAATTTATTAAACTAACAATTTCAGGCCCTATTCTATATCCTGATATATGTATAAAAACAAATTACAAGATCCATTTTTTTGATATAAAGACTCTTAGAATTTGATATCCCCTTGGAAAAAAAGCACATTTAAACAAAGGTCAAAAGTAGCCATTCTATAAACACCAACACCTAATAGCTATTCCTCTCCTTGTGAGTCATGGTAACATCTAAACTAAAGCTCAATATGTCTATGGAAAAAGAGCTGGAGAGTCTAAGCCCTGGAGAGAAATCAAATGTAAAGGGAAAGACCTGGATCTAGTGGGTTAGAGATGTCAAAGTTTATTTGTTTCAACTCTTTTATTTTGCAGATGAGGAAATTGAGCCACAGAGAAGTTGAGCAACTTTTATATTACTTTGGGACTTCCTAGACTTCTTTATCATGCCTCAGAAACCTCATCATTGAGGAACCTCAACAATCTGCAAGCCTGAATCAACGTTGTTACTCATACTCCATTGTTATTTTCTGCCCCTCCGATTGGGGCATTTAGTCAGCATAAAAAAAAAATAAAGCAAGATCTATACCCAGAAAGAGATTATAATTTTTGAGGGGAAGATAAGACTTTCACAGTTAAAATTATTTATTAATAACAAAATGTATGTAACAAATATGATATAACAAAATGATAAATTGTATGGCATGATATAGTTAAGGAATAAGGCAGTATGTTCCAATTCCCAAGCAGAATATGATGATGGGGGCAATTTTGAAATGAATCATCATCATCTCAGTTCAGTACTTAAAAGAATGGCTGTTTATTAAGCTCCTCTATTACATCTTGGATCCCTTAAGTTTCCTTTCTTCACAATACCTGGTTGTCCAACTAGTCCAATTCATATAGGGGGATATGAAAAAGGGTATATAATTTCTGGATTTTACATATCACCAGTGCCCAAATATATCTCTGTAATTTACTAATGAGTGCTCATTAATCTTAGGGAATATGATGAGGAATGCAGTAAAACCCATTAACAGTATCTCTTTTTTCCACTGATTGGTTATGCCCTTGGTCAAATCCTGCCCTTTCTACCTTCTTGAGTCATTAATGGTATATTTCTCTCACTATAATAATGGAAACCTTTTTTTTTTTTTTAAAGTGAATATTATACTTTTTTTTTCTTGTAGAAATCTATAGATAGGTATAAAGTATTTATTAAATGCTTATTCTAAGTGCTGGGAATAAAATACAAGCAAAAAGAAAAATAGGCCCTGCCCTCAGGGAGCTTATATTCTAATAGGGGGAAATGAATGAAAAGAAACTGAAAGGCAAGGAAGGGGTGGGGGAATCTACCCCAGTGGGGCAAAGTGGTGAAGATCATGGACTGAGCCAGGTGTGAGGTTGGTACCTTTCCTCCCTTTGTCCACATAAGACACCATAACCTTACTTACAGAGACTCTTAAAAGGATTTTTTTTTTTTTTTTCTTTTTGTCCCATCAAGATATCTTGTGGTGTACTGGTTAGATTTTTTTTTTTTTTTTTCTTAAGGACCAGACCTTAAACCAAAATCAATCTGATTATCATTGGCCAAGTCCCATTTGGTCATTGTTTGGATCCCAAGATGATTAGTCCCAAAGAAGATAATTATATTTGTGTGTGTGTGTGTGTGTGTGTGTGTGTGTGTGTAGTGTTAAAGGACAGTTATTAGGCAATTTATTATAAATAAATTTGAAGTCATATGCTTTATTTTCAAAGTACAACCCAACTTGCTTCTTTAGTTAACAACCTGAGAACGAGAATTGTTCCCCTTGTTGTGGCCTGATAAAGGCCTGTGATGAAGGTTTTCACAACAGCAAGTATCATTTTTCACTACTCCTCTGCCTTTAATAACATTTGTTTTTGTATAATTCTCTGGTGAGTAAAAATACACAGCCTTATCATATATATACATGGGGAATATGAATCAGTACATGTGTGTACTTTCTGTAGCAGCAAAGACTAGAAAATATAGTTTTTACTTTTAGAATGGGGAATAACTGAAAAAGTTTACAACATGAATGTAATAGAATACTACTGTGCAGTTTGAAACAGTGAATCTGAGAAGCATGGGAAAATATATTTGAACTGACACAAAGTAAAATAAACAGAACCAGAGGTAAAATATACATAACTATAAAATGTAATCGGAAAGAATTGACCTAAAAATTAATTTTAATAGTACTGATTTCAAATGTAAAATTTTATTTTCTACTAAAAGACTATTTTGACAATAAAAGAAGCCCCTCTATCTAGAGAATCTTAGAAATGCTGATGCATTCCTACTCTTAAGGCTTGAAACTTAAGGTTTTAGGTTAAGCCAGCTTCCCCTGGGAATTTAAGTTTGGGTTAGTCAGAGCTACTGAAAGTGACTAATATGTCCTAGTACCTTCTCACAAAGGTTTTGAAAAGCATGAATTATGAAAGCTTAAATAACCAGAATGAAATGAGTTTTCTTGGTTAGTTTAACAGAAGCAGTTAGAATCACATGAGCAGACAATACTCCTCATAATCCTTCTACACCCACACATGCACACTTAAATCTATGAAAATCTCTCTGTGAGTCTTTTTTGGGGACATTTATTTATTCAAATACATAATGATACCCCAGGGTCATGACTTTTTAATTCTAACTTAAATATGTCCACATTGTAATTTATTCTCAGTATGATTTATATAGAATTTAACAATAAAAGCATACCAATCCAAACCAAACCCTGTAGAATTATGATAAAGCTTGGTTCTAAATAAGTAGAGCTCCCTACCTTTTTACAGAGGTAAGTCCTTATGGATATGGAACACTAAACATATAACCATACATTTTTAATACGCTTGTTTGCTTTGTAGCACTTTTCCCTTTCTTTTATATAGATGATGATTCCTATACATAAAGATAGATTTATTGGGAAATGTAAGTGATTGTAATATAGTAAAGCATAATGTAAAAAGTAGATAGTTAAAATGTGATTGTTCTACATGCACATTTATGCACACACATAGACATATATCAACAATATTTTAATAAAGATAATGCATTGGTAAATCAGCATCCATAGTGGGCAACAATCAGAACTTTTTTACATAGATTTTGGATGACCTAGGTTCAAGGTCTATTCCTGATAAATATTTGCTGTGTAACTCTGAGCAAATTAAACCTTTCACCAATCTCCAGCAACTTTCTAAGTTTGTAAATCCCAAACAAGATAATGTATATTTGTAGAGGAAATTTCCTCTCTAGGAATTTCCTATTCCATAGGGATAGCTAAATATAGCTAGTTAGCTAAATATTCCTCATGCCATAGGTTTACTGTGTATGAATGTATATTTGTGCATGCACATGTGATATTAACATATTTATCTGTCTGAGGGAAACTTTCTCTCCTCACAATGAATAAGTAACTTCTGCCACAAAATGGACAACATCAAATGCAAGGTAATGGGATTACAAAGAAGTGGGGACATTAGCAAATTCATGTGTAAAATTTGATTCTGGAGTCAAAGGAGGCGGCTAGTAAAGACACATTTAGCTAGTTTTGGGGGAAGAAGAGAAAGTAGAAATGTTGCCCAATTAGACTATGTCTATAAATACTAAGTTCAAGACCTCATGTACCAGATAAACACGTTAGAGGATATTCCAACTCTTCTTAGAGAATATGACAAAAATCCCACAAGTGTTTCTTGAGTATCTTTTATTTACTAGGTACTAGACAGTAAGCAAGATACGAAAAAGAATAAGAAATGCTTATCATCATGATAGAATAACATTCGTGTCTATATCAGCTCTTTAAGGAACTTCAAGAGCAAGTGAGAAAGCATTCAGGTAAGATTTATATTTTGCATGTTGCTGGAACTCTGTCTTCCCAGAAATCAGCTGGAGTCAGGATCACTAAATGTTTTTATTCTTGATCTTTTACAGTCAAGGTCAGGGTTGACTTACCACACACACACCTTCCTCCCTCAAATGCCAGGAGAGACTGAGTCAGCTTCTGCATCTCAATTCCTCTTCCTACTCCTCCCTCACACGTCACTTCCCCCTCTTTGTCCCACCAATCAAGTCAGCACAGAACAGCTGGGGAGGTCAACTTCAAACAAGTTAATAAGGAACTGTCCAATTGGCAATTAGTCTCACAAGCTTCATTATCCAAGTGCATTGCTCAATTCTAGTCCTTTACATCTCTCGCTTTCTTTTGTTTTAGACCACAGGAGGTCGCGCCATCCCTGACTTTTCAGGGAGATGAGAACCCCAAAAAGGAGGTGATCATGCCCCCCCCCCTGACTTCTCAGGAGGGGAGATGAAAGCACTAAAAAGGAGATAATCATGCCCTCCCTGACATCTCAGGAAGGGAGATGAAAAGCACCAAAGAGAAGTGGAGATCTGCTAGCGGGTTTCTGGGTTGAAGGGCCTTATTAGAGACAAGTATGCACAAACCCATCAGCATGGGAGTTATTACACAAGCACATAGCAATAACGCACAGGCTATTAGTGATGATTCTCCCCACAGTCAGTGCAGATTCAATGTGGTGTAACAAACAGGAATTGTACATGCAAGTAGTGATATAACAAACAATATAAATCAACATGGTATTGTAAGAGATTTCCAGAAGTCCTAGAAGGAGGGTATGTAAACATCAGTCACACATACGCCTTCTTCAGCAACCCAGAGATAGTGCATAACCAATCTATTGTCCTTTGCTTCACGTGTTAGGGAATCCAATGATCCCATAACCAATCTATTGTCCTTTGCTTCACGTGTTAGGGAATCCAATGATCCCCACAAGTTTTCAAAGTCCTGCAAGTCTTTTTATATGTTAGGGAATCCAATGATCCCTATAGGTTTTTAAGTCCTGCAACAGTCTTATGATGCCTCAGAGAATCCAATGATTCCTGAGGACTTTCAGTCCTACAATAGTCGTAGGATGCCTGAGAGAATCCACTGATTCCTGAGTGTTTTCAAGTCCTACAATAGTCTTATGATATCTCAGAGAATCCAATGATTCCTGAGGACTTTCAGGTCCAACAGTTTTTGATGTCCATGGATCAAACGCCATAACTGCCAGGTTCTTTCAGTGGTAGGCACAGTCAGCAACGGAACCACTCGATGTTTCTTGGGTCTTCTCCTTCATTTCAAAGGTCTGCTCCATCTCTCTCCGATGGACAAGGTGAATACGGCTTGTTGGCACCCATCTGATTCCTTCTCCATCTGTGGAGATACAAGCAAACCCTCTCCCCCAAGCAGTTAACCTATCTGGTCCCTTCCATTCACCACTTTCTGGGTCTCTCCACATCACTTTTTCTAAAGACAGTGGAGCTGCTCCCATTGGACACTGCCCTTCTGGTGAGTTATAAAACCTGTCTGCTGGAGCCAGTGCATCTTTGTCAAAAATTTAAAAATTAATGGTGTAGAGAACCAAATTTAGAAGTTCTCTAGGGTTACCCATGGCTCCCCCTTTCTTTTGTTTTTGGAGGAGTGTCTTAATATCTCTGTTTCTTCTCTCTACTATTGCCTGCCCTTGAGGATTAAAGGATATGCCCGTGGTATGTAAAATCTTATACTGTGCACAAAAGTGTGCAAAATGTTTAGACATATATGCAGGTCCATTGTCTGTTTTTATTGCTTGTGGCACACCCATAATTGCAAATGCTTGTATAAGGAATTCAGTTACCACTCGGGCTGTCTCTTTTGCTGCTGGCATTGCAAATGTGAATCCTGAAAAGGTGTCTACCACAACATAGATAAAAGATAGACGACCAAAAGATTTATAATAGGTCACATCCATTTGCCAAATTTCATTAGGTCTCAAACCACGAGGGTTCTTCCCTGGAGGGAGTGTAGGAGCATGGAAAGGAAGGCAAGCTGTACAGGCTTTTACTATGCTCCTAGCTTCTTCTCTTGTTATTCCAAATTGTAAACGTAAAGCTTGGGCAGCCTGATGATATTTAGAATGAGATTCTTAGGCTTCTTGAAATAAAGGTGTACTGGCCAACATGGTTAGAAAACTATCTGCCTTTGAATACCATCAAAAATAGGACCTGGAAGTCCACTATTGGAATGGACATGCAAAATATAAATCTTACCTGGATGCTTTCTCACTCGCTCTCGAAGTTCCTTAAAGAGCTGATAAATATTAGAGGCTACAAATTTTATTTGGGCTGTGGCAATTCTTTGCACCATACCTACTGAATAGGCCAAATCAGATATTATATTTATGTCTCCCGGATAATAAGCAAGAGCTAGAATGATTGCATACAATTCATTCTGCTGTGTGGAGTGAAAAGGAGTTCTGATTACTCTTTATAGTTAAGTCACAAGAGTATATAGCACAAATATTATGTTTGGATGCATCTATAAAGATAGTTGGTCCTTTAAAAGGAACTTTAGAAACCTTTTCTTCAAGAATCCATTGCCAATTACATAACAGTCTAGTTATCTTTAATGGAGACCCGTGTGTAAAATTTGGAGCCATGGCTAATAAAATTTGCCACTCTGGGATGGTTTCACAGCACACATTAACTTGTGCATTAGTATAAAAGGTGTATATCTTGTCAGGTCTTATCCCAGATAATTGTACTGCTCATTTAATGGCCTTTAATAAAATTCTAGCCACAAGCACTGGCTAAGGAATAAGGCTTTGTTCTGGTTGTGCTGGGAGGTTCACCCACTCTATCACACTGTCTCCTTGATGAAGGACTGCTGTGGGTGCCTCTTGTGTAGCAAAAACTGATATTTCCAAGGGTTTTTGAGTGACTCTTTCAATCGCATTGGATAAAGCCAGTTCAACTTGTCTCAAAGCCTCTTGAGCTTCTTTTGTAAGCTGGCGTGGTGAATTTAAAGCACTGTCTCCCCTTAAAATGTCATATAATGGTTGCAATTGACAGGTAGTCAAGCCTAGCATGGGACACATCCATTGGATATCTCCTATCAATTTCTGGAAGTAATTTGAGGTGTTTAGCTTCTCTGTTCTTAAGGAGAGTTTTTATACTGTAAGCTCCTTAGGATATACTTCATATCCTAAATATTGAAAAGGAGCATGTCTTTGAATCTTTTCTGAAGTTATGTGCAATTTATAATTCCTTAGTGTTTCTATGGTTTTTTGTAGACATGCTGCTAACATTTGTTCCTCAGGTGCACATCCCAATATATCGTCCATGTAATGTAATAACATTACTTTTGGAAATGCTTTTCTTACTGGACTAAGAGCAGCAGCAACATACATTTGACACATAGTAGGGCTGTTTTTCATTCCCTGTGGCAAAACTGTCCATTCATATCTTTTATAAGGCTCAGCTAAGTTAATGCTGGGCACTGAAAAGGCAAATCTTTTCATATCCTCCTTATCTAGAGGGATAGAAAAGAAACAATCCTTAATGTCTATAACCCACAGAGGCCATGCTCTAGGCAATTGAGTAGGAGATGGAAGTCAAGGTTGAAGAGTTCCCATAGTTTTCATCTGTTCATTTACCTTTCTTAAATCAGTCAACATCCTCCATTTTCCAGATTTCTTTTTTATAACAAATACTGGGGAATTCCAAGGACTTAGAGAAGGTTGTAAGTGTCCTTGATCAAGTTGTTCCTGTACTATATCTAGTAAGGCCTGAATTTTATTGTTATCTAAGGGCCACTGTTCTATCCACACTGGTGTATCAGTTTTCCATTGAATAGGAACAGGTGAAAGTGTTGGCAGGCCATCAACAGCAGCCCTGCCTAAAAAAATGAAGTACTAATTTTTAACCCTAATTGTTGTAAAATGTCTCTTCCTCATAAATTGATAGGGATTTTTTCAGCTATAAAAGGAGTAAAAACTCCTGTTTCACCTTCAAATATCCATCTTAAAGGGGTAGCACTAACTTCAGCTGCTATTGAACCTCCTACCCCAGACATGTAGGTGTCTGCCTTAGTCTTTGGCCAGTGACTGGGCCAGTTGGCACCTCTAATGACTGTGCAATCTGCACCTGTGTCCAGCAGTTCTTCTAATGCTATGCCATTTATATAGATGGTGAGCATAGGTGGGTCAGCTGTCACAGCTGCTGTCCAGTATATTCCTGGGTTTTGCTGATTGGAGTCAGAACATGGGTGACTGTCACCAGGTTGCTTATTAGGGGTCTGTATCAATAAACTCGATGCTACTATTTCCCCTGGTTGATAAATCACACATTGTCTACCTATGTTAGTGACTGGGATATTATCTACACATTCCCCAGTTTCCCACATCAGTGTATGAAAGAATACTGTCTTGTAAGTACTCTCAGGAGGTGAAATGGTCAAGTCTACTGTCCCTGGAGGCAAGGGATCCATAGGTTGGAGAGGAACAGATTTCACCTCTCCAGGGGGTATCTCAGTTGTCCCAGCTGCATACAACTCTATCCTCTCTAACTGTAGTCCCTTTCTCCCATTATGTTGCTTCCTGGTTGACTGATTGTATAATCCCTTTCTCCCATCAGATGTCTTCCTGGCTGATTGGTCATGTCTGGGTATTGGACTTGGAGGTACTCTCTGGGTGTGGCATTGGCCGCCATCATTCCCCAAGTGTTTTTTGCCTGGGACTCTGGAGCTGGGCCCCTCATCCCGTTTCCCTGAATCAGTCTATACTCTGATGCCCAATGGAGTCCTCTGTTGCATTTTGGACATGGGGTTTTGGGTCTTGTTCTCCCAGCCTGTCTTCTCACTCTGTCTCTATGCCAACATTGAGCTTTCAGATGGCCTACTTTACCGCATTGAAAGCATTGACGAGTCTCTCTGGAAGTTCCATGCCAAAAGGGATCCTGTCTTTCCATGTTTGGATCTTGGGAAGTCTACACCATAGCCTGGCTATAAAAGGTACTTGTGCCCACTGTGGCACAGCATCTTATGATCTCCTCTAAAGGAGCATCCTTGTGTAGTCCTAGTATAATCCTTCTACAAACCTCATTGGCATTTTGTTTAGCAAGTTGCCTTACCAAAGTGTCTGTTACTATATTTTCACCATTAGTCTGTATGACAGCTGTCTGCAAATGTGCCACAAAATCTATGAGGGGTTCATTTGGTCCTTGTACAATTTTTGTGAAGGTCTCACCCTTGTCGTTTTTACTGGGGAGAGAAGCCCATGCTTTGATAGAAGCAGTAGCAATTTGCTCAAATGCTGCTATGGAGTAATCAATCTGTACTGAAGCTTCTGCATAAGAACCTACACCTGTTAGTAGGTCACAGGTGATTGAAGTATTAACTCCACTATGACTATTTTGTTGGGCTTGAATCCTACAGAGCTCACTATATTCAGAAAACCACAACAAGTTTTGTCCAGGTTCTAAGCACACCTTTGCAATGGCTTTCCAGTCACTAGGGGTTAAGGCTTCATAAGCCAAATTCTGTAGTAACATCTTAACATAAGCTGATGTAGCCCCATAAAGAGTACAAGCCTTTTTCAGGTCTTTGAGGGTGTCCATATCAAAAGGAGTGTATCTTCTACTTTCTTGGCCTGCAGAATTAAACTGTTGAATCACGGGAAAAGTTTGAAGTTTGAAATCACTATCTATTTCTTTTCCATTTTGTGCCGCTTTAAAAATTGCTTTCTGTAATCTAGTTATAGGAATTGGTGATTGCTGGGGGTGAGTTGCTGATGATATCACTGCCCCTCCCACTCCTCCTCCTCCCTCCATCCCTGAAGATGGTGTTGATGTGGGCCTGTCAATAATCTGCTTTCTAGGCGGGTTGAAGCTTCTTCAAGAGAATCAGAGTTATCACACCCTAATTCCTCATTTAAATCCCCTTGGCCTTGGGTAAGATTTTTATCTTTCTTTTTTCCTCACACTTCCTCCTCTGTTCATTTTTAAAACTTTTCCTTCTCCTACAACTTGCTCGATAGTTTAAGTCTAATTGAACTACTTTGTATATATAAAATACCTCTGTGGAAATTGAATGAGGCCCTTTTTGTGTGTGAAATTCTTTCAGTTGAAGTCCCACTAGCTTCCAGCTATCTACATTTAGTTTTTCTTCCTCTAAGAACCAAGGGGACATGTTTTTTAATGTGCCCAAGAGTTTATCAATCTGTACCCAGGTTACAAGTAAACTCTGCTCCTCAATTATCTTAATTATACTCCTGAGTGGGGCTGGAGCTGGGGCTGGGGCTGAGTCGGCTGAGGTCGAGGGAATGTCTTTAGCTAATATCTGCCCCATTTCAGCTATAAGAGATTGCTGGTTTAGCCTTTAACAAGGTAAGTTCCTTATTTGTCTATTAGAATACTTACCTAATCTCCTGGTCACTGGAAGACTTCAGTGGAGGTAGGGTGTCTGGTCCATGTTGGACGCCAAATGCTGGAACTCTGTCTTCCCAGAAATCAGCCGAAGTTAGGTTCGCCAAAAATCATTATTCTTGGTCCTTTGGGGTCGCAGTCAGGGGATTAGATCTAGCAATCTCCACACCTCCTTCCTCTTTCCCCACGGCCAGGAGAATGCCTCAATTTCCTCCTCCTACTCCACCCACACAAGTCACTTCCCCTTCTTTGTCCCACCAATCAAGCCAGCACAGAATAGTTGGGCAGGGTCATTCTTCAAACATGTTAATAGAGAATTGTCCAATTGGCAGTTAGTCTCACATGCTCCATTATCCAAGTGCATTTGCTCAGTTCTAGCCCTTTACATGTAATGATGATGAGTTGATGAGAGCAAAGTATGGAGGTGCATATAGATATCACTGAACAAATGGTTCATTTCTCACAACTTCATTACCTAAGATAGTATATTTTTGGGGAGAGCAGGACTAGGCAAAAGTATAATAGCTATATGCCCTTATCATGTGGATATAACTGTAAGGTCCTGGTTCTGGGCAGACATTCCATGGCCTCTCCTTTTAAATCTGATACTCAAAGAGTGAATTTTGAAATTTCAGAGGTATCATGGATCTATCATCATTGTAAATATAGATAATATTGCCTCTTTTATTAATGAGACTTCATTTTTCAGTTATCACTTGCATTGGAAATAGCCTACTTGTAGTTCAGGAGGATACTAGGAAGTTCAATAGAAAGATAGAAATTCTCAAGGTTTTTGATGGTTGCTTCGATGAATAAAACTGCTCTCCTGAAAAAATGTTAGGAGTTACACATATTAGAACTTGAATATGATATTGTTGGCCAAAGTTTGCTGTTTCACAAACTCCATAATCCATATTTTCAGACTTTTGCATTGATATTTAGCTTTCAGTTACATCTGATATTAACTAAAGAAAATCTAGGGAGAAAGTTTATTTCCAGTAGTTTTGTAACTTTGTGTGTGCTTATGGTTGTTTTAAAATACTCACTCAATCTAAGCTTCACTTTTAGATAAATTCTTTTGATCAAAGTACCTGGGGTGCTTCCCCATCCCTCACATTTTTTTTTGCTAGAAAGAAAGCATAGATAGCACCTAAATTATATAGACCTCTACCAATAAGCAGGTCCACAAGGGCACAATTACATGATAGCTAAAAGTTCAGCAGTATGCCTTTGAAAGTGAAGGAAGAAAACAGTTTCAATTAGAATGGAATTGTTCATGGTCTGCTTGCCCAGCTAAATTGAGTTGGGTCATAGATCATGGGCAAAACCAAAGGCTCTGATCATTTCAGAAGTTCTAGCAATCTATTACGTGAAAAGAATTTTCTGGCCAACTTTCTTTTTCTTTCTTTTCTTTTTTTTTTAAATTAATTTTATAATTATAATTTTTTTTTACATTATATATGCATGAGTAATTTTTTTTAATAACATTATCCCTTATATTCAATTTTCCAAATTTTCCCTTCCCTCTCTCTACTCCCTCCCCTTGATGACAGGAAATCCCATACATTTTACATGTGTTACAGTATAACCTAGATACAATATATATGTGTAAATCCAATTTTCTTGTTGCACGTTAATATTGGATTCCGAAGGTATAAGTAACCTGGGTAGATAGACAGTAGTGCTAACAGTTTACATTCAATTCCCAGTGTTGAGCTAACAGCCTGTGTCAGATTCCTCTATCTCAGTGGCTTCTCTGATCCCAGAGTTCTCCCCAGCCCGATTGGCACAGTGTGTTAGCACCTAACTTTGTCTGTGCTGGTCTTTTTTTTCCCCTCTCCTCAGAACCGACCTTTTCTGTTGAAATTCCAGATTCTCTTCAGCTGGTAAATTGTGCTTCTAATCCTTGTGGTTTTTATCAGTCCAGTGTTATTTTTGAGGTTGATTTAACTAATTGGTAATGAGGGAAGAAGGGAGCTTACAAATTGCATGTATCTTTTCCGCCATCTTGGCTCTGCCCCGGTCAACTTTCAAATAAAACCTCTTAATAGTAGTCCGGAACTCTTCATAGGCTTCAAACCTATTCTTTAGAAGGCAATATTATTGAACCACTGTCTTTTACTAAGATGACAACTAGGATACAGTTATTACATGATAGTGATGAAATATCTATTCCATCTTATTTGTCTGGTCACTATGACTATATCTTTAAAGTTGGATACTTGGAAATGCCAGTATTAATATTTATTCACTTTTAGGATGTCTTCTCTAAAACTTGTGGCGTAATGGAAATAAGAGAACCTGCTGGTATATTCCTGAGCAAATAATTTAATTTATCTAGTCTCAGTTTTCTCATTTGTAGAATGAATGGGGTGTAAAATTAGATAATACCAAAGGTCTCTTGTAGCTCCAAAATGTATGTACTTGTGACAGTATTATGATCCAAGTCCACATCATCCATACTCATGTAGAATTATGTAAGTTTATTTCAATTTAAACTTTGTTAACATTCCACAACTAAAAAAAAAAAATAAAGTGTTAGAGGCTTTTTTTTTTCATATTTACACACTAGATTACAGAAATCTCCTAGAACAAATAAATAAAAAATCTTCATGGTACAAAATTATTGGATTGTCTATAATGCAGAATTGTAATATCCCATGATGAGGAGGAGAAGGGAGAAAGGAAAGTATAAAAGAAATCAAAGAGGAAGGATTCAGGAAGCAAAAAAAAATACTTAACCAGTTAAAATCTTCATCTCTCCTATAATGCTGCACAATGGAGTATCTAATTATATGCTAAGCCTAAATAAAAGCTTGAATGTAAGAGGGAAAGAGAAGCAATAGAAGTCAGGGAGCTAAGAAAATTAAAAAGCAATTTCTTCCTGGTCCCTAAGTCAATGACAAAAAAAGTAGATGTGACTGAAGCTGAAAGCTGGTAATCTGACCTAGACACTTGCTTTTATGTTTGTAGTCAAGTTGTTATTGAAAAAAAAAGTTAGGATTCTTGAGACATATTGTCAACTGTTATTTTTTGAGGATTATAGTGTTTTCCATGCATTGCTTAACTAAGCTTTAATATGACTACCTAAGTAGTCTGAAGCACCATTGAAGTATATCCTTCCTAGAAATCATTAACTTGGGTAGAATAAACATTCTCAGTACTCAATTGGATCTGTGATTTCAATAAATTGAAAGTTTCCTCCAATGAATAATATTTACACTTCAGCTGTGACTGCCCATCCTGGGTGATTCTTGTCTATGCCTTTCCAAAAGTTCATCAATGGATTTCTATCCAATATATGGATAGAATGTATAGAAGGAGGAAAGCAATAAAGGAAAGAAGGAAAGAAAGAAGGTAACTGGATAAAGAAAAAAAGAAATGAAAAGGAATAAAGTCTTTTACATCATGAATTCAAGAATAGTTGGAAGAAATAAATATAAACATAAAATTGTAGGTGAAATAAAGATCCTAAAGGACCCTCCAAAGGCTCTGGGAAAATGCAAACCAAAATAAATAGCCTAAAATGTAGAGTTTCTTTCTGGAATAGTAGACTCCTTTAAAATTAAAATGGAATAAACAAAACCCTAAGATTTTAGGATGAGACAAGGAATATTAGAACAATATCAAAATACTTATGAAATAAAAGAAAACAACTATCAAACAGCTACCAAAAGTAATTTATTGGAAAACTGGACAAAGATATATAAATTTAAAGTTATCTGAATTGGGTATCACATATTTGAAATCCTTTCTACTTTGGGAGACAGATTAGTGAACTGCTTGATTTTGGAAATTCTGATATAGTAGGGCTAAAGCAGATCAGGTGTCTGCAACACTTCTAGCACTAATATGGTGAACCTCTGAGAATATGGGACAGAATATACTAGGCTGCCAAGGAGGAGCAGACCACTTTATATCAGAAACAAAATGGATCAAAGCCTGGTTGCCAGTCAGCAGCAGGGTCAGGTCTGTGAGCCAGCTGCTGCACTATGGGTCTGAGTGAGATAGGAAGAACTAGTCTCAGAAGATTTTTTTTAAAAATCATGACTCCCTGAAAACCAAAACCAAACAAAAAGTTGGGTGTCATATTTTAAGAAATCATAAATAAATATTTCTCAAATGTACTTGAACAAGACAGAAAAGTAAAAATAAAAAGAATTATTTCCTAAAAATAACCTACAACTGAAAACACTAAGGAAGGAAAGGAAGAGACATATATAGGGTAAGTAACTTGGTTAGGTCATATAGCTAGAAAATATCTAAAGTTTGATTTGAACTCTGATGTACTTCACTCTAGTCTCAGAGTCTACCTACTGTGCCATCTAGGAATTTCATAGTCAAAACTATGTGCTTCTAAATAGAATACAAAATACCAAAGCCAGAGAGAAAGGGTTCAAGGACCAAAGAACGACAGTCTAACATAAGATGGTACTGAGTGTTCTATAAAAGAGAAAAAAAAAATCTTGGGAATAATATTCAAAAATATAAAAGACAAAGGTTTATAACCAATGATAATTGGCCAAAAATGAGCAGAAGATTAAAGAAAGAATAAAAAGTCATATGTACAAAAATATTGATAGTAATATCTTTTTAATGTAATAAACAAGCCAAGAGTGTCCACCAACTGCTAATCAAATTATGACATTAACATAGTGGAAAAGTATGTCATTAAATACGATTAAAGGGACAAATTAAGCGAAAACTAGAAGGATTCAAAAGAACTGAAGCAGAGTACAATGGAAGGATAAAAAAGAAAAAATTTATACAGTTACTACAATGCTATAAAAATAATATGATCAACAAAATGCTTTCTTTGGGGGAAAGTCTCAGAGGATGGTCAACTGACAATGCTACTTAAAAAAGGGGAAAAGAAAGAATTTATTTTGTAAATAAACATAAGGCAATGAAGACAAGTAAAGCAGTATTGGAGCTACCATGCTAATTGAATCCCCCCCAAAAAAAACAAAATGAAACAAAACAAACTACACACAAACAAAATAAAACCAAAAATAAGGCTTATGTAATAGGGAAATATAGAAATGGTATCTAAGTAGATGTTCATAGTTTCCTGTGAAATTGCTCTTTTTTTGTTTTTCTGAACTTACTGAAATATTTGTGTTCATTGATGTTCATGTAAGCTTAATCATAAAAAGAGAAAACCCTTAAAGAACTAAACCATTAAATTTTTTTCGGAAAACATTATATACCATTAAAAAGTACATGTCCAGTGGGGCAGCTAGGTGGCGCAGTGGATAAAGCACTAGCCCTGAAGTCAGAATGACCAGAGTTCAAATGTGGGTTCACTTAACACCTCCTAGCTATATGACCCTGGGCCAGTCGTTTGATCCCAATTGTCTCAGTTTAAAAAAAATGTCCATCAATTGTCTTTCAACTCCAGGAAATTTTCCCATGACATTCCTGATTTAAAAAAAAAAAAAAAAATCCACCCTGGTAACCACTTCTCTATTTGTGCTTTCTCCTTTGATTAACTAGAATGCAAACTTTCTAAGTTACAGGCTATCTTGATTTTTTTCTACTTGCATACCATCAGCATACCATAATAAGGAGAGGAAATACTCCTATGCTATGGTAGATATGAGAGATGAGGATGAAATATTTGTACATCAAGTAGAGCAAACTGATTGGAATATAGAGTATATGAGAGAAGTAATATGTCCTAGGCATGGAAAGATAGATTGAGGCCAAATTGTTAAAAAGCTTTACATATTAAACAAAAGAGTTTTTATTTTAATTTAGTGGCAATAACTAAAACTTGTTAAAGATGTAGCAATATGGCCAGGATTGTACTTTAGGAATACAGTTACATTATTTAACCACATTTGATCATGACTTCCATTGCTCTGGTATGTAATTATACTTATCTTTCCTTTGGCTGACAAAGTTGACAGATTGCATGGTGTCATGGAAATATATACTATTCTGATGGAATTTCTTCTTTTAATCCTAAAACTGGTCACTTTGAGAGTGGGGAGGTCTTTCTCTTTAGAATCTTGCCTTTATCTCTAAGACTTTTTATCTAGTTCTGTGACCTCATTTGGAATTTTCTTGACAAAGCTACAGGGATGGTTTTCATTCCTTTTCTAGTTCATTTTACAGATGAAGAAATGAAGCGAAACAGTGTTAAGTAACTTCCCCAGAGTCATGCAACTAGTATCTGAGGCCAGATTTGAACAGATTTGAAGTCTTCCTGACTTCCTGAGAGGTCCTATACTTAATCCACAGTACCACCTAGACATTCTTCAGTAATTCTGGGGAAAAAATTAATCAGAGTAACCAGCACTAGTTGATAATATATTTATACAAGATTAATTTTATTTTTTCCATTCAGATATAGTAGCTAAATGTCAGATAGCTTTTTAATTGTTTTTCAAAGTATATTATTTTTGCATATTTTAAAACTCATTAGAAGGAGATTTCTTTTTTCACACCTAAGGTGTTCTGTGGCAAGTATTACACTTTCATTATACATACAGCTTCAATTGTTAATGTTATTTTAAGGATGCAGGAAAGCTTAGAATGTGATCATGTACATAGGTAAGAATAACAACTGAAGTATGAAGAGAAAAGTTGGAAAAATATGCCAGGGTGGTGGTGGTGGTGGCAGTAGTGATGGTGATAGTAGTGGTAAATGTTAAACAACTGGATTTCAAGAAAAAAAAATGACATACTTTGATGTTTTATCTACATTATTATCATTTTCTTCATCACTTTCTTAAGTCTAATCAATCAATATAATAATAAATTAAGCCCTGATTTTTGGTGTTTGCCAGTTTACAATATATAAACGCTCATACTGAAAATATAACAATTGGAGCTTGAGTTGGCTCAAGAGCACTCCTGAGTGCATTGTGCTTTTTACTTGTGTGTGCCTGTGTGTGTGTGTGTGTGTGTATTGATCTGTGCTGAGAGGTTGTTCATACTTATGTAGATGTAAGAGAAGGAAGAGTCAGACTACCAAGTAATGGATGTGGAAGAATGGTATATAGGATGAGTGTGCCTTGGGGAGAGAAACTATGGAAAATTTAGGCAGTGATATTACAGAGGGTAAGAATTTGAGGGACATTAGTTATTAGTGTAAATTCTGGATGTTTAGTGGCTTCTGTTTGGGAATTCTGGACTGATTTGCAATAGGAAAAAGATTGACTATATAAAGGAATATTTCATTACTTGTGACCTATAGATGAAATTTTGCTACCCATAGGACCTCATCACCTATAATCTTGAATGTTCACTACATCTTTTGAATTCACACACATCAATGTTGATCCATTGTGGCAGAGCCTCATCTTTTAGCTGAGAGATCAGGTATTTTGTCTTATAACTGTTTATAGTTTCTATTCAGTAGCTGGAGGGAAGTAGGAAGATGAGAAGATGAGAATAGGGAAGCCTCCTGTGGCTAACCACAGAAAAGTTATTTATAGTAAAAACTGTCTTCAAACCAGGCTGGATTGCTTCTTGCTAAGATTACAGAGGATACAGCTCTGAGGTACTTCCTGTCAGTTTCCATCATTGAAGATTTAAAGGGTTTCCCTGGATCTGTTTATTTAATTATTTCTGTGTTTTTATTTGTCTATTTGTCACTTTTAAGGTGCATCAGGCCTTCTTATTAACTTAATCAAATTTGGTCCTAATAACTCCCTTTATTACTTGCTAATAACTTTTTGAATGAAAGAGAAAGAGAGGGGGGAGGAGAGGAAGAGAGGGAAAGAGGGGAAAAGGGAGAGATGGAGAAATATACCTCAGGATTAAAGTTGTGAATGAAATGAGAAGAGGTAGTTTCCAGTAAGAGATATGGTGGAGGTGGGGAAGAAGGAGAGGGCTTGTTTAAGTATAACTTGTTTAAGTATAACAAACAGTAGGTAATTGAATTCCCTGAAGGAAATATATATTCAAAACCCTTTGATATTGAAGACATCCTATATTAGATCACATTTTCCACTCAACTTGGATAAAATCTTTTCAAATTTGTGGCTCCTCAACAGAGAAGTAGTTCTGGAAAACAGAAGTGGAATGTTAGCATTTCAACAGATAAGAGTATATTGTCAGTGAAAGTGAATGCTTATATCTCATGATGTAACTCACAACCTATCCATGCTTTCAAAACTGGTAAAATTTTTGTCAATGTCCTCCCATAAATTCCCCAGAGGGAGAAACCATCCAATGCTTTGAGTGGCTTTCTTTTAGATTCCTGACACTACTTAGGTACCAGTGAATCATATATACTATATAGCAATTAGATCTCTTTGCATAACTGGCCCTTATTTTCTTATATTTCAATCCCAGTGTAATTTATACTAAATATCTTGAATAATTAATTGCTGGCTATATGTCACAGCCTTTCATCGACTTCCTATGCATGCTGCCTTTGCCCTTTTGTAACTTTATTTCCTTGAAGACTCTGGTAGCCAATGTTCTAAAAACATATAGCATCATCAAGAAACTATTGCTCTCCATCCTATTACTTTGTAGAATCTCTACCTTCCTTTAAGTCTCATTTTAAGTGTTATCTTTTCCTGGAAGTCTTTCCCAGTATCTCCAGTTATTAGTAGCTTCCCCCTAAGATTCTTTCACATCTATTCCACATTTATCTTGCATGTAAAGATTCATTTTTTGTTTATCTTATCAAAATGTACACATCTAGAGGGCAAGACTGTTATTAATTTTTTCTTTCTATCCCTAACACTTTGCAGAGCCCTCAATACAAAATAAGTGCTTAACAATTGCCCATTAGCTAAATAATATAAAGAGGAGTATTTTTCAGTCCAAATTTCTATTTGGAGTATGTAAAAATGTTGCACATAGGTGAAGTGAGTAGACCAAGAGAACATTGTATACAGCAACAGCAAGATTATACAATGATCAATTCTGACAGATATGACTCTTTACAACAGGGAGGTAATTCCCACCAGTTCCAATAGAGAAGAAAGAGAAATGAGTGTGGATCACAACATAATATTTTCACTTTTTTGGTTGTTGTTTGCTTGCATTTTGTTTTCTTTCTCATTTTTCCTTTTTGATCTTATTTTTCTTGTGCAACATGATAATTGTGGAAATATGTATATTATATAAGAATTGCACATGTTTAACATATATTGGAGATGGGGTAGAGGTTTTTTACCTCTTGAAAAAAGACATTTCCTTCACTTAGTTTTAAAATATGCAAAAATAATACATTTTGAAAAACAATTAAAAACCTATATGACATTTAGCTACTATATCTGAATGGAAGAAATAAGATTAATCTTGTATAAATATATTATCAACTAGTGCTGGTTACTTTGATTAATTTTTTCCCAAAACTACTGAGGAATTCTTTTCTTATCAATGAATCACAGATCCACAATAAGCCACTTTAGGAATTTCCAGGGGCGAATCCAATAAAGCAGTGAGCACACATGTTTCTTTCTGACTTTCTTCCACAACTCTCACACTAATTAACAAATCCAGCCTCTGAATTAGCTCTGGGCTGGCAGAATACATGAATATTGGGAGTGCAACAAATTACCAGCAGAAGATAATTTTGAAGATATCCAGAAAAGATCTGTTTCAATCAGGCATGGAGGGAGGCAGGACAAGCACAAGCAGGCTGAGCACAGATGCCAACGCAATCCCGGGATGTTACAGACTCTGTGTGGTACAAAATCTCCAGGGTGTAATCTACCACAGTGTTGGCCATTCTGCCCTGTTACAAGCCAGTATATCAGCAGAGAAGTTAGAAAACTTCCAACACAAACACAAAAGGTAAAGAATGAACCTCAAAATTCCAGAAACTCACAGGACCTGGCCACACCCACCAAGCATGAGGAGTGTGTCAGCATGAACTCAGCACACCCATGGTCACTTCCCTATTTGTAGAAAAAGCTCGGAAACCTCCCTTGTCCTAAAAACATATCTCAACATTTAAAAAAAAAAAAAAAAAAAAAAAACGAAAGAAAAAAGCAAAAAGACCATAAACCAAAGACCATAGACAGTTTTTATGGTGAAAGAGAAGAACAGATTTCAAACCTTGAGGAAACTAAAATCTCCTGAGGAAGCCCCCAAAGGTGATATCACCACATTATGTAACCTGGTCCCCATCGCACAAGGCTCTCCTAAAAGAAAGTATAAAAGATCTTAAAAGAGAGGTGGAAGTAAAATGGGGAAAGATATTGAGAACTTTACAAGAGTATTTGGAAAAGGCAACACAAAAATTATTTGAAGAAAATTCACTATAAAGTAGTGAAATGGGAAAAGCATGTAACTCCTTAAAAATAGATATGACAAAATGGAAAAAGGAAATAACTCCCTTTTGAAAAAACAGAATTTGTGAAATGGAAAAAGGAAATAATTCCTTAAATAACAGAGTTTGTGAAATGGCAAAAGTTCATAGAACAAAACAACTCATTTAAAAATTCAATTGGACAAATACAAAAAGAATTAAAAAAAAAATAAATGAAGAAAACAATTCACTAAAAATCAGAACTGAATGAATGGAAATGAGTAACTCAATGAGACATCAAGAATCAGTCAATCAAAACCCCAAAAAATGAAAAAATAGGGGGAAAAATGTAAAACACCTAATTGGGAAAACAACCAACCAGGAAAACAGATCTAGGAGAGACAATCTAGTGATTATATTGGACTCCCTGAAATATATGATGAAAGAAAGAGCCTAGACATTTTCTTTCAGGAAATCATCAAAGAGAACTGCCTGTATATCATAGAATCAGAAGGTTAAATAGCCACTGAAAGAATTCCCTAAACACCTTCTGAAAAAGAGATCAAATTTAAAAGTCCAAAGAATATCATGGCTAAACTTCAGAACTGTTGGACCAAGGAAAAAAATGTTACAAGCAGAGAGAAAAAAACAAAAATTCAAATACCAAGGAGCCACAATAAGGATTACCTAGCAGCTTCCAACTTAAAGGATTGAAGGGCCTGGAATCTGATATTCTGAAAGGCAAATGAACTTGGAATGTAGCCAAGAATAAATTACCCTGCTAAATTGAGCATTTTCTTTCAGGGAAGAAGATGGACATTCGATGAAATAGGTGAATTCCATTCATTTTTGATGAAAAGGCCAGAGCTGAACAGAAAATTTGATCTCCAAATATAGAACTCAAGAGAAGCAAAAAACACACAAAAAACAAAAACAAAACAACAACAACAAAAAACTCTTGAAAACTGTATTTCTTTTATAGGTATATATTGAGTGTGCATGTATAATTTGATTTTACTGTTAAAATATAAAAAAGAAACTAAAGTTGGAAAGGGGATTGTCCTAAAAAAGAGGAAAGTGGAGGTAAATTGAGGGAAATTACATCTCAGGAAAAGATAAAGAAAACCTATTATAATTGAGGGAAAGAAGGAAGGGGGATGAACATTGTGTGAATCTAACTCATTAGATTTGGCTCAAAGAGAAAATATTAGACATATTTGGTTTCATAGAAAAACTTTTCTCACCTTATAGAAAAGTGGCAGGGGAAAGGTGAAAAGGGAAGGGTTATGCTAAATAGAAGGGAAAACAGAAATAGTAGGGGAAAGGTATAAGAAAGGGGGAGGAACTCTAAAGGAGGAGGGCTACTTGAGGCAAATGGTGTAAAGCAGAGAAATCAGAAAACTTCCAACACAAATATAAGTAAAATACTGGGAAAAGGGAAAAGGAAAGAGAAGAGTATAATTTGGGGTTAATAAGATGTCAGGAAATACGGAATTAGTAGTTTTAACTGTAAAGGTGAATGGGAATGTACTCTCCCATAAAATGTAAGCACATAACAGACTGGATTAAAAGCCAGAATCCTACAATATATTGTTTACAAGAAACACATTTAAAACTGAGTGATACATATAGCGTAAAGGTGAAAGACTGGAGCAGCATCTATTATGCTTCAGGTAAAGTAAAAAAGCAGGGATAGCCATCCTGATCCCAGATCAAGCAAAAGCAAAAATTGATCTAATTAAAAGAGATAAAGAAAGAACTATATCTTGCTAAAGGGTACCATAGATAATGAAGCAATATCAATATTAAATATACATGCACCTAGTGCTATAGCATAGAAATTCCTAAAGGATAAATTGAGAGGTGCAAGAAGAAACAGACAGCAAAACTATAATAGTAGGAGATCTCAACCTTGCACTCTCAGAACTACATAAATCAAACCACAAAATAAATAAGAAAGAAGTTAAAGAGGTAAATAAAATACTAGAAAAGTTAGGTATGATAGATCTTTGGAGAAAACTGAATGGAGACAGAAAGGAGTATATTTTCTTCTTAGCAATTCATGGAACCTATACAAATATTGGCCATATATTAGGACATAAAGACCTTAAAATCAAATATAGAAAGGCAGAAATAGTAAATGCATTTTTTTCAGATAATGATATAATAAAAAATATATTCAAACAAAAAGTATTTGGAAACTAAACTCATCCTAAAGAATGAATGGGTGAAACAGCAACCATAGATACAATGAATAATTTCATCCAAGAGAATGATAACAATGAGACAACATAGCAAAATTTGTGGGATGCCACCAAAGTGGTAATAAGGGGAAATTTTCAATATCTAGGGGCTTATTTTCATAAAAAAGAGAAAGAGAAGATCAATGAATTGGGCTTGCAACTAAAAAAAACTAAAAAAAAAAAAAAAAAAAAAAAAACAAATTAAAAAAAAAAACAATTCCAATATCAAACTTGAAATTCTAAAGTAAAAGGAGAGATTAATAAATTTAAACTATCAAATTAATAAAACTAAGAGTTGGTTTTATGAAAAAACCAACAAAATAGATAAATCCCTAGTTAATTTGATTAGAAAAAGAAAAGAGGAAAATTAATTTGTTACTCTCAAAAATGAAAAGGGAGAACTTTCCGCCAATAAAGGAAATTAGAGCATAATTAGGAGTTATTTTGCCCAACTTTATGCTGAAATGAAATGGAGGAATACCTACAAAAATATAGATTTCCCAGATTAACAGAAGAGGAAATAAACTATTTAAATAGCCCATTTTAGAACAAGAAACAGAACAAACTATTAATCAACTCTCTAAAACAAATCCCTAGGACCAGATGGATTTACATGTGAATTCTACCAAACATTTAAAGGACAGTTAGCTTCAATATTATATAAACTATTTGAAAAATAGGGAATGAAGTTTAGCTACCTAATTCCTGTTATGACACAG
The DNA here is from genome assembly GCF_048593235.1 of Sminthopsis crassicaudata. Lineage (NCBI taxonomy): Eukaryota > Metazoa > Chordata > Mammalia > Dasyuromorphia > Dasyuridae > Sminthopsis > Sminthopsis crassicaudata. The sequence continues at coordinate 310,644,444 of NC_133619.1, read as the reverse complement.
ACATGGCACTGATATCTAAACCAATGAGGATGAAAACAGAGAAAGAAAATTATAGACCAATCTCCCTAATGAATATTGATGCTAATATACCATGAACAAGTAGGATTTATACCAGGAACACAGGGCTGGTTCAATATTAGGAAAACTGTTAGCATAATTGAGTATATTAATAACAAAATTAACAAAAATCATATGATTATCTCAATAGATACAGAAAAAAAGTATTTGATATAATCTAACATCCATTCTATTAAAAACGCTAGTGTTTGACAAACCCAAAGACCCTTACATGTACCCTAAGAATTCACTTTTTGACAAAAACTGCTATGAAAATTGGAAACTAGTATGACAGAAACTAGGCATTTACCCACACATAACACCATATACCAAGATAAGGTCAAAATTAGTTCATGATCTAGACATAAAGAATGATATTATAAATAAATTAGAAGAACACAGGATAGTTTTCCTCTCAGACCTGTGGAGGAGGAAGGAATTTGTGACCAAAGAAGAACTAGAGATCATCATTGATCACAAAATAGATAATTTTGATTATATTAAGTTAAAACATTTTTGTACAAACAAAACTAATTCAGACAAGGTTAGAAGGGAGGCAATAAACTGGGAAAATATTTTTACATTCAAAGGTATCTGATAAAGGCCTCATTTCTAAAATATACAGAGAACTTATTTATAAGAAGTCAAGCTCTTCTCCAATTGATAAATGGTCAATGGATATGAACAGACAATTTTCAGATGAAGAAATTGAAACTATTTGTAGTCATATGAAAAGGTGCTCCAATTCACTATTGATCAGAGAAATGCAAATCAAGACAACTCTAAGATACCACTACACACCTGGCAGATTGGCCAAGATGACAGGAAAAGATAATGAAGAATGTTGGAGGGGATGTGGGAAAACTGGAACACTGGTATATTGTTGGAATTGTGAATGGATCCAACCATTTTGGAGAGCAGTTTGAAACTATGCTCAAAAAATTATCAAACGGTGCATACTTTTTGATCCAGTGGTGTTACTACTGGGCTTATATCCCAAAGAGATCTTAAAGGAGAGAAAGGGACCCACATGTGCAAAAATGTTTGTGGCAGCCCTCTTTGTAGTGGTTAATAAAATAAATGTTAATTTATGATTTTAAGATGTTATTCTTAGAAATATACCATCAAGTTCACCAGACTGAGAAAAAGATCCATGGCACATACAAAAAAAAAAATAAAAAAAAAGTTAAGAATGCCTGGACCAGATAATCTCTAAGATCTTTGAGGGTTATCATAAGCTATCAGTTGGTTCAGGAACAACACTGGGAATATACAGAAAGAAATCTCACTTTTTAGAAAATTAACCATAAAAAGAAAGGGTGTGAAAATACTTTGGTGACTATAAATATGTAGAATATCATTTCCTTGAAGGATCAATCAAATTGAGTATAATTTTGTGAGAAAATGATTCATGAATACTGAGGAGAACATTTCAATCTAAATTTACTGGGCATTGATTGGCTAAGTAACTTGGCTAGGGTCACACAGATAACATGTTAAATTTGTCACTTTAATGCCAACTCTTTATCTGTTTTTCATGCTGCCTCTTCACATTACATCATTGTTATTAATATTGTTACTAAGCACTTATATAGTACTTTATATATCTTAACTCATCTGAACCTCAAAATAACCCTGTGAAGTAAACATTATCATTATCCCCATTTTATAGAATAAGAAAAGAGAGACTTACAGAAATTAAATGACTTGCTGAAAATCACGCAGGTAGGTATATGAGACAGAATTCAAATTCAAATCTTCCTGATTTAAAGTCCAATTTTATCCACTGTGTCACCTACTTTCCACTGAAATGGAATTAAATATTGCCTAGATTGGATTTATCATTATATTATTATATATTATATATGTGAATATATATGTGATAGATGTAGAACTTAATGGGACCTGAATAATTAGCTAGTCCAGAGATGTCAAATTCCAGGCTAGCAAAAAGACTAGCAAATTTCTTGAATGATCTAAGTCAGATTAAAATGTCATTGGGAAAGGTTTAACAAAATAAATAAAACATATAACAAAAACGCACATAATGTTAATTTGTGGTTTTCTAAATCAATATTCCTTTTGTTGTTCAGACATTTTTTAGTTCTCTCCATGCCCCATTATGCCTCTTGCATACTGCCTACTCCTTTATACTAAGTTGAAAAAAAAAAAAAAAACAACTTAAGGCGCAAGAAAAATTAGTCTATTGCCACTATGATAATGGCTTTGAGATATGGAATTTAGACTCTGCTGTAGATTGAATACATTTGAGTAAAGCCTGATGATACCCTTGTGGAAAAGGAAAAAAGAAAAGATACTCCAACTGTTCATCAATTTGCCCTCATCACTGTGGAACAGGGCAATGCACTCCAGGAAATACATTGAACACTCATTGTCTTGAGAATAGAATGCATGATGTAAGATGATGGAGAAATATCCCCAACTGAGAAAAGGCATGTATAATTTATGGAAAGAGCTTGGTTTGGGGGATAGAGGACCAGCCTTGGATCAGAAAGACCTGGGTTCAAGCCTTGCCTCTGATTCGTATTATGAAATCACAGAACTCCTAAGTAATTACTAGGCAGTTCTCTAAGATGATAAAGTTTAGGTGAGTTATTGATCTGCATCTATGGAGATATACATTACATTAGTGAATTTTTTGGCTCAGAGCAGAAAATATAGGGTTTCTGCCTACATGAAAGATAATAGTATATGACATATGCCCAAATAATTATACTATGAAATCGTAAATTATACAGTATTATAATTAAAACAAGGCCCAAAAGGAGAAACAGCAATACTGACTAGTGGAATTAGAGTTGACTTTATGAATGAAAACATAAATGGAATGCTTATCCAATTTACAGATGACACAAAGTTAGAAGAAGTAACCAATATATTCAATGAAAGAATTGGGATATCAAAAGTTTAGAACATTAGATCAAGCTTAATAAGGTGAAATGAAATAATACTGAGTCTTTGAATACATAAAAAAAAAAAAAAAATCAACTTCTTAAGCAACAGCTTAGTAGACCGAAAATCCAATGAATCAATAGTACAATATAGAAGCAAAAAAGAAATGCACCACAAAAAAAAAAAAGAAAAAGAAAAAGAAATGCAAGACACATTGGCAGACAAAATGTCCAAAATCAAGACATAATAGTCCTATTTTTCCTGCGCAGATCACATACAGAATGTTGTGACCAATTCTTGAGGTTTCACTTAGAAAGGATATATAAATTTGAGAGAGTCCAGAGGAGAGAAACAAAAATCCCTTGAGATAATACCATAAGAGCATTTGTTGAAAGAGCTAGGAATGTTTACCCTGAATAACAAAAGACTTAGGAATGAGATGATTGTTTTTAAATAGCTGAAATATGAAGAACAAAGCTGATCTTTTTTTACCATAGTTAGACTTTCCTTATCCAAAAAATGTTAATATTTTCTCCTCTCAAATTAATTATTTTGTATTTACTCACCTGCTTACATGTTTTACCCTAAGTATAATGTAATTTTTCTTGAGACCAGGTTTTTTGCCTTTATTTCTCCAGTACCTATTACAAAGTCTTAACCAATGTTAGTTGCATTCCAATTAATTGAAGGCTAGCTGGGGACTTGTCAGGAAGTTTTTAAGGGGGGATTATTTTTAAGTAATAGATTTTTGCTGGATGCTTTCAAAATTTCTTTCTAGCTTTTAGATTCTGTGATTCTGTGAAAGAAGTGGTGTTTCACTTGGGGTTTAAAGGATAAATAGGGGTTCTTTTTTGGGGAAAGAAATAATGCCATTCCAGGTATTCCAGTCAACAATTTGGGAGATTTTAGTATCTGTTTTAGATATGTCTAATCATAGGTTGTGTTTTAGTCCCATATGGCCTTATATTTAAGGCAGAATTGTTTAAACTTATTTAAAAGGGATTCATTGAATGGTTTTAAATATAGTAGTGCACAATCAGATCTGTGGATAAAGGAGACTAGTTAAGTCTGGAGGTGTCATAAAAAGCACATATTAGATTTGCAGAAAAGGGGACTGTTATTAGCATTATAAAATATGTAATCTCATTTCTCTGTAAAGAATCAATCTTTTATAGAGTGACTTTTGGCCACACAGAAAGAGAGCTCACATTTCTATCTCAGTTTCTATTAAATTAAATGGATCCTGTCATATCATGTCATGTAACATCCCATTTTCATGGAGTTAATTAATTGCTAAAATATTCTTGTAAGTGTATGAGAAAAAATTGTAAAAGTAGAATTGGGAATATTTTAAAAAAGGATTTCCTGAGCAGGATTTCCCCTAGAAAAAATATATTTCCATGTCTCTATGCCCACAAGGTGTACTTCAGCTGTACAAGACTCCCTACTGTGACTCTTCTTTACCCTCCTAAAAGAAGTCTGTAGTCTATACTTCTAGAACTTCTCTTTCTGTTATTCAAAGTGACGAATATGTCATATGATAATATAATCTGGTTAAACTTTATGGGTACTATTATTAATATGTTAAAGAACTCAAGTATTCTATCCTAGGTAGCATATATGATTTATCATCATTCTTCTGGACTTAATATTTTATTACATAATTAGATTTATTTATGGGCAACTAAGAAGAGGGAGCAATAAGATGAGAATCTGTGTGGGGATGTAATGAAGGAAAGGCAGTGTGTAGAGTTGGACTATTTCTTTCAATAGCCCAAATGTAAAATGAGATTTCTGTTGCAGTTCAAGTGGAGTTTAACATGTTCAGCTGACTCATAATATTCTATATGTACATATTGTTTAGGGGTGAGAGGTGAAGATCTTGAAAGAGGTTATGGATCATTAGAAATGTAAGAAAACACTTCTCATTGAACTATTTTGAATTTTCCCTGAATTTTCCTTGGTATTTTCCTTAGATATATGTCTGTTATCATAGATAATTTGATATTTTACCTTTATTATGAGTATTGCTCCAGGACAAAATAATTGGAGAGTAAGGGCAACTTAAATTTTTATACTTATATACCAAGTACTTGGGACACTATATGGCACTTAGTAAGCTCTCAAGGAATAATTTTTCACTCATTCATTGGACCAACCCTGTTAGGGATACTTTTATTTTGTATTTGTACTCCTGGTACCTAGTGCAGTGCTTGACACAAGTAGAGGCTTGATAGTTGTTTGTTGATTAAATGATTGCTAACCAGAAACATTTGGGATCTCTTATAAAACTGAAAATAAATCATTGGGCTGGCTGAATCTCCCACTAAGTAAAACAGACCTGACCAGTCTGTTGAAATTATAGAATGAGGGAGGGGAGTTATTTAATGAATAAGTGCAACACATGGACTATAGAGAAAATTTCTAGTTCAATATAAATGTACCTATCAAAAACTGACTAGTATGAGTTAAGAAGATTAATTCTTCATTGCTTCAAAGATGCTGACACACAAGCATTCATTCCCACACATGGTACGACAGATGACAAATTAATACCTGTCTAGGAGACTTGCTGGGACTGGCATGCTTGACACGAAGTCCAGAGACTACCAACTCCGACATTAAATAGGATCAAGAAAGGAAGAGAGTAGAAAAGGAAAATAATTATGGCTGAGTCTAACCGGGGACTAGAGAGAAAACAGTAAATGATATAGCTGTGACCACCAGAAAGGAGAACATAAGAAGGAGATAGGAAGATTGGATAATTTATGTCCAGCTGCTGCTTTCCTATAGGAAAGGAAGATAAAACACCCATATCCAAGAGCTCTGGCAAATATGGCTTCTGACCTCACTGCAAAAAAGCAATTAGTAATCTTATATACATTTCCCCTATACTTTTCCTATTTCTCTTACTTTACACAAGTCCTGTGTGACAAATACTTTCTTTAAATCTCTAATCTCTGTCTCCATGCATCACCCTGCAACTTCCTGTTGAAATTTCTCAGTTCTGGCCACTATTCCTATCTATCTATCTCTTACACTATTAGAATGTGGGTTCTTTGAGGACAAAGATTGTATCATTTTTTATTATTCTTTTCTATTTGTAGCTTAGCGCAGTGCATGGCACATAATAAATACGTAATGATTACTTTTTTCATTCATTCATTCATTCATTCATTCATGTTCTTGTTTGCCCCTTCCCTCCAGGGTTAGAGGCAGAATTTCACCTTTGCCATTCAGAGGTTATCGGAGATAGTAGATCTTGAAAAATATTGAAAGAGATTTACCACTGGAAAAGTAAAATGTTAACTTTGAACTAAGTTCAACCAGCAGAAAGTCACCACCTTAAGTCAAACACCTGTTTTTAATATTAGGAGGTTTTATTCTAATACATCAATGGAACACTGATTTCCCTACCACTCTGAAGATAAGAATCTATGTGTATCTGGTCATCATATATGATTTCTGCCCAGATTTCCTGTGAATCCTTCATAAAGCATATATACCACGTAAAAGAAAGGCTACTCTAGATTTTAATATTTAACATTTAATATTATTAGGAATTTATTCCAAAGTGATGTGAAACAAAAAGAAGTGATTCATATTGTACATAAATATTTATAATATTGTTTTTGTTATTGTAATGAATTGGAAACAAAATGATCACCCATCAATTAGGAAAAGGCTGAAGAAATTATAATATATAGATATATTGAAATATTATTGTGCCATATGAAATGATGAAAAAGACAGGTTTATAGAAATCTGAGAAGGAACTAATATAGGCTGAAGTGAACAGAAGCAGAATGATTTATACAATGACCACAATAAAGTAAAGAAAACAACTTTGAAAAACTTAAGACTTCTGATCAAAGTAATGGCAATCATGAATCCAGAAGAGTGATGATAAAGCGTGCTTCCTGCCTTTTGGCAGAGAGCTGATGATCTAGAGATGCAAAATAAGACACATTTTCAGACAGAGCTAATTTGTGAATTTGTTTTGCTTGACTACACTTATTTGCTATATGATAGGGGTTTTGTTGCCAGAAAGGAGAAAGTTGGGAGTAGTGTTAATGATGCCAAGAAAAAAAGAAATAAAAGAAAGATAAAAATACCAATGAAACATTTAAAAAATATGCAGAAGATAGGAGAGGTAAATTCAGAAGGGAAGACGCATAAACAGAGTAATTTTTAACTATATATTATGTACAATTTGCACTTAAAATTATAATAAATCACAATTTTATGTGCATTATTTTTCTTTATATATTTAAATGTTCATATTTGATTATGACCATTGAGAAAAAAAGCAAATAATTTCAAAATGAAATGAAAAGATTAAAAATAAACTATTAAAAATCATCAGTAACTGGTTAATTTGTAGCCTATCCCTCTGTCTGTACTCCATCTCACTAAGTAGGTCACTTCTTTTCTTCTGTGTCTGTCTCTTTCTCCCTACATCCCATATTTTCTCTAACTAGTTATGCAGTAGCTACTTGTGGACCCTGGCAGAATCCCACTAAAGCTTTTACCTGCTCTGTTTTTTTTTCAGAGGTAATCCAGTGGCATCATGCTTCTAGGAGCTTACCATGTTCATACTAGAGACTGAGGACACCAGATTGGTTTTAGTCAATGAAGTGACCAGCCTCCCCCTCCCCAGAAATAATGTCTATTGGTGTTTTGGGCCACGCTTGACCTTTTCTGATCATATTTTTCCTGGATGACTATTCTTATAATAGTTCCTATGTTTAAACAGGTGTATCATTTAGTAGCATTCTATAGCCCACAATGACATTTCTGCAATGTAATTCATATCATTAGTAATTTTGATTTTTCTAAGATTGTGATGCTCTATAATTCACAGACTAAGAGTATCATCAGGAACATATTGGTGTTCAACAAATGGATTGTTATATCAGGGTTGGGATCATTAAGAGTAATAAAAGCTTTTCCAAATGAAACCCAATTATGGCTCCAGGTTATTGTCTCCAAGTAGTGTCTGTAAAGGTTTATATATTAATAGAGTGACTTAAGGGACCTATCTGACTGCATGCCTTTAATTTGGACAATAGTCATTTTACAACCTATTGATTATTATGCATAAAGGATGCTATAGAAAAAAATCAGGAGAGCAAGGAAGAAATAGTTTGCCTGTTAGATCTATGGAAAAGAGAAGAATTTATGACTAAACAAGAGACAGAGTATATTATGAACTATAAAATAGGTAATTTTAATTTCTTAAATTAAAAAAAAAGGTTTTTGAACAACATTAGAATGAAAGCAAAAGATGGTCAAAGTATATGAATAGGCAGTTTTCAGATGAAAAAATTAGAAAAATTTATAGTCATGTAAAAATAAAAAAGGTCTAAATCCCTATTGATTAGAGAAATAGAAATTAAAATGACTCTGAGTTATTACTTCACACCTATCAGATTGGCTAATATGACAGAAAATGGTAATAATAAATTCTGATGAAGAGGTAGAAAAATTAGTTAAAATTCAAAGAAAGTGGGAGGTTAGTACTTGGAGTGAAGGAGAGAGATCATTCCAAGCATTTGAGTATAAGTAGAGTGAATGCTGTTGGAGCTTAATGATGGAGAGCCAGGAATAAGACATAAAGATATTAGAAAGGTAGGAGTGGGGCTAAGTTATGAAGAGCTTTGAATGCCAAACATAATATTTTGTAATACTCCTGAAGATGATAGGAATCTACTGGAGTTTATGGAATTAAGGGTGACATGATTGAACTTATGCTTGTTTGTTTGTTTTTTTTTTAAATCGATTTAGATTGAATGGAGGGGAAACTGGAATGAACTTAGTCAGAATTTTAGAACTAAAAAATATTTTAGACTTGTTGCCATTTATTTTAAATTTGAGAAAGCCAAAGTCCGTAAAATTTAAGTGCTTTGCCAAAGAGAAAACAACTAATAGCAGAGCCAATGCTGTAATTTTGGTTTCTTTATACCTAGACCAGATACCTTTCTACTAGTCATATATCTATATCTAGCTCTCTAATCTCATATGATTAACCAAAATACTTAGGTATGTTTTTCAACTATGAATGTAACTAAATGTATTCCATACATTAAAAAAAAAAATTCCTGTCTATAAGAATATCAGCCTGACTTAAATTCTCTTATGCAATGTCTTTTACATTTTCCTGATCTACCTGATTAATAGCTTCCAGTTCTTCGCCAAAGATGAGTTATGGTTAGTAAATGCATGTTAGTTAATAGTGATTACTGCTTTATTTTCTAAATGTTAATAAATAATACATTTAAAACATCATTCTAGAATTTCACCAGATATCAGTAATAGCATCACTGGGATATAGTTTTTCTAATTTTTAAAAATTAAAGCAGCACAGCATTTTATTGTATCTATTTTAAGGCATCTGTATTGTTTTCTGATTTTTCAAAGATTACTTATATTATCTATAGCGGGATTTATTTGTAATTCATCTGGGTCTTAAAAACTTGAATTTAGTTATGATTAGGTATTCTCTAAGTAGATTCTTACCTATCTTGTACTCCACTTTCATTTTAAAGATAAACTTTCCAAATAGAAGGTCATTCTCCATTATGAAATAAATGGAAGCAAAGTATAAATCAGATGGTTTTGCTTTCTTTATGTAATAATCATAATTAATATTTATATAGCACTATGTGACAAGTATTTTGTTAAGTCCTTTATAGTTATTTCATTTGATCCTCACAGTAACCCTAGGTAGGGCTTAGTATTTCCCCCATTTTCTAGGTTAGAAAACTGAGGCAAAAAGAGGTTAAATGACTTGCCCAGGATTACATACCTAGTAATTGTCTGAGGCTAGATTTGAATTCAGGTATTTCTGACTCTAGGTCTTACTGTGCTACCTAGCTTCTCCATAAGTTAAATCTTGCAGTATCTTCCCAAAAAAGAAGATTTGACACTTCTTTGCTCTTTTCTGTTCTCTTTATTGAGCTTTAAAAATTAGCATAATGACACTTTTGCATATTATCTTTTTTTTCATGATGGATTTTGTAGTCTATTTCATATTTCCTACTACTTTTGCCTGAGAAGCAAAATAATATATAGTACAATCCCCAATGGATTAAACTCTCTGGATTTGAGTACTGGCTTTACCTTAAATTAACTATGTGATTTAGGGCAAATAATTTAGATCCTTTTAAAAAGTTTATTTTGGAGAAAAAAGAATGTTCAAAGAGGGCATAGGACTCTTATTTAAGGTAAATGAAATAATAATGATGAACTATGGAGAAAAAAATGTAGCTGTCTAACTCTCATTTTCCTTCAGTTTTCTTTACCAAGACAAATGATCATCTATTCTTCCTATCTGAACAAAAATGGGGAAAGAATAGGGTGACTAGATTAAATCAAAATGAGATTGCACAGGTATGGGAAGAGAGCTTTGTTTCCTGAAGATCAGAATTCAATAGTACTAGCCTAGGATCAAAGACTTAAAGTTGGAAAGGACCTGAAAGGGGTTCAACTCTTTTTTTTCTCTCAAAGATTATTTTCAGAGAGGTTGTGAGTATCTGTATATATGTGTATTTACATGTATGTAAATATCTAAAAATAAATATATATACAATATACACATATGTGTGAGAAAAATGGAGAAATACAACTTATGTATATGTGTGTATATATATATATATATATATATATATATATATATATATATACACACATATAAGAGAGAAAGAGAAAGATAAAAAGAGAGAGCCAGAGCCAGAGAAATAAGGGAGACAGAGACAGAGCCAGAGAGAGCCACAGAGAGCCAGCAATCTTGGAATCAAACCAATGGTTTTCTGACTCCAAATCCATCATTTTTTTCCACTGCATCATAGAGCCAGAATGAAAGATGAAACTAAGTGCCGAGGAAATTAGAGCATTGAATCACTTCAGGCTTCACACTGAGTTTTCCAGAAGAAATTTAGATTTCCCCAAATATTTGTTTTAGAAAAATGTAAGCTAAATAATATAGATCAATCAATAAGCATTTATTAAACATATATTATGTACCAAGCACTATGTACTTGTAATATTTTTAAAAGATGAAAATCTATGCCTTCAAAGAGCTTATAAGCCAATGGTAAAAATAATACCCATATATATGTTTATTTACACATATATGCCACACAAGTTTATAGACAATTTCAATATATATTTATGTCCATTGTATATACATAAACATACATACATATATACATGGAAGATAATGGAAGATAACTTTTACCAGAAAGACATCAGCTGCTTAGAAGACTAGGAAAGGCTTAATTGGTTCTTGAAGGAAAGTATGGATTCCAAGAAAAGGAGGTGAAAAGTGATCCAGATGGATGAAAATTGAGAAAAAGCTTTATAAATGTCAATTAAGAAATCATTGATCACTTTGGAGAGGAAAGTTTGATTTGAATGACAAGATTAAAATAATGATGAACTATGAATTAGCTTCAGAGCTGTAGTATCTGGAAGTCTCAGCTCGCAGATAGTAAAGGAGTTGAACAACTGGTTAAAGGATGTTAGAGGGGTCTCTTTGCTAGTAATGTGGCAAGATTCTATTGTTTTGCCCATACTCAGATCCAGGGTGCAGTCCTGGTTCACAGTCCCAGAGTGAGGACGAGCTCTTACAGCTAGAGTGGAGTCAGTATCCTCATCACAATTCCAGGGTTCTTGTGGTCATTCATAGATCAGAGCACAAGTCAGGAGAGAAGTAAACACATTTCTCCTTGGATCATACTACTCTGGCAGAAGTATGAAAAGTTACAGGTTCATAAAATGATCTCTAAAACAGCTACACAATACCTCTGAAGCTTGGGACATTGTATCCTTCTCCCTATTTTAAAGAAACCAAGCCCTACCCTTTAACAAAGAGTAAAAAACCAAGTAACAGGCTTGGAAAATGAACAAACAGCAGAAAAAATATTCTGACCACAGAAAGTTACTATGGTGAAAAGAAGATCAAAATACACACTCAGAAGAAGACAACCAAGTCAAAAACTCTTACATCCAAAGTCTTCAAGAAAAATAAAAAGTGGTCTTAGATCACAGAAAACACAAAAAGGGATTTGGAAATCAAGTAAGAGAGGTAAGGGAAAAATTGGGAAGAGAAATGAGAATGATGTAAAATGAAATATAAAAAGCCAAATGAGGAGAAGGATGTTTAAAATTGGCCAAATGGAAAAGGAGGTATAAAAGCTCACTTTAGGAAAATACTTCCTTAAAAATTAGAATTGATTAAAAAAATACAAAAGATGGTGACCTAGAATGACCAGACCTAAAACTATGTTATAAAGAAGTTGTTATCACAAACATTTGGTACTGGCTAAGAAATAAAGTGATGGATCAGTAGAATAGATTAGATAAATAAGTGACAATAAACAATTACTATAATAACCTTGTAATCTAGTACAATAATCTAGTATAGTAACCACTAAACTCCAAATTCTGAAATAAGAACTATTTCACAAAAAATGCTGGAAAACTATAAAATAGTATGTCAGAAACTTGGTACAGACCTACACCTCACACCTCTTACTAAAATAAGGTCAAAATGAGTATATGATTTGCATATAAAGGGTGATACTATAAGCAAATTAGGAGAGCAAGGGATAATTTATTTATTAGATCTTTGGAAAAGGGAGGAATTTAAGACCAAAGAAGAACTAGAGTACATTATGAGAGGCAAAATGGACAACTCTGATTACATTAAATTAAAAAGGTTTTGCACCAAAAAAAAAAAAAAAAAAAAAAAAAAAAAAAAAAAAAAAAAAAAGAAGAAGAAAGAAGGGAAAAAACAATGGGGGAAAATGTTTTACAGCCAGTGGCTCTAATAAAGGTTTCATTTCTGGAATATATAAAGAGTTGTGCCAAATTTATAAGAATACAAGTCATTCCCTAATTGATAAATGGTCAAAGGGCATGAACAGACAATTTTCAAATGATGAAATTAAAGCCATTTATTGCCATATAAAAAAAATGCTCTAAATCACTAGTTATGCAAATTAATAATATAAATTAAAACAACTCTGAGATACCACCTCAAACATCTCAAGTTGGATAAGATTACGGAAAAGTAATGATAAATGTTGAGGGGGATGTGGGAAAACTGTGATGCATCATTGGTGGAGCTGTAAAATGATCCAAGCATTCTGGAAAGCAATTTGGAATTATTTCCAAAGGAATATAGCAAATATCCAGAAAGAAACAGTTTAAGTATGATGGAACTACATTTCAGAATAATACAATATTTGGCAGCTTCTACATTAAAGCATTGGAGGGCATAGAAGATGACATTCCTGAGAGCAAAGGAGCTAGTTTTACAACCAAGAAGGAAATGTGGGGAAAATGGGACATCAATACATTGTTGGTAGAATTGTGAAGTGATTCAGCCATTCTATAGAACAATTTGGAACTATGCCCAAAGTAGCATAAAACCCTTCATATTATTTGATCTAACAATACCACTACTAGACATGTTTCCCAAAAGGGATTAATTAAAAAATAACAACAGGAAAAGGACTTGTATGTACAAAAATATTTATATCAGTTCTTTTCTCATGACAAAGAATTGGAAATTGTGGAGGTAGAGCCAAGATGGTATAATAAAAGCAGGAACACACTTAACCTCTACTTCAAATTACTTTAAATAAGGACTCTAAACAAATTTTAGAGCACGAGAACACCCCAAAGATGGAGTAGAACATTGAAGGTTACTTTGAAGGTCAGCAGAAAGGTCTGTGACACCAGGGTAGGTGGCCAATTGGAAAAGGAGGTACAAAAGCTCATTGAGGAAAATAATTCCTTAAAGAAATGGAAATTGAAATGGAAAAATTCCTTAAAGAAATGGAAATGAAAATGTCTATCAATTGGGGAATGGCTGAATAAAGTATGGTATGTGATAATGATGGAATATTCTTTTGATATAAAAAAAATGTTGAGCACAATGTTGTAAGAAAAAGCTGAAAAGATTTCATGAGCTCTTGCAAAGTACAAAGTAACAGCAATGATGTAAGATTATCAGCTATGAATACCTTTGCTATTCATAGCAATACAATGATGCAAGGCAACTCTAAAGGACTTGAAAGATTGAAAATACTCAGAAAAAGAACTGATTGTGTCTGAATAGAGATTGAAGCATATTTTTTTTTAAAAAACTTTATTTTTCTTAAGGATATTTTTGGGAAATTAAGCAGGGTCTCTGTTTTTCTCATGTAACATGATTTATGGAAATGTTTTGTTTAACTTCTTATGCACTTTCTCAATGGTGGAGGAACAAAGAAGGGAAAGAATCTAGATGTTTTAAAAAGTTTTAAAAACAAATGTTAAAATTGCTTTTACATGTAATTGGGGAAATAAAATATTAAATATTTTTAAAAGAAAATATAAGATGATGTTTGAGGGGAGTTCATTAGTTGCTATGAGAATTAGGAAAGGCTTCATGAAGAATGTGACATGAGATGAAATTTGAATGAAACTAAGGATACTAATACTTGAAAGAAAAGAGTGACTATACTTTCTATTTGAAGGACAGCCAGTACAAAGGTACATAGTTGAGAAACGGTACTATATGGAAAGATCAGTGGACCCAAGAGTGTATTATTGAGGATAATATACCATAAATAATTACAGAAATTTCTTCTGTCTATTGGGTTTTCCAGATCCACTGTTTCCTAGAATTCAATTTGATCTCCCTTTTGGCTTGAATAATAAATCTGAATTATTACAGGAACCCCCACTTTACCACTATAAGTTATTTCATATACAATTTTCTCCACTCTTATTCTTTGATTCTTTATAACCCAGGCTTCATTTAGAATGTCATTTTTGACATGGGAATTCCATTAAAAAAAACCTTCTTAAAATTATGGCTCTTTCTTAACAGAACATATAGATTTCTGTCCTGCATTGGGGAAAGTTCTTTTAGAGTCATTTTAATATAAAAAAGGAAAAACCAAGTGAATCTGAAACTCTTTTAAATTTTGTGGCTACCAACAGTAATTATGTGTGAAGGACAGAGCTAAACTTATTGTAGGACAAATAAATCAATCCCAAAGATCAGCAACAGGATCTGTAACCATTAACTGAGATAACTGCCATTAGCAGGTAACTCAGCATAATGATTTATGTGATTCATGTAGCTACGAAGGAGGTATATACCTTATTCATCTCTAAAAGTATTACCTGCCTTTTTCTCTACTTTTGGATGGCAAGATACTAAAGAAGAAGGTTGGAGAACAAAGTAGGGGTAGTACATAGAAGAGAAAGCAAAGATAAGTTAATTCATCACAAATCTTATTTTAGACCAACTTGGGAAGTTTCAATTTATTTAGAATTAATTATCTACTAAAAACTATCCTAGGCATTTGGAGATTACTACCCCCATTGCCAAAAAAAAAATCCCCAAATGCAAGCATGTCATATGCATGTACTCGCATAGCCTTTTAAGTTTACAGTTGGAACAGACCTCAGAGATATTCTAGTTAAACTTTATTTTACAGCTGAGAAAAGAGATCTAGAAAGGTTAAGTGATGGGCCAAAGGTCATAGACCATAAGTAGTAGAACAAGAATTTGAGCTCATATCCTTCAAATTTTACATTCTATTTATTTTACCAAAATGTTGTTTTTTTTTATATGTGTAACTCATCTTTTGGAACTCTAATAGGCTTGGGCATGGTGCACTGGAAAATTGGGGAAAGTGGGCTCCCCACTGATGGCTGATCATCCCAGAGTTCTCTATGTTCAAAAGGATTTTGGACCTGACTTAAAACAAACTATCCTTTATTTTATGGTTTTAAGAAGGCAAAAAAAAAAAAAAAAAAAAAAAAAAAAAAAAAAGGAAACAGAAAATAGAGAAAGAAGGAGGAAGAAGTAGATTGCAAAGAGAGGGTAGAGGAAGGAATAATGGAATTAGATTCCTAAAGATCTTCATTCAAGTACTGTCTTAGACACTTATTAGTTGGGTGACCTTAGGCAAGTCACTTAACACAGTTTCCTTGTCTATAAAAGGAGAAAATTAGTCTCAGTAGCCTTAAGATTTCTTCCAACTGTAATTTTGATATGATCTTGTAAGAGTAGATGAGAAGTGATAATTGACTACAAGGAATGAGAATCAATTTGTTAAGAATGCAACCACAAATTATGTTCCAAGCAAAACTGCTGTTGACAATTCAGTTTGTACTGGAAAATGGGACCATAGACCTTCAGCCTCTCCCTTTTCCTTTTCCTGGGGATAAGAGGTTATTTATTGTATGGTAGAAAGTCCAGTTTAAAAAAAAACACAACAAAACGAAAAAAAAAAAAAAAACACTCTTGCTCTCTTCTGGGTTTGGGAAACATTTACATTTTTGTTTTAAAAAGAAGTTTGTTTTTTTTAATTGGCAAATGTGATAAAGCTGTTGATTGTCAGAAATAAGCATGTCTGTATGTATCCTACTTAATACTTGGAAATAGAGAGAAGATAAACATTCCTTATCCTATCAGGATTTTTGGATCAAAATGAATATGGGAGCTTAAAATTTATTTTAATTTAGAACAGAAATCAAAGTGAGAAAGCAGTATTGAGCCTAATAGTGAATTCAATATTGATATACTTCTAGAAATAAAATATTAAACTGATAAAAGCAGGAAAGTAACAAAGTAGGGACATTTTTCTTTTACGTTCCATTTCTTTGGCTGTGACCATTTGCTTTGATAGTAAATAAGTACATATGAAACAGCTAATTCTAAGATAGATCAGCTAGTCAACTCTCTTGAGGAAACTGAGGTCCAGAAATGAGTCTAATCTTGTCCAAAGTAACATGATGAGTTAGTAGAAAAAACAGGACTAGAAATCAGGTTTTTTTACTTCATATTAAATTGTAATTCACAGACCATAATTTGTGAATGACCTCAGTTCTTCCTCCTTTCCACATTTTATGAAGGCAATCCAAATTAAAGTAATAAGGTAATAAGTATCTGAGGTTGGGTTTGAACTCAGGTCCTGGTGACTCCAGGACCAGTGTTTTACCCATAGTATAATCTAGTTGCTCCTATTTTCTCTCCATTTTTCACCCCACCTCCTTCTATTATGGTTTACAGAGATGTTTACTGCAAATGTGTGAAAACTTCCCCAGGTGAAATGGGCAGATGAGAACAATTTGTCCCAAGAAGCCAAGAAGACAGCTGAAGCAGGTGCTGTTTTTACAGTTTCGTCAGACATTAAAGATACCTAGCTCACCCACTGCATCTGAGTCAATGATAGTTGTCATGAGTTTTGTCCTGCCACTGCACTCAATGACTCTGGAAGAGAGAACTGACAATTTTTGTAATTCTGCTTCACTTAAATACAATTTACACACAAGTCAAGACTTCACCCCATGAGCTCTTTATGAGCACTAAGTAATGCAAGGAAGAAGGAAAAAAAAAATGAAGTTACCTCTAGGGGAATTCTAAATTACACATTTGTACCATATCAATTGCTTTTTGAACAATCACTCTCTGTACTTAGTTTTAAATAGAGCAAATATTCCGAAGCTTAATTTATCATTATCATCATCAAGTTTAAAATCCAGGCCAACAGGATTGAGTTCAATTCTACATACACACCCTGTTTTGTTCCAGATTTTGGGGACAAAAAACAAGCAAGCAAGCAGATAAACAGCATTATCAACAAAAATTATAACAGTTCCTGATCTTAAAGGACTTACATTCTGTTGTAGGTGGGATGGAGGGAAATCTTTGTTGTTACTGTTCACTCTTTTTTTTTTTTTTTCCTCCTGTTTTATCTGACTCTTCATGACCCCATTTGGAATTTTCTTGGCAAAGATATGAAGTGGTCTGCTATTTTTTTTCTCCAGCTCATTTTCCACATGAAGACACTGAGTAAAACCAGGTTAAGTCACTTGTCCAATTTCACACAGCTAGTAAGTGTCTGAGGCCGGAGTCAGGAAAACTAGTCTTCCTAATTCTAGACCTGATGCTCTCTCTACTGTACCACTTGCCTGCCCCTTGGCAAAAATCAAGAGTCTCTTATCCAAAAACTATTTTCCTAAGAAGCTTAAATGAATCAACATTCATTAGGGGAATAAAATGTATAGGAGATGGAGATGCTACAAACATCTTAGAGAATAAAATCATGTAGCCAGATCCTCTGTATAGGTCAATGAGTGAATAGTATATATAGATTTTAGCATTCTAGAGATAAAGTTCCCTTTACATCTTTAAAAAATATTGTGGATCCCTTGAAAATTTTTGCTACGTAGGTTATGTTTACTGATATTTAACATATTGGGAATTAAAATATCTTTTCATTATCATGAAAAGAATTGTGACCTCACATATATCCTATCTAGCTAGGTTACACTGTAACACATTAAATATGTATGGGATTGCCTGTCATCTAGGGGAGGGTGTAGAGGGAGGGAGGGGAAAATTTGGAAAAATGAATACAAGGGATAATGTGGTAAAAAAAAAAAATTACCCATGCATATGTACTGTCAAAAAATAATTATAAAATTAATTTTAAAAAGAAAAAGAAAAGAATTGTGACCTTATAAATGGCCCCTAAAAGGACTTTGGAGACTGCTAGGGGTACCCATACCATACTTTGAGAACTTCTGCTCTAATACTTCTCTTTTTACATTCATAGGAATATTTTATTACTTTGAATTGCTTTTTCAATTTGAGCTGAGTCTCTGAAATTGAGACAATAGAGGTGGAAACTTCAAATTATCCCTACAGCTAAATCAACTTAAGTATTGCTGTTATTGTCATTAATTATTATTATCCTTGCCAATTATCTTGGAAATTATGAGGTAGCAATATTGACTCATGGAGCTAAGTATTAAAAACCCCAAACTAAACTGAATACTTGATCTTCCCTATTATGTATCTATGCTTCCTCTATTTTTGTCCCTTTCCTTTACCAGTTCACTGTAATTGTAGCATAAATATTCAGTTTTCTATACTAATTTCATTTACACAATTTCCTACTTTATCATAGCAAAAATAATTACCAAGATTAGATCTGGTCAGTTCCTTCATGTTGATGTATATATACATATATTTTATCTTATTTCAACCAGAGAAATTTCCATTTCAAAACGCCTTTCTACTTAGACCAAAGGGATAAAGCTCTCTTCTAGAATTTTAAGTTAGTGTAACACAGAGTACCTTGACCATTACTGAAGGCCACATATGTTAGATTTCATCACATCTTCCCCAGAATCCTAAGGTACTTTTAAGTGGTTTAGGGGTAGCTAAACTCTTGGCAGTTGGCATTCCCTCACTTACAGTGATTGGTCCCTTCGTGCAGAGGAAGAAGTGCTGGACTTGGAGTTAGGACTCATCTTCCTTAGTTGAAATATGGCTTCAGACACTTCCTAGTTGTGTGTTCCTGGGCAAGTTACTTAACCCTATCTGCCTCAGTTTCCTCATCTATAATATGAGCTGGAAAATGAAATGGCAAATCACTCCAATATCTTTGCCAAGAAATTCCCAAAAATGGAGTCACAGAATTAGATACGATTGAAATGACTAAACTACCACCCTACACCCCAATTCCATTCTACCACTAGTAAGTAATGAGATTAGATTTTACACAGAAATATGTACTTAAGGAACTATAACCATGATATGCAAATTTGCTCCCCCAACATATGAGAGCCACAATCCCTTTTTGCACTGTGTACTATCTCAGTCTCTGGAAAGAGGAAGATGATTAAGTTAATTGATAAATTCAGTTTCCATAGAGCAGAGTTATAATTTCAAGTCCAAAATCTTACTAAGGTTCAAATTCTAGGTTTTCCATTTCTTAGAGCCAGGGTAAAAGAGAAGGAGGAGGTGGGGGGAATCCTTCCCCTCTCACTGGTTCAGTGCCCATGCCAAAGATGAACTGTAATCTTACCCTCTGTATGAAGCAGAAAAAAGTGCATGAAAAAGAGAGAATGAACAGTTGTAACACAAGTTTTAAAACCTCAGACAGCCTACTAGAGGAAGGTACTCCGGGGGGAGGGAGGGGTAGAACTCCATGTTATACAAGCTGGATTGCTCCAAAGACTCCTCAAGGACATCCAGATGATCTTGGGCATTCCTGGTCAAACCCAGATATGCCTGAATTATATTAGAACGTTTTATTTGGGGACAAAGGACTTTTCCCCAAATGCATAAAGCAGAAGATTGCTTACTTGGCATACATAAAAGTCCCACCCAAGACGTGTTTTTTTTTTATAACCTATCCATGCCTTTACTTAACCTCTTTTGGATAAATACTCAAAAGCAGATGGTATCAGGAGAAAAGAGTAAGTAAATCATGCAAAAGTTTATTGTTAACCACTGGCTGATTGAATTAAAAGAGATGAACTATCACAAATACCAATTTCAGCCCTAATTCCTTCTCTGGGGAAAAAAAAAAAAATTAAAGTATTATAATTCAGACAATAGTTTTCTTTTAGTGAAGTCAATATGGTTTAAATAAATCTATGACCCAAGTAGGGGGAGAAAGAAACATGTCTATATATTTCTCACTACTTCTGAGGACAGACAAATGACAGCAGTCTCTACAGATACCAATTAAATCTTTCTCACTACCATCTCAGTTCACCTCTCTCTCTAGTTCCCATATAAAAATGAAACTTGAGAATTATTAAGAACTACATGAAAATCTCTAAATCTTTTATAATAAGGGAAATGAAAATTTAAGACAGGTTTCAGTGTACACTCAGCAAGCACCTTTGCAAAGGTAATAAAAAATGTAAACTCAATGCTGGAGGGATTTTGGAAAGACATGTAAATACTATTGTTATTCATCCTTCACATACTTTTTTTCCCCTTTTTTTCTTTTTCTTGTTTTTTTTTTTTTTTTTTCCCCTAATGATTCATGCATATTAACCTTTTAAATACACATTTATTTATGAATCCTATAGGGAGAGAAAAATCAGAACAAAAAGGAAAAACCACAAGAGAGAAAAAATGAACAAATAAAACAAGTGAATATAACATGCATTGATTTATATTCAATCTCCATAGCTTTCTTTCTGAATACAAATGGTGTTTTCTATCTAAAGTTTATTGGGATTGCTTTGGAACACTGAACCACTGTGAAAAACCCAATCTTTCATAGTTGATCATGGCACAATCTTGCTGTTGCTGTATACAGTGTATTCCTGATTCTGCTTGTTTCCTAAGAATTTTTTCAGGTCTTTCTTTTTTTTTTTTTTTAAAGTTTAATAGTTTAAGAAAACTATTATTTCCTATTTTCAAAATATATGCAAAGACAGTTTTCAACATTGGTAGAGGGCAGCAGATAGTGGGGGAACTCTGGGTAAAATATAAGACCCTTCAGTCCAGAGGGAACCTGCTGACAATGTCTGGTTTGGTTCCCCATCTCCCCTAAAAACTCTCACCCTTCCTGAGAAGTCAAGGAGGATATGACCATCTGTGTTCTACTTGAAGCAAGTGATACTTACAATTAAGAGAGGTATTTACATATCAATAGCAGGGTGCTTATTGCACAATGTGCTGTAATGATGTAATCATGCTAAAGGCTGAGAGGACTTGAAATAAGGACTCCATCTTTGACCATCCTTGTGAATCTCCTGCCTCCTTCTTCACTCTTCCACTTAGACCAAGGCTGGTCCCGAGATCCTCTGCAGGGGTTCTCAAACTACGTCCACGGGCCAGATGCAGCCCTCTTAGGAAGTTTATACCACCCGCCTGGTTTTGACAAATGGGCTGAGGGGCGGAGACAGAATGTGAGTTTTTGTTTTTACTATAGTCGGGCCCTCCAACAGTCTGAGAGACAGTGAAGTGGCCCCCTATTTAAAAAAATTGAGGATCACTGCTAGAGAGCTAGTCTGGATACTGCAAACATTCAACCTTGCAAAACCTTATATTCTATTTTTTTTCTGCTTCTTTCCCCTTCCCTCCTCCCTAAATAGCAAACAATCCAATATATGTTAAACATTTGAAATTCTTTTATACAAATTTTTACAATTATCATACTGCAAAAAGAAAAATTAGATCAAAAATGGGAGATAATGAAAAAGAAAACAAAAAGCAAGCAAACAACATCATAAAAGGTGAAAATACTATGTTGTAATGCACATTCAATCCCTATAGTCCTCTTTCTGGATGTAGCTGGCACTCTCCATCACAAGTCTATTGGGATTAATTACCTCATTGTTGAGAAGAGCTATGTCTGTCAGAATTGATCATTGTGTAATCTTATTGCTGCTGTGGACAATATTCTCTTAGTTCTACTCAGCATCAGGTCATAAAAGTCTCTCAGACCTTTCTGAAATCATCCTGCTGATCATTTCTTATAGAACAATAATATTCTATAACATTTATATGTTATGGAATAACTTATTTGGCCATTTTCTAATTGATGGACATCCACTCAGTTTCTAGTTCCTTGTTACTACAAAAAGGGCTGTCACAAACATTTTTGCACATGTAGCTCTTTTCCCTTTTTATGATCTATTTGGAATACAGGCCCAGTAGAGATACTGTGGATCAAAGGGTATGCACAGTTTGATAGCCCTATTGGCATAGATCCAAGTTGTTCTCCACATCTCCACCAACAATGTATTTAGTGTCCCAGTTTTTCCATATCCCCTCCAACTATCCTAGCCAATCTGAGAAGTGTTTTTCTGATCCTTCAAAGTTGTTTTAATTTGCATTTCTCTGTCAATAGTGACTTATAACAATTTTTCATATAGCTAGAAATAGTTTCAATTTCTTCATCTGAAAATTGTTTGTTGATATCCTTTGACCATTTATTAATTGGAGAATGGCTTGTAGTCTTATGAATTTGCATCAATTCTCTATGTATTTTAGAAATGAGAAACATCACAATCCTTGGATATAAAAATTTCCTCCCAGTTTTCTGTTTCCCTTCTAATCTTATCTGTATTGTTTTTGTTTGTACAAAAATTTTTAACTTAATATAATAAAAATTATTCATTTTGCATTTCATAATGTACTCTTTGGCCATAAATTCTATCTTTCTCCACAGATCTGAGAGGTAAACGATCCTCTGTTCTTCTAATTTGCTTATAGTATCACTCTTTTTGTCTAAATCATGAACCCATTTTGAACTTTTCTTGGTTTAGAGTATTAGGTGTTGGTTAATACCTAGTTTCTTCCATACTATTTTCCAATTTTCCCAGCAATTTTTGTCAAATAGTGAGTTCTTATCCCAGAAGCTGGGTTTATCAGAGTTTGGGTTTATCAAACATTAGATTACTATAGTCATTGATTCTTGTGTCTTGTGAACCTAATGTATTCTACTGATCAAATACTCTGTTTTAATCCAGTACTAAATGGTTTTGATGACTGCTGTTTTATAATACAATTTTAGGTCTGGTAAGGAGAGGGTACCTTCATTTGCCTTTTTCTTTAATTCTCTTGGAATTTGCAACCTTTTGTGCTTCCAGAAAAACTTTGTTATATTTCTCTAGCTCTATGAAGTAATTTATTGGCAGTTTGATTGGTATGGAAGTAAATAAGTAGATTAAATTAGGTAGAATGTTCATTTTCATTATTACATTAGCTCAGTCTACCCATGAGCATTTGATATTCTTCCATTTGTTTAGATATGACTTTATTGGTGTGGAAAGTGTTTTGTAATTGTGTTCATATAGTTCCTAATTTTGTTCTGGCATATAGATTCCCCAATATTTTATATTATCTGTGCTTATTTTAAATGCATCCTTCATTTTCAAGAGAATCAAAGACATTATGATGAGATAAAATAGTACATGATTGTTAATGACAACTATATGAATTGGGTTTAAGGAAGACAAAGTTCCACAGTCTTCAGCTTTACTATCTCTTTTAGAGTCATTGAAGTGCAAAACTAGGGAAAAAGTCAAGACAATTGCCTATGGCCCAGCATGCAGTAGATGATCATGGCATTTTTAATATCTGCCAAAGCTTTAAGCACTTAGTAGTGTCTGTGTCAGTCATCTTCATGGCTGTTAGAACAAATTGTTCTAATTTGCCTGTTCAGTCAGAGAAAGTCTCCACATAATTGGGAATAGTCATCCTCTTAACTCACTGATAAGTTTGAGTTATGTCAGTTACCATCAATCTGGTTTATCCCATCTGCAGGGTTTGGTTTTACAAGGATGTAGCTAATACCCATGCTACAGCTTCTAGGAGCCCCAGAGGAGAGTTGAGTGTAAAATAAACAGCGAAGATGGATGAACAATCTTGAAATGGACTTGGAAAGCCCTCACATTAGAAGTGCTTAGACCTCCCTGAACATCTCATACTATTCTGTACATTAATATACTGCTTATGGACAAACATTTTATGAAATAATTTGAAATTATGTGGGAGAGATGAGTAAATTGTTAACCCAGCAATCTCATTAATTTTTATATAACAAAAAGATATGATTGGAGGAAAGGTACCATACTGAGATACACAGAGCATTACTCTTTATTGAGTAACACAAATAGTGCTCAACAAATGGAATGTGGTTGAAAAAATAAAGGTATATGAGTAAGATAAAATGTAACTTTTCATAATTAAAAATCAGTGTAAGGAATTAAAAATTGGAAAGCTTTTTGTGTACAAAATACACATATTTGTCTATATCTCTATGTGTATCTATAGTTTATGTACATTTAAATACATACATTCATAAATTCATTAAAATGATAGCAATGAACAGTATGTAAGATGACAATGAAATATGAAATAAAGTAGTATTAAAGATATGAAAATTTGGATTGGTATAATAACAATTATTTTAAATTATAAGTATGCTGATAAATGGATCTCCTCTCAAAAGGAAATGACAAGGTTAAGAGGTTGAAGAATACATGCTTATTTGGGTAATGTCCTGCTTTAATTATTTCTCTTTGTTCAAAGGTGAGGCTCTGTTGTAGGATGGAGAGAGTCTCAGGAAATTAGATGAAGATAAATCAAGTCAATAAACCATTTATTAAGAGCCTAGTATTTGTTCAGCACTGTGCTAAGCATTTGGTATTCAAACAAAACAAAAGGAAACAAAAACAGACCCTTCCCTTAAGGAAATTCTCTATTTAAAGGAGGTGGAGAGAAGACAACATGCATATAACTCCATTCAAACAAGATGTATTTAGGATAAATTGGAAATAATCTCTTATTGCAGGCATTAACTTTAAACAGGATGAGAAGGGTTCCTGAAAAAACCATGGAAGTCAAAAAAACTGAGATGAAGAAGGATAGAATCTAGACATGAGATACCAATGAAAATGTGCAGAACAACTAGAACAGCACTGTTATTGAATCATAGAATAAATTAAAAGGAGGCAAGTAAAGAAAACTAAAAAAGTAGGAAGGAGGCCTGCTATGAGGGGCTTTAAAACTGCAATTGAAGATTTTATATTTGATCCTTGATGAATAGGGAGTCACAAGAATTTACTAGAAATGATATGGTCAGATCTTTGCTTTTGGAAGATCACTCTGGTGGCTAAGTAGAGAATGAACTAGAGTAGAAAAAGATATTTTTAGATAAACCTCAATAAAATATTATTAATATTAAGCTATTAATAAAATATTAATAACATTAAGTTATTAATCATATTTTATTCTTTAATATGTAGTATGGATTAATTTATGATGCTATTAACCTTAATCCATGTTCTCAAAAGCTTTGGAAATATTATCCTGATATAATATTTCCAAAACATTTGATATCAAAGGCTTCCGACTGATTTATGATCAGGAAAATCAAATCTAAATTCCAATACTTTTGAAGTTTGCTCACTTTTTTTCTCCTTTATAGAGAAGGAGGCAAAGGTCTTGGTGATAAAGCATTATAGAACTCCAGATTTTGGTGCTTAGAAATCTCTTTCATTCACCTCTTCAACTTGTTATCGTAATAGTCTTGATTGGAACCTGAAGCACTGCAACCAGGAGAATTGAATAATTGGAAGATAATCACCTTGCCTGCTACTGTCTTAAAAGTGTGTGTCCCAAAGAGCAATTACTGTATGTGTGTATTTGATTGGCATAATTGGCATTCCTCCTAATTATCCATTAACACAACCCATTTCTTTTCACAAGACTTTTTCAGATAGTAGTTGAGGTATACCAAACAGAGCAGGGAAAGTTTGCTGGTACCCATAGTGAAAAGAGTGCCATACCTAGAGTTCAAAAATAGCCTAAGATCCTAATTGTGTGACCCTGGGCAAATCACTTAATCTTGTTTACTTTAGTTTCCTCATCTATAAAATGAGCTGAAGAAGGAAATGGCAAACAATTCCAATAAGAAAAGCATAAATGGGATCACAAAGAGGATGGTAATGACTGGACAACAATAAGTAGACAAAGCACTGAATTTGGAGTCAGAAGTCCTAGCTCTAACATGAAACTTGGACAAGTTACTTCAATTTTCTGAGCCCTAGTCCCCAATTAGTGAAATATCGATTATAATATTTTGGCTAATCACCTTGTAGTGTTGTGAGGATACAATCAGTAGCACAAAACTGGAATTTATTATGTCTTTGCCTTGTACCAGGAACTGTACTAATGGGCCACAAAATGGTCCCTCCCTTCAAGGAATTTATGTTTTAGATAATATTTTCATAAATAAATAAATGCTGTTGTTTAGTCATTTCAGTGGCAACTAACTCTTTGTGACCCCTTTGGGGCGTTTCTTGGTAAAGATACTGGAGTAATTAGCCATTTCTTTCTCTAACTCATTTTACAATAAGGAAACTATGGCAAACAACATTAAGTAATTTGTCTAGGTCACACAAGAAGTTAGTGTCTCAGATAGTCTTTTTGGTCCAATACTCCATCCACTGAGCCCCCTAGCTGCCAAGTAATAATACAGAAATTAATCTTAGAAGGGAATCCATATAAGGTGCCATATGTGTATATATATGTATGTGTGTGTAAAAAAATTTTTTTTAGGGAAGACTGCTAAAGAATTTTAATTACCATTTATTTTAAAATTATATTCTATTCTTAGAGGAGAGTTAAAAGCCAGATATGCGATTTCCCTGATGAAGGTAAGAAAATTCTTTCTACCAACAAAGCTCAGCAATTGCTCTGTAACTTAGAGTTCTAGAGAACTGCTATCACATTGAGAGGTTATTACTTATCTAGGACCATGTAGTCTGTGTGGCATCAAAGGTAGAATTTGAACACAGATCTTTTCTATTCCAAGATCAAAGCTCTATCTACCAAACCACTATTCAATGACTCAGCTGAATATAAAAAATCATGTATATCTTTCAATTTTAGCTATAATGGATTTATTTGCTTAAAAAAGCATGTGTGTGTGTGTGTGTGTGTGTGTGTGTGTGTGTGTGTGTGTGTGTGTAACAAAGTCATTTATGATCCTCACTATTCCTTATTTGGATATGAACTTTTTTCCTACCCATAGATCTGATAGGTAATTCCTGCTATGATTATCTCAATTTTTTTTTTTTTTTGTGATGTGATCTTTTATATCTAAATTCTATACCAATTTTGAGCTTATCTTTTTCTTCTACACTGCTGTCCTATTTTCCCAACAGTTTTATGGAGTGAATCTTTATCTCAGTAGCTGGCATCTTTGTATTTATTGAGTCCTAAGATGCTAGATCAATTTTCTTCCGTATATTGTATAGCTGACCTTTCTCTCTCTCTGTCTCTCTGTCTCTGTCTCTGTCTCTGTCTCTGTCTCTGTCTCTGTCTCTCTCTCTCTCTCTCTCTCTCTCTCTCTCTCTGTCTCTCTGTCTCTCTGTCTCTCTGTCTCTCTGTCTCTCTCTCTCTCTCTCTCTCTGTCTCTCTCTTTTGTTTCTCCTTTTCTCTCTTCTCCCTCTCTGTCTCTGTCTCTGTCTCTGTCTCTCTCTGTCTCTCTGTCTCTCTCTCTGTCTCTCTGTCTCTCTCTCTGTCTCTCTCTCTCTCTCTCTCTCTTTCTCTCTCTCTCTCTGCCTCTCTCTCTGTCTCTCTTTCTCTTTCTCTCTCTCTGTATCTCTCTCTCTGTATCTCTGTATCTCTCTCTCTGTATCTCTGTATCTCTCTCTCTGTCTCTCTGTCTCTGTCTCTGTCTCTGTCTCTCCCTCTCTGTCTCTCTCTCTCTCTTTCTCTCTCTCTCTCTTTCTCTCTCTCTGTCTCTCTCTTTTGTTTTTCCTTTTCTCTCTTCTCCCTCCCTCTCTCTCTCTCTCTCTCTCTCTCTCTCTCTCTCTCTCTCTCTCTCTCTCTCTCTCTCTCTTTCTCTCTCTCTGTCTCTCTGTCTCTCTCTGTCTCTCTCTGTCTCTCTGTCTCTCCCTCCCTCTCTCTCTCTCTCTCTGTCTCTCTCTCTCTCTCTGTCTCTCTCTCTCTCTCTTTCTCTCTCTCTCTCTCTCTCTCTCTCTCTCTCTCTCTCTCTCTCTCTCTCTCTCTCTCTCTCTCTCTCTCTCTCTCTCTCCTTTTCTCTCTCTCCTCTTCTCCCTCTCTGTCTCTTTGTCTTTCTCTTTCTGTCTCTCATCTTTCTTCTCTCTCTCTTTCTCTCTCTGTGTATCTCTGTCTCTCTCTCCATTTTTTTCTCATACCAATTTAAATTATTTTAAGATAACTACTTTGTATTATAGTTTGAGATTTGGTACTACTGGGGTCTATTTGTTCCTATTTATTTTCATGATTTCCCTTGAGATTCTTGACTTTTTTTTCATTCATATGACATTTACTCAAGTTCTATAAAGTCATTCTCTGTTAATTTTTATTAGGATATCACTGAATAAGTAAATTAATTTAGGTAGCATTGTTATTTTCATTAAGTTGACTTGTACTTCCCATAAGTATTTAAATTTTTCCTCATTGATTTAGGTCTCATTCTCTAAAGAGGGATTTGTAGTTATATTTACATAGTTCTTTTATGTGTAATGGAAGATTCAAATATTTTAAATACTCCAATAATTTTCATTTTCTATTTCTTCTTGCTGGATTTCATTGATAATATATAAAAATGTTGATTTGTGTGGATTTATTTTATATTTTGCAAATCTGTTGAAGCTATAATTTTTTTTATTTTTATTGAATCTAGATTCTGTAGGTATACCACCAATGACCTATAAATCTGACAGTTTTATTTCTTCTTTGCTTATCCTTACCCACTTAATTTCATTGCAGAAAGTTTGTGTGGAATGTCTTAATTCTAAGATGTATAAGGAACTTTTCTCAGATTCGTAAAAATAAAAGCCATTATTTTGATGATAAGTGGTTTAAAGATTTTAACAAGCAATTTTTAAGGAAAGAAAATGAAGCTATATAAAGCCATATTAAAAAATTACAAAACACTGCTATTAAGATAAATTTAAATTAAAGCAATTTTGAAATCCCACCTCATGCCTATCAGACTGGCAAAGATGACAAAAAAAGGAAAATGATAAATGCTGGAAGAGTTGTAGAAAAATATGCACACTAGACCTGTGATACAATCATTATAGAATGCTATTTGAAATTATTAAAAAAAAATAATACTGTATCCCCCTTTCATCCAGCTATTCAACTTTTAGGTTCATGTGAAAAAGAGATTAAAGAAATAAGGAAAGATTTTATAGGTACAAAAATATTTAAAGCAAGTACAGACCATCTGAGGAAGAATGGTTGAATGAGTTGTGGTATGTGGATATGATTGAATGCTATTGCATTTTAAAAAATAATGAAATGGATGATTTTAAGGAGACAAAGGAAAGACTTATATGACTGGAAACAGAGTGAAGTAAGCAGAATCAGAAGGCCAATATATGCTATAACATCAATTTTATAAAAATGAACAAGCTTAAATAATTTTACAAATTGATGGAGAATAAAATGATCAAAGCCAGAACAAATTTTACAATTATATCATTGTAAAAACATACAACTTTGAAAGCTACAAAAGCAACAATCAGTATCATGCCCTTTCATAATTTCAAAAGTCTGATAATGCAATATACTATCTACTTCCTACCCTGAAACTGATAGATTTAGGATTCAAAATGAGATATAGATATAGTATAGGCATACACATGGAAATAACTATAGATGTAGATATATGCAATGTATTTTGCTAAACAATACATATTAGTTATAAGGAATTTTCATTTTCTCTTGTTCTCTCTCTCTTCTCCCACCCTTCCCCAAGTGGAGTAGAAAGTGTGGTAGAAAGAAAGTAGATTTCTTTTTTTCTTTAATTAAAAAATACAGATGATGTGGGAATGTTAAAGATACAAAGTGCTGCGTGGACTTTCAAATATGGCCACCGTATTGTTCCATATGTGTAATTGTTATTATTTTTTATTCTGGCCAGAGTCTTCCCCTCCTGAAATGATACTTTGTGATGGTAAACTTGTAATCTTTTGCTTTAATTATTATTAGCCCTTAGTCATTCAATGGGCATTACCCCAACCAATTAAAACCTGGGAAAGACCTTAATTTTAAAAGGCTAAGATTATTCTGAGTCATCAACAATCACTTGTCTTGCCAGGGGACTTTGATGACTCTGGAAGAGAGAGTGAGGTTAATGACTTGAGTAGCTCTGCCTCACTTAAATCCAATTCACAATTAAGTTAACAAATCACCCTTGTGATGTCATTGAACTTCTTTGAGAAGGAAAGAAAAATAACAGAGACAATATACTGTTATGAGGTATGGGGCAGGGGGAAAGAATAATCTGTAAATGTTTTTTAATGTAAAAATGAAACCAGTTAGACTCTTCATATCTATCTATCTATCTAGATATTCCCAAGAATCAAAAAGCCTTTAAGGAATCACTAAATTTTCCCTTTGCCCTTCAAGACTAAATAGTTATAGCACCTTGATAGCAAGTCTACGTGGTTCAGTAGAAAAACAAAAACAAACTATTAGGTTTAAAATAAAAAGAATGAATTAATCTTTTGGAGTTTCAGTTTTCCCCACAGTAAAATGGGAGTTAGAATAGTCTCACTATCTATCTCACAGTGTTGTTGCAAGAACAGTACTTTGAAAACTTTAAAATGTTATATAAATGTCAGCTATTTTTACTTTATAGGATCGATGACTCTAAAAATAGATTTAATACAAGGCTCAAGCACATACAGTACATTGTTGTTCAGTTCCAGTCTATAAATGTGACCCAGGATTTCTACTTCAAATTTGTTATACAAGAAAAGTTGATCTCAGAGAGTTGCTTTTACTATAAGAGGATTGGTCATTTGTGTTTCCAGAAGTGGGGGATATTTGTGGCACCTGGTAGCATCAACATTTTTGTTTAAGGGATAAAAATTTAGGAGAGTTGTCACTTTGGCCAACTTGACCTGTTAATTGGCAGAACTAATAACAGTAAATGCTTTTTTATCAATCAAGTTTGCTAAAGTGGATGTGCTGTGAGGGCTAAGAAGCCTAAAGTTTGGACCACCGTGTTCCAATGCCTTTGCCTCATTTGTATGACCTATTCTACTCCACTGAATACATGGAGGTGCTAGTTGGAATTTAGCTGAATATCCTTTATTAAAATTTGGGGAGGCAAGATAGTGGAAAAATTAAGAGATGAGGAAATCAGCTAACAGAAAAATGACATTTCTTTAAAAGTCACACAAAGAAGCAGTGGTAAGGTCTACAATTACTGTGTTTCACATTCTATTTTCTAAAGATGTAGGGAGAAGTTTCCTGAAATTATCCTAAGTAGATTATGTATCAGATTTTCAATAGAAGCTATATTTAATACATAAAAGAAGCTGAATTCCCATTTTTCAGACATATGTACCCAGTAAGTGCTCATCACTGTGCATTTAAATAGATAGGACTTGTAATTCTATAGAGTGCATGTTAAAATTGTGAATGTTCATGTTGATAAAAGAGCTTTTACTCATTGATCTAAAAGGTTCTTGCCTCTAAGTAAATCACTTTGTTTAAAGTAAGTTTGGAAAGCACAAAAAATGAAGGAAAGTGGATACACTTTTTAGAAAGAAGTCCTGCTTAGAACATTAGTAGATTGCCAAGAAATAAGAGGACTGAGATGAGATTTATTGGTAGCTGAAATGAGAAAATGTTCAGGATTTAGAAAGCAGATGTAAAGCTTTGAGGTGAAAAATTTCAGTAGTCTCATCTGGAGAGTGACATGGAAAGCCAGAATGAAGCATAATAGCTGAGCCATGTTATCAAGGAAAATCAAAGAGTAGAAGTACTTTGATTTCTCAAGTATATTTCTCTTTCAAGGAAGCATGTTGTAGAGGTAGATAGAAATAAGCAGGACAGCACTAGAACTTGATAATGTTCAAGGTCAGAAGGGATAAATGCATAGCCTTTGGAATGTAAAGGGGAAAGCCCTTTTAGGTTTTTAGGAAACATGGCACACACTTCTGAAAGAAAAGGCCAAAAAAAGCAAAAGACAAAAAGCAAAAAGAATAAAAACCTTGTCTCAGAGCATAGACAGCTTCTCTGCTTTAGTCCCCACTTACTAATCTAATAAAATCTCAGAGTAGCACTTGTATAGATCTGAGACAGGGAATGGTGGAAACTGAAACTGGGCATGGAAGAGTGAATCCAATCTATCAACTCATGATCTATCCAACAGAAACTGGAAACCTTGCGAAAAGTCCGGCTCAGTATGGCAACAATTGGCCAGTGACAGAGACACATACTTGATCCAGCCTACCACCAGACAATTGCCACTGACAACTTTCAGGAAGATTTCACTATTTCCCAAACTTCTCTTGCCATCCCCCCCCAAAAAAAAACACAAATTCTTTATTCTATAGTTGTGATTTTCTTTAAAGATGTAGATGTGCTCCCTACATATGTGCCTCAAAAGCATTGTAACTCAAGTTTGTACTCGTCTCCTTACCTCCAGAATTTGTATGTATTTTTGGAGAAAATACACCCCAGGTTTTAGGAGTAATACTTTTTAAATTATTGTTCTTATTAAGTCATTTAAGTAAGTTTTAAAAAATAATTAACTGAGTTTACTGTATTGGATTCACCCCTCCCTGCTGCTAGCAATCTCCCTACATTTCTCCTTCCTTTTATAACTGAATTCTAAGATCTTCCACCATCTATATCTCCTCTCTCTCACTCTATTCTTAACTGTCTTCATTCTGACTTCTAATCTCATCGTACAACTGAAACTTCTCTCTCCACTACTAATGATCTCTTAATTGACCCAGTTAGTGGCCTTTTCTCAATCCTCATCCTTCCTGATCTCTCAACAATCCTTGGCAATATCACTTCTCTAGTGATGACACTAATCTCTGGATCTCCCCCCTCCCTCTTTGACCTCTCCTTGTCTCCTTTGCTGAAACTTTATCCTGGTTATGCCTACTATCAATCTGCATTTCCTAAAGTTTTTTCCTGGGTCCTCTTTTCTTATCATCTATATTATTTCCCTTGCTCTCTCATCAGCTCCCATGGATTCAATTGTTTGAATTGCTATGTTGATGATTCTCACATCTATTTATTGAGTTCTAATCTCTCTCTTGACTTCTAGTATAATATCTTTAATTATCTATTGTACATTTCAAATTAGAAGTCTCATGTCCATCTTAAGCTCATACTATCCAGAGTTAGATTTTTTTATCTTTCTCAAAAAACTCTTACCTCTTTTTCTATCAACAATACCATTAACCTCTCAGGCACTTCGGTGGTAACCTAAGAGTCATCAATGACTCATGCTGTCATCACCACCTATCCAATATCCAATCAATTGCCTAATGCTGCCAACTTTACCTTAGTAACATGTCTAATATATGCTCCCCTTTTTCTTCTGACACAGCTATCTCCCTGGTATTGGCCCTTAACACCTTCTGCCTGGACTATTGCAATGGCCTACTAGTTGTCTTGCTTGCCAAAAGTAACTTCATATCGGTCTCTCCTCCACTCACCTGTCAAAGTGACTATCCTAGGCATAACTCTGACTAGATTGACCACCATTCAAAAACTACCTCTAAAATCAAGTGTAAAAATCTGTGTTTAGCTTTTGAAACAAGATATTCCATCTTCTGACTAGACATTTTCACTGAATGGAAATGCATAGTGCATTGAAAATCCCTCCCTCCCCATCTCTACATCCCAATTTCACTTAACGTCCTTCAAGACTCAGTTAAAGTCCAACTTTCTTCAAGAAAATTTCCCAGTTTTCTTTAGCTTGAATGTCATATCTTTAATTTTTTATATATCTCTACATACATATATGCATAATATTATCCTTTGTTTTTTGAAGAAGACCAGAATCATTACAGGGTAATCTCTTGACTTGTGAGTGAATTGGATTTAAGTGAAGCAGTTACACTAAGTTGTCAGCCTCACTTTCTCTTCAAAATTCATCAAAATCCAGTGCTAAAACAAAAATCAGGACTGCTGGCAGTACCCTGAATGTAGTAGATGACTTTGTGTTTGACACACTTTAGGCACTCTATAGCTCTTGCTCTGGTTGCCTTTATGACTATTGGAACAATTAATCTTATCTACCCATTCCACCAAGGGAAATTTTCATGTGCTGAGGGTAAATACCTCCCCTGCTTCTCTTTTATGAAAATTGGTCAACTTGCCATTGCTATATAACATGCTCTTTTATATAACACTGGCTCAGGTTCAGCAGTCCCATCTGCCAAATCTTTCTATACCTGAAGATATAGTTCATTAGTGTTCAGATATTCATCAGTGTCAGGAAACTTGAACATACATCGTCAGCTAAGTGCTTTTACTATCTCTTAACATTTTTATATTAATTCCCTATTAGCTATTTTTCTTTTCTGGTTCAGAAATAATTATCCTCAGTAGAGACAATAGTCACAAAGGAGAAATTAAACAGCTCTGCATTTTCTATGTTGTTAGTTATCTCAAATGGTATAGCAGAGAAATGGTAAGCTTTAACATCAGAAAGAAATGAGTTCTAATCTTACCTATGATATATACTTTCTATTTTTGTATCACTAGGCAAACCAATCAATTTCCATGATCTTCCTTTTTAAAATGGGAATGATTGCACATATTTTTTCAGGATTATTGTGGGGTATTAAATCAATGGAAAATAATATTTTTCAAAAGTTTTATTTGTTTTAAGCTTTAATAACTTAAAACTACACAAATAATTTTGAGACATACTATATATTTAGTGTCCCTTGAAAATCCTAGAGTATTCATTAACAGCCCAGCCATCCTGAGTCATAGATTTGTCCTATCACTATTCTCTTCTTTTTCCTTACATATCCTTAAGTAATGTGAATTACAAAGTTGAGAAGAAACTGATCACTTCTCTCCTAAAATTCTCTTCATTTTTATCTACAGAAATAAATCTCTCCCTCTCAGTGCAAATCAGATATAGATTTACATCTAAGCTATGGTAGGGGATTGAAGCAAATATATAATAATATCTGGAATTATTTCTCAATAAACAAGTAGTCATTTTTTTTAAAAAGTCACTTCTTCAAAGAAGAATGCAAATTATAAATGATCAATTTCAAAGTATTTTTATTATAGATCATAAGAAAAATGCAAATTACAAAATCTACTTTAAACTCTGAAAAATGGCAAAGATGATCAAAATGAAAGAATAGTAAACATCATTTTTCTAAAAATAGTGAAGAAGGGATTGATATTCCCTTGGATGAAAGTCTCGAATGGGGTTTCTCAAGAACCTATCTCTAGCCCTATTCCACTTAACATTTTTATTAATGATTTAGATAAAAGCACTAATTATTATAGGAAAAGAAAAAAGGAAAAAAATATTTCCTTTATTATAGAACAAAGCTCCCCTCCCCACACACATACTTGATTGGCCTCAGTTTTCCAAATAGTTAATATAATTTATACCCAATCCAAGACAAAACTAAACTTGCCCAGATATGGTCCGCCATGGCATTCCTTTAGGAGCATAAAATGTTTCAGTCAAATAGAATC
Source organism: Sminthopsis crassicaudata (assembly GCF_048593235.1). Taxonomy (NCBI): domain Eukaryota; kingdom Metazoa; phylum Chordata; class Mammalia; order Dasyuromorphia; family Dasyuridae; genus Sminthopsis; species Sminthopsis crassicaudata. The sequence goes on along the minus strand of NC_133619.1, from coordinate 310,608,671 downwards.
TGGGCCTCTCCAACTTAACAGGAGCCTACAACTCTGTGAGTCTCTATATCGGATCACTAACTGACTAGATGCTTTCTGAATTTCTATTTTTCCCTAGCAAAATTATTTAATTTTCATGGTTGCATATTCCTGACTTTTTTCCTCTCATCATATTTCTATACTGCTCCCATATCCTCTGTGTCCCCTAAATATGAGAGTAAGTAAGACACTGTAATAATGTCACTGGCATTAGTTTCATACCTAAAAATTAGCATCTGGAAATGATGGATCCAAATTGTTCTAACTTTGCAATCACCTTCTGACCAACTTCTACCAAAGGAGATAAAAGCAGAAATCTCATTAATGGCATTCTAGATGGAGTCCTCTGGAATACTAGCCCTGCTTTTAGCCTGGACCCTGTATCCTCCTACCTAGGGAAGTACCCTCCATGGAGATGTGATCTGGCAATTTTTGCAGATGCAGCTTTCTCAATAACTATAGTTACTGAAGACCTGGAAAAGAAATTCTTATCTTCAAAATCCTTGGTATTCTCAAATGATTCAATCTCAAAAATGCACATGGTTTTATCAGTGGAGATGATATTAAAAAAGGTGTATTGCCATCTGCTTTGTTGCTGTACCCTAAGTACCATAAGCGTTTCCAACTAATTTGCAGATGAAATCACCTTTATGTATGTCTCATTCCTTTAGAATATGTTTCCTGAGTGCAGAGATTATCTTTTCTATTATATCTTCAGCATTTAGTACAGTGTTTGAGACATAGTAAGTGCTTATTAAACTTTGTTCTTATTTATTGTTTTTATTTCATTATTTCATTGCACATAACTTTCATTTATGTTGTGATTCTTGGTAATGGAGGTCTTAGAAATATAGAATAGGGAAAGCAGAACAGTCAGGAAACTGAATCTTTGAACAATTTTCCCTTTTGTTATATTTATTCAAATCTAAGATAGGAACATAAGTTTCATACTGTTGTGTTAGTATATGATTTTGTAATTGTTAAGTTTTACTTTAATAAGTTAATTGCTATATCATTTGGATCATATTGAACCAAAATTAATATTGGTTCATTTCCCATGGTTCCTTTAAGCACAATGCAATTTCCTTATTTATCTCTGTTTATATTATGAATATTTATTTTTGCTTGGATATCATAATTTTAAGTGTTCTCTACATTCCCCTGAATTTATATTCACTATTTTCTTTATAGTCACATAGTAAATTTTATTCTAGAATCTCACTGTTATTCTATGTAGGCCTTTGTTTTTTTACGCATGTTTTTGATAAGTAGGGTTTTATTTGCATATCAAAGTTGTATTTTTTTAAGATTGCTTAATAATTTCATATTTAAAGTTAGGAGAGTTAATTAAGTTATTTCCTTCATTTGTGTTTTTAGTATTGTCAATAATATTTTAATCAGGATTTCTTTTTTTGTTTTCCTTTCTCCTTCTAAATTAGTACTTCCCCCCTTAGTTTTGCTTTAATTAGTTTTAGTTTTGCTTAATTTACTTTTGTGCATACTCATCAACCTCCAGATTCTTTCCCCTGTCATATTCCCTCTCATTTGTCATTCCTTTCCCTAATTTTAAGCTTTGTCTAATTTTTTTCTTTTGTTTTAATTGCTCTAATTACCCCTTTTTCCTCATTCAGTTAGATAGATAATACAAAAATCTCCCTTACTCTCCTCCAATTAATTTTCTTTACTTTTCCTCTTTTTCTTTATCTTTTTTTATGAGAGATTTTTCTACTTTGTTTTCTTTACTAATAAATTTGTCTTTATGTCTGACCTAAATTTCTGAACTCTTTAATTCATGATCTACATATTATTGGTTCCTTCTTTAATTTATATATGTTCCTTATGGAATTATAAATTCTAAAGTATCAAGAATGTCCTCTTGTAACTAAACTTATAACTATTTTTGTTAGTTTTATAGATTTTATCCCCTTGTTCCCTTTTCTCAATTGTCTTTCACCATGGGAAATGCAAAATCAGAAGGTAAAAAATGAGGATAGAAGTACTTCTCCTTTTGAGAAGTTACCCTGTGTCCCACTACATGATGTCCTAATTCTACCCTCTGATTTCTATGATCATCCTCTGTTATTTGTCACTTCTCAAAGTTTGTGTCCTCCCACCTTTCTGGGTCTTAGTTATCTCTAGTAATTCGAATTTCCATTTTTCTACAACATTATATTTTCCATAGAGTTACAATACTCACTCAGGGAAAACTGTATCCCAGTGTACCAACTACCCTGGATTAGACCCATTGTAAGGTCCCCATTTCCCATTTTTAAATTACTCCATCTTCCTCAATGCGAATATTCATTAAGGGAATCTCCACATAACAGGTTGAGACCTTTCATTTTCTATTCCTTTGTTTAAATCTTTCCCTTTACCATCTATCCCATTTTCCTATAGTCTTCTTAGTGCTTAGGATAAAAAAAATTATAACACTGAATTGTTATTGAAGTCAGTGGCATCTGTACTATATTTTATCATTGCTCAGGCTTTTGCTGTAAAAAAAGTGAGCCTAGTTTTTGAACCAAATAATCAGAAAGCACTTATTAAGTTCCTTCTTGTTGTTGTTATTCAGTCAAGTCCAACTCTTCATGATCCCTTTTGAGGTTTTTTTGTTTTGTTTTGTTTTTGACAAGATACTGGAAAGCTCAGCCTTTCCTTCTTCAGCTCATTTTACAGATGAGGAAACTGAGGCAAATAGGTTTAAGTAACTTTCCCAGAGTCACACAGATAGGAAGGAAGGAAGTATTTGAAACAATGTGCCAATTATTTTGTAAATAATGGGATTGCAAAGAAAGGTAGGAACTGTACTTGGCTCTTAAGGCCATTCTTAACTGGGAGGACCATGTAAATAACTCTATACAAGATTCACAGAAGATAGATAGAAGGTAAGTAAGAGATGTTTGAGGAAAAAAAAAAATCTTTCCTCTTTTGGAGATTTAAAGGAATTGTTCATATCCCTCCACAGAAGACAGAGTCTTATTGCTTAAGATCTCATTTCAAAAGACACCCACACAGAGCTGCAAGCAACTCAATTTATCTCAATGGTACTATGAAAACTTAAGTCAGCTACAAAGAGATATTACCCTGTGGTTATTGAGAGTTACTATATTTCATACACTTAATATAACAAAGATAACTACTATTATTGCTGTTTTGATACTTGTTCCTTAACATAGAATAATTTAAAATGAAATAAATATATGAAACATGATATGAAATATAAAATTCATGCAAGTAAATATACATATATATTTAATTCATTTTAAATTACTCCATGTTTGGGGGCAGCTAGTTGGTATAGTGAATAGAGTACCAGCCCTGAAGTCAGGAGGACTTGACTTCAAATCTGGCCTCCGTATGACCTTGGGCAAGCCACTTAACCCCAATTGCCTCAGGAAAAAAAGCAAAAAAAAGTACTCCATGTTTATATAATTGTGTGTGCATCTATCTATCTATCTATCTATCTATGGATAGATATCTACATGTAGATATACACAAATATATAAATACATATGAAAGATAAATGGATGTACAGATAGATCAACCAATCAATCAAATATAGATAGATTTGTATGGATTGGAAAATTGGTATTGGAATTGAAAAAATTATACATGGAAATCCACTTGAAGAGTGAAATGATTTTGCAAAGGTATGGTCTAGAACAACTGCAAGTTGGGAGTGTGAGTGAGGTATTCTTATATTTTCCTTAACTGTGAAGTTTTTCACACTACAGCTGGAGCCTTGAATAGTAGGTGAAATGTTTGCTATATGGAGCTAGCCAAGATCCCAAATATACTAATAAGTTGGCTCAGCAGATTGGCGAGGCAAAACCAAATTGTTTGGGAATTGCTTGATAGCTGAATGGTGAGAAAACACACAGACATTCACATTTTTCTCACATTCATGTGGGTACCTGTGCCCTCAGTTTTCTCTCAGTGGGTGGCCAGCTCTGATTGTTTGTCAGCTAATAAGTCTCTTCTGCCCTGGCTGGGAGAGGCCTCTGGCTTAATTTCTTGTTATTGCTTACTGACATATTTCCCTAAGAGGCATGAGTATCACCATTAACATCTTTAAGGAGATTGATGTACTTTCTGAAATGTTCCAGGAAACAGCCAAATCATAATGTAATCAAAAAACAAAAAACAAACAAACAAAAAAAACAAACAAGTCCTAAACTTGGGGAATGTGACATGATTTAAAAGTTCAGAAATGAATTAGGATGTTGTCAGGTCATGTGCTCAGTCATCATTCAGTCCACTGAGAATGTTAGTCAAATTCAGCCAATGTTTCATGAACTGTCCAGAGAATAGGGTGCTGAGCTTGGCTCACATTGATATGTTGTAGAGAGCTGGCATTAGTGCTGAAGGGTGACTCACCAAGCCCTTATAGCTTGATAAGTGTCCCTTAAGACCATTAAACTCAATCTTCTCTGGTTCCATATTTTCTAAGCAATTTTCAGCTCTTAATTTGGTTTCTCAGGTACTTTCCTAAGGGGAAAAGAGTGTGCTGACTGGCCAACATGAATGATCCACTTGACAGTTACACTTTTCATTATAAATTAATAGATTGGCACTCTGCTTTTTAAACCAGGCTGTGGTGAGTTGGTTTTAGTTTGAATCAATTCACCAGACCTGTGACTTGAGGCTCTGTTGCAATTAAAACTTACTCTGGACTCTTGTGGGTGAACCAGCACCTATATAGGTAACCTGTAGAGAGGAGAAAGCCATCACATCCAAATTTCAAGCACCATTTGCCTCTTCAAAGGGGAAAGCTTCATATAGTTGGAAAATGACTATTTTTTTTAAAAGGAAACAACAATCCTGAAAGGGCTTTCTGTTTAATGCCAAAGTCTGTCTATTTGGCATGAATTTCATTTTATCTATTTATTTATTATTTCATTTTCCTGTGTGTCTTCTTTTTAGCAAACAAGAGAATAGTGAAAAATACAGATATATAAATTCCCCTCTACTTCTCTGCAAAGGTGGCAGAATCCTTTGGCACAGGCCTAAGAATGTCCTTCCTGGTGTACCTGATGAAGTAAAATCAAAGTACTCTTTTCTTCTGGGAAATCTTGCATTGTAAAATTATTGATTTAGAGCTCAAAGAGACCTCGTTGAGTCCAATATCTTCTTTTTACATATGAGGAAACTGAGATTTAAAGACTTTAGGCAATTTGCCTGAGATCATAAAGCTAGTTCTTGGGACCTTTCCGCCTGACTTGCTACTAAAACCTGCATGTTGTCCTCCTTGTTAAGACTGTCAGCTACCCTGAGAACAAGAACTCTCTAATTTTTCCATTTGTATCCCCAGTGATTTGTCCATATCTACTGTTAATGTATATTTTTCTTTGCCTAGTGATTCATTTTCTTATCTGGGGGTGGGGTGGGATTTTAAGAGAGTTCTTCCTGACTCTAACTGCATCCCATCAACTATGCCACATTCCTACAATGTATTCTATATTGTTAACCAGCCCCATTAACCCTTGCAGAATTGAATCTTGTAAGACCTACATGTTGTGCTTTACTTTGCTCTCAAAATCCCCTTTTTTTGTGTCAAAATTTTACTTTTTTCATATATAAAATTAAAACCTTCTTGGATAATTTTCTTATTATTTCTTGTTCCCCATATCAAACTGTCAATTCAAAGGATGTGTTAACAGAAAGATAACCTTAGAATTGTTTCTCTGAAAAGATGAGCTTTCCCCAAAGTTTTCTTAAAATTCCTCCTTTCATCCCCCATATTTCCAGAGACCTACTGTTGGATTGTCACCAGTCACCTTGTCTTGCGATTGGATTCCATTGGTTATGGAGGGGAGAGTGAGATAAATGATTTTATAAAACTTGGCTTTCACTCATATGCAAGTCAAAATATCATTCTTGTGATGTCATTGGTCCTTTTTGACAATAAAGGATAAACCACAACAATATGTGACTTACCACTGTAAGTCTCACTGGTCATTTGATCTAAAGGACTTTATTTTGAAGGCAGTTAAAAACCCTGGGTTATAGGTTATAGGTACTATCACTATCCTGATTTTACTGATGAGAAAACTGAACCAAAATCTAAGTGATTTGCCCAGAGTTACAGTTACTATGTCTAATTTATAGTATTTCTCTAGTTCATTGCAGCTCTTCTTTATCGTCACTAAAACTAACCTTTCTTCATCCTGTCTAGATACTAGTCACTAGAGTTATAATCAGAACAGGATAAGTGGGGTTATACCATATGAATAGCTAACCTAAAGGGTGCCAGACTGAAATTGTAGGTATTGACTTTGCAATTATGGGTTCTTACATATGGGAGAGGTCAGACTGTCAATATGACAGCAAATATGACTTGTCAGTTACCACACTTTTTGATTGAGGTCTGAGGAATTCTGAACTAAGACCATTGTATCTGTTACACCTTAAATACCTCCTACCTAATCTGAAGAGGAGAGAGGAATTTGGTAAGGTAGTGGAAGTATTAGGGGATACCTGGTTTTAAAAATCTGCAGAATGAGCTAGGTATCACATAGTCAGTAAAAATTTATTATGGGTCTAATGTGGTTAAGACTCTATGCTAAGCACCAGAGGTACATAGAAAGGCAAAAGATAGTAAGATATAAGAATACTGGAAAATGTATGGATAAGGGTTTAGTTTTGAGTGTTTTTAAAAACCAGAAAATAATTTTATATCTGAAACTGGAAGAGATAAGGAGTCATTGGAGTTTATTGATTAGGAGATGAGAAGATGGATGTCTAAGAGTTCTCACAACAACCTTTCAAGGTAAATGCTCTGATTTGTAGCATTGGTAAAATATTTAACAATTGGCTGAATTATTTTGCATTGGTGAATGCAAATGAAGTGACACAGATGTTGAATAACAGAGATAGGATATAATTTCAAATCATCTGACCCCCAAGGACTTATGTTTTTCCACTGTACTGTGCTTCTTCTTTTTAAATTAATTACATTTTAGGCTTGCTGCCTCCTCTGACATTTGAAGAGACCTGTACTAGTTACTGTCCTAGGTATTTCATTTTTTAAAATCTCCACAATTCCTGAATTAATGGCTTGTAGTTATATTTTCTCAAAGAGTTTCTTTGTTTTAGTATTTAATTTTATCTCAAAATTTGATATACAGGTTCAGAAATTTAGAAATTTCTTTTAATTTTTTTTTTTTTTAACTTTTCCAGAAGTATTAGATTGGGGGAAGGAAGGAAATAGGAGGGTGAGTCAAACTAACCAACTCTCAGAAAGTCTAATTTATATATCCACCAGGTTGCTCATTTACCTGAGTTACAATGGAGGATAACCCCCCAAGACTATTGGTACCTTTCATTGGCATGAAAGACATTCCTTTTCTGGTGGGTAGATCCATTCAAAAGAGTAAAATGTTTTTGCAAAAAAGTTTTGGTGGTTTTCAATTCAAGGGACCCATTATCTTATTGGCAGGTAGTCATCACAATACATACCAAAATTCTTCCATATCTTTTTAACCATTGAAACCCTTGTCTAGTTTTTCCAAAAGATTTTCTATAAGGATATAGTACAATAGAAAGAGCATTAGCTATAATCATAGCATTTAAATTCAAATTTTATATCTGGCTTGTGATACCAAGGGCAAGTCAATGAACTTGTCTGGATCTTGTTTTCCTCATATGTAAAATGAGAGGAGAGATGAGATGGCCTCTCAAGTTCTTTTTTTTTTTTTTTTTTTTTATTAATTATAGTTTTTATTTACCAGACATATGCATGGATAATTTTACGCCATTGACAATTGCCAAACCTTTTGTTCCAATTTTTCCCCTCCTCCCTCCCCCCCAGATGGCAGGTTGACTAATACATGTTAAATATGTTAAAGTATAAATTAAATACAATGTATGTATACATGTTCAAACAGTTGTTTTGCTATACAAAAAGAATCGGACTTTGAAATAGTGTACAAATAGCCTGTGAAGGAAATAAAAAATGAAGGCAGACAAAAATAGAGGGATTGGGAATTCTATGTACTGATTCATAGTCATCTGCCAGAGTTCTTTTGCTGGGTGTAGCTGGTTCAGTTCATTACCGCTCTATTGGAACTGATTTGGTTCATCTCATTGTTGAACATGGCCACGTCCATCAGAATTGATCATCATATAGTATTGTTGTTGAAGTATATAATGATCTTTTTTCAAGTCCTTTTTAGTTTCAATGCATTCGATTACTTTTGCTAGGACTTTTGACATCACCTGGATATCAGAATGCCAGTATTTTTACTTTCTTTCACCTATGCAGCAGGCTCACCTAGTGAGCTTATAATTAGGACAAAGGAATTAGGTGTTACCAAATGATATTTCCATCATGCTAATTAATATAGCATGATGTATAATAATTTTTTTTTTTTGTTGCAGAGAATCAGTACATCATCTTCTCTGCCATCTCTCTAAATATTTTTTCTTAGTACTTTAAAATGAGAGATCCACTTGTTATTGCTAGAATTGTTCTAATTCAGACTCTGCATCTCTCCTTTAGGAATAACGTTTCCAGATCTTTTGAATCTAATACTGTTACAATATTACCTCCATGCTCTAATTTGTAAGATTTCAATTTATTATGCAGCAGTAGTAATAAATAGTGATTATATACTCAAGAGTTCACCATGTTGAGTAGAATATGTTGTCTCTCTCTAGTTAAAAAGCAAGACAGGAGAAATAAAGTATTCGAAAAATATCATGGACAAAGAACAGTTTTCTCTAAGGCAAATTACAAAACACAAAAACTTCCCATTTCTTTTTATACAGCAGATACTCAAATATCCAACAAAGCTACTTTTGTCGGGGAAAGCTTGCCTCTTAGAGAAAAAGGCAAATATATATGAATAAATTAACAGAAAGCAGGGAAAATGTATAAGTCTGTTGGCTAAGACCTACTGTTCCAAGCATGAAAAGAAGCAGAAGCAATGTGTAGAAATGAGATGGAAGTGGAAAACAGAGAGTAGATAGAAGCATGATCCAGTAGAAAAAATGGTGGCTTTCCTGCTAGAAGGCTTATGTTTGATAAATTCTGTAGTCCTCATCTCTGCCTCTTGACTTTTCTGGCTTCTTTTAAGTCGGAGCCTTTAACTCCTATCTTCTACAAGCTCTTGCCCATCCCCTTTAATCCTAGGGCCTTTACTCTATTGATTATTTCTAATTTAACTTGTAAATAGCTTATCAGTACATAGTTATTTGCTTGTTTTCTTTTCCATTAAACTATGAGTGCCTCAAGTGCAAGGACTAGCTTTTTACTTTCTTAAGTACCTGGCCCACAATAGATGTTTAATAAATGTTTGATGAGTTCATGTGACAAAAGGATCACAGACTCAGTTAAGTGCACCTTTTTATGCCTTAAGTGACCTGAAAACTTTTTTCATTTGGCCAGAGGCCAAATTCAGCAAGAGTTTTGTCTTATTGACCAGTGAAAGCCTTTGGACAGCTTTGATAGGGGAAAACCCCATAGCTGTGGGAGAGGGATAGAATCATGGGAGATATTAGTCCTAACATACTATATGACTTTGGGTAAGCCCAAAATTGTACTGAATCTCTAGATTTCACCTTCTTCATCTATTAAATAAAGAGGCTGAAAAAGATGATCTAAGCAGCTTTTTTTAAATCTGAAATATAAGACCCTCTGATAAATAGTTTGTGGAATAAAAGATTTTTAGGTAAAAACAATCTGTATTTAGTTGAGCTTCTGCCAAAGGCTCTCTGACTTCAGTATTTATTTCATTCCAGTTTGGAATATTTGACACTGGCCTTCTCTTCCCCATCCCTCCAATCTCCTTGGAGACATTTAATAATCAAATCATGTTCAGGCCAGGAAGCATTTCCTGATGTTTACCCCAGCCCTAATCTTTATCATTTCATCTTATTACTTAGAACCATTCTCCCTCACACTCTCTGCATATTTGTAGACCATTATCATTCTCCCCCTTTTTTTTCTTGCTTAGTCAAAGTAAACAAATTCAATTTTTTAATATATCCTTCATGAGTCAGTCCTTCTTTGGATATGTAATCATTCCTGGGCACTTAATCATTCCGTTTCATTCCATTTTTCCCTCTCGTCCTTGGAACCTCAAGGCCATATGCTCAGTTCTTCCACAATACTCTAGGTATAGTGTCAGGACAGAATTCCAAGCTTTCTTTTCTGAATTTCTTCAGTTCAAAGGTAGGAAACTTTCTTTGCTCCATCAATAGGCCAAAAAATACTTAGAAAAAAACCTTGATTCCTCTACAACTCCATACACATCAATTTTGAAATTATATCCCAGTTTGTTTTGTGTGAGAGGCAAACAGATGTCTCAGTGGATAGAGCTCTGGACTTGGAATCAAGAGTTTGAATCCAGCCTCAGAAACTTACTAGCTCTGTGACTTTGGGAAGGTAGTTTGACCTCTATTTACAGCTTGATGGCTCAGTGAATAAAACCATACATGTAGAGTCAGAAGGACAAGTTCAATTGTAGCCTTCCAGTGGCCCTCAAACTTTTTAAAGGGGGCCAGTTCACTGTCCCTCAGACTGTGGGAGGGCCAGACTATAGTAAAAACAAAAACTCACACTCTGTCTCTGCCCCTCAGCCCATTTGCCATACCCAGGCATGCTGCATAAACATCGCAGCAGGCCACATCTGCCCCTCCAGCCGTAGTTTGAGAACCCCTGCTTAGACCTTTACAGCTATGTGATCCCGGGCAAGTCATTTAACTACTGTTTGGCTTTAATTTACTGGAACAGGAAATGACCAATCACTTCATAACCTTTTCTAAGAAAACTCTACAGACATTATGATCCATGGCATCATAAAGTCCGAGATGACAGAACAACAGCAATTGTTTAGAGAACCATACAAAAAAACAGCATAGGGTCAGGTTTTCCCTACTTTTGTTCCATTCTCCAGGGAGCTGAGAGGATATAACATTTTTTAATCCCATCCTTCAATTGCTTCCTTAGTTAGCAGCAGTATCCAGAACTTCCTCTGAGCCCTAGAGCTACTAGTCTGGAGAGGCAGCAATGCTTCAAACAGATGGTCCTTGACTGTAGAATTTTTCTCCCTGATTTAAAAAAGAAAAAAAAAAAAAGCTTTATTTCATTGGTTTCTAAGATATAGCTAAAGACTTTCTTTTCCTCCTTCTGGGATTCTTCAGTCTTTATTAATCACTCTATTAGTGAAAACATCGTATATGTACCCAAAAGCTTTGGTGATCTGAACATTAAAAAAGAGAAAAAGATAGAAATAGGACACTCTGTGAGAACTCCTCATTATTGCAATTCCATAAATACAATGAAGCCTGATAAAATTATTTTCTCTTATAAGAATTCCTATTTTCAGTGTCTGAAAAGCAATGAAATCGGTTTGCATTGTTGTTTTTAGAGATAACAAAGAAATAAACATCTCCTGAAGGAAAATACATTTATACATGTATGCATATGTAATATACATCATATTTATACACATGCATGTATATACACATTGATATGTCTTTTTTTTTTTTTTTGCCCTTTAATCTTGAAGAGGACCATGACATTAGTGAGGTGATACCATGACATGCAAGTGAATTGCACTTAAGTGAGGGGGGGAGGGCTGTGCAAGGTCATCTGCCTCATTTTCCCCTCTAGAGCCATCTGAGTTCAGTGGCCATATATAGGTTAGAATGCCTGAAGATGGTCCTGAGTACTATACTTTTATATGTGCATATATGTTTATATACAAATATTTCCATATCCCTGTCTATATCTTTGTTTTATAGCCAGTATTTTATGGATGAGCCCCCCCATATTAGTTTTCAGAAAAGAACTTAGATAAACTAAAAGCCTTTAAAACAAACAAAAAGAAACCCCGACATCTGCCAAAAAAAAAAAAAAAAATCGTAATTAGAGGCTGTTTAGGATCTGGGAATTCTGAGCTGAGCACTAGGGGGCACTGATGATTTACACAATACTGCCCAGTTCTACTTTGAAACAATTCTCTGTTGCTAGCAACTTTTCAGCTTTCGATGAGCAGGAATGGAGTGGAAAATAACTGTTCAAAACTCTGTGTATTGTGAGTCAGAGGTTAAAAATATGCTGCACAGTATCCAGCAGGGGAAGGTGGAGAGGTGGCTTATGTTCATCCCTTCCCCAATCTCTGTCCCCCACCTGTGGTTTCACTAAATTTAGATATGAAGCCTGTAAGCCTAATTTTTAGCAATAAGGCTATGGAAATATGGGATCACTGAACGTAAAAATATGTTCCATACCTTGATTCTTTCTTTTTTAACCTATGCTTTAAAAAAAAACCCACAGTAATGCTCTAATTATTCATATCAATGGCTCTTCACTTATAATAAGAAAAGAAATTAATAGTGGAAGTGTGGCAATGTTCTGCACCATAGTCACTAACCTTTCTACCAAAGGAAGGATGTGTCTATCTTCTCTTCTCTGGAATGAAGATTGCTCTTTGCAACTAATCTGAATTCTGCTGCCTTTTAATGTTGCTTCATTTACATTCTTTTAGTCATTGGCTATATTTTTCTCTTATATAGTATTCCCATGATCCTCTGAATTTCTCAGATTCATTGTTTCTTAGGATGCAATAAATTCCATTCCCTTCATAAAGTACAGTGTGTTTGGTCATTTCCTAATTGATAGACACCCTCTTTGCTTCCAGGATTTTGCTACCACAAAAATTGCTGCTGTGAATATTTATTTCTTTCACAGTCATTATTTTGTGTAGTGACAGTGCAGGAGAAGATAATATAATGTATTCTGAGCCTCTGGCATTGATTAACAAATTTCTTTAATGGACTCAGTTTCCTCATCTTAAATTGAGATGGTTTGACTTGGTTATATCATAGGTCCTTAGTTATAAATTCTACAATCCTGTAAACTAGGAGCTAGTAAATTATACCTCAAGGGGAAAATTCAGCAAACTGTTGTTTGTTTATTTGTTTTACATATTTAAAGTCATTCTTAGAGTGCTAGACAAAAACAGAAAGTGTCCTTGGATTTGGCCCTTATTGGCATAGACTCTGGTGACCTCTGCTAATAAGTTTTTGGTCTAGTGTCAATTCTAGTGTATACACCATTGGATTTTTACATACTTGTGTTTTCACATAATTAAATATAAATAAGAGGGTTAATACCACACAGGAACTCTGACCACATCATAGGATACTCACTAGGAAACTGACAGTTTTAAATTTTAAAATAAAAGGCATAGTAATCTGGTTAATATATTCTACAAATTCAGTGTAATGGAAGAATACAGGTTAAGGAAAGAAGAGTTAAAAGGCAATAATTTGAGGAAATAAATAAGAGCAAGTATTATTTTGCAGTAAAGTATTGGAATAAAGGAGGCTGAAAATTAAAGCATAAAAGATAAATCAGTTAGGTGTGACCAGGATAATCAAAGCAACTACAATATGCAGAGACCTCATCAAATCTGCTAGGTTCGTAATTAGGGTCATCACCTGTTGGCTGTATTATTGCTAGCTTTTTTTTTTTTAATCCATTGCTTATTTCCTTGAAGCTGAAAATGAAAGAAAATCAGGGTGGGAAGCATATTATATTTGGAACATCTTTTTTTTTTTTTTTTTTTTTTTTTTTGCAGACAATTTATCTTTTTATTGTAAGGATGATCAGAGAGGATTGACTGGGAAGAATAGACAATGCTCTTTTAGTGGGCAATGTGGTGCCAAAGCAGAATGGACTTGTAGCTTATAATTAGCTGACTGTTAGTTAACTCATTATTGACTCCCATCATTCTCTGCTCCTACATGAGTACAAAGTCTCCTTCCTGTGCTTTCAGCCTTAAAGGAGTCAGATTTTCCTACCTTCTCTGACTCTCAATAAACATTTGTTAAGCAACTAGCTCCAGCAACTGAGGCATTGTATAGGTCTCTAAGGATATAATGATAATGGTGAATCCACTTCTGCCCTCAGGGAATTTATATTCTCTTATGGGAGAAACCCACAGATAAAAGTGTAAGGAGAGAAAAAAGGGTAATCAGGAGAATCTAAAATCCTTGTGTGTGTGTGGGGGGGTTGGCAAATCTGTCAAGAAATAAACATTTATTAAATGCCTATTATGTGACAACTACCAGGATAAGTTCTGGGGTTATAAATATTAGCATCTCAATTCCAGTTTTCAAGAAGCTTACAATATAATGGAAAAGGATTCCTATAAAAGGTCACATGAACTGAGTCTTAAAAGAAACATGAATTTCAAATCAGTAATCCTTAAGGCCAGCAAAAAATAATTTTATTATATCAATATCAATGTTACTTATAAACTGTATTTATCAGGAGGATCAGTAACCAGCTTTATCCAGCTTAGAAATTGTTTTAGAAGTTTTTGTTCTGAATATCTCTGTCTAATCAAATGAGTTCATTTTTTTCAAAATCCCTTTGCCCTGCTCCCAAAGAATTCTGTTTTCCTTCAAGTTACTGTCTTACTTCCCCCAGTTACTGTCTTCAAGACTTGACTCTTTGTTGCATTTTTATTTGGAACTTTAAAACATCAAATAAAATGAATATTTCCATATACATTTATGGTATATGGTAAATGAAAGGATTGTTTATGAAACTGAATATCTCTTTCAAAGTATATATAATAAATTCAACATGTAGCTTTTCAAAGCTGTGCTATTTTCTTGCTTTCATCCCTCTTCTTTTCCTTCTTCCTTCCCTCCCTCTATCTTTCCCCCCCTTTCTTCCTTCTTGCCTTCTGTCCTCTTTATTTCTTCCCTTCTTTCCTTCAATATGCCTCTCTCCCACTCATACCTTTCTCCTTGGAAACAAAGAAAAAGGAAAATAATTCCTTATATAAATATGCATAGTTAAGCAAAATAAATTTCTACATGGGCTACTTATTAAAATACATGCCTCCTGCTACATTTTGAGTCAATTCATGTCCCTATCAGGAGATGGAAGACATACTTAATTGTTAATTTTCTGGAATTCTGATTGATTCCTGAAAGGTAGAGCGTTGCCTTTCCAGTGCTATATAAATTTTTCTACTGGTTATGCTCATTTCACTCTAAACCAGTTAATATCAATCTTTCCAGGTTTCTCTTGATTCAATCTTTAATCATTTCTGCCCCATTCCCTATTTTGCACCAGGTTTAATTCAACCACCAAAATCTAGAAATAATCGTGTTAATACATGAGTAATTCCACAGAAAGATAAATAAATTTTGATTTTTTTTCTTGCAACTGAATTTCATGTTATTTTGTTTATTGGGTTATTTAAGGTCAAAGTGTGCGTTTCACTACAGATAGAGAAACTTTCAGCAAAACATCCTATTTTTCCTTCTCTTAGCAATAAATCACCTTGAAGTTCAAATTATCACCACATTCCCTGTGATATTAAATTTTAAATTGACATAGAAAAGAGCATTTAACTTATCTACATAATTGATATTCTTCTGGTGGTCCCAAACTTTAGAAATGAAGCTAATTTTAAGCTCATTAGGTAAATCCCTCAATATCCCTCCACAATAAGAAGCCTGATGAGAATAAAGGGAGAAGCAAGAGGTGGAGAGGTTAACACTTTGGGGCCGTCATGCTTTAGCCCCAAACACATGGCAGATGGATTCTAGACCCAAAGGAGCTGAGCCTCAGTTTTGCCTGATTTGGATTCTAAGTGTATAAGGGTTTTTCTTTTTTGGAGGTTACTAGTAGTTTTGTCTCTCCTCACCCCATGTTGGGACTCTTGAGAATATTCACTTAATAGAACATTATTAATGTCCCCTTCTGAAACAGTAAATCATCTTGCTTCTATACCATGGATAGTGATAAAAATAGTGGCTACAATACTAATAAAACTGAATTGTACATCTTCAAATGAGAAAGAATATGGACACTAGTGTCTTTCACTTGTTCAGCTCTGAAGTAAAATATATAATACAAATATATTTTCTACAAATCACAACCATGGGGAGAAAACAAGGTTTTATTTTATTTTCATATTATAGTGACAAAAAAGAGTCACTAGTATACTAACAAAGTTAAATGGCACAGCCTATTTCAAAAGGTGAATAAAACACAATAAATAGCTTTAAAAAAACTTTCTTTTAACACTTTTTTAGGGCAAAATACACATATATGATACAAATTGCAATGATGTGTTTAGAAACACTAAGGAAATTAAAGTGGGGTCCTACAGTCTTAAAGACTATATAGGAACCAATAACTGGAAAATTCCATCCATTAGGTATTGCTTGTGACCACCAACCCTGGGAGAACTTTGTCTTCCAGAAGTTCTAAATTGACACTACTTCCAGTGAAAACTCTGAAAGCTTCTTCTGTGGCTACATAAGCAATGATCTTTTCCCCAGATAATCTTTGCCTTTCCCTCCTTCTTCCAAATAGAAGCAGAGATTTCCCAATAGTAGGATGGAATTAATTAAGCTGGTTACTGATCCTCCTGATAAATACAGTTTATAAGTAACATTGATATTGATATAATAAAATTATTTTTTGCTGGCCTTAAGGATTACTAATTTGAAATTCATGTTTCTTTTAAGGCTCAGTTCATGTGACCTTTTATAGGAATCCTTTTCCATTATATTATAAGCTTCTTGAAAACTGGAATTGAGATGCTAAGTTGTGGCAATTTTTCTTTTATGGAAATGGGGGTATAGTGGGAAAGGGGTATTGTTCCTTATTGAAATCAAACTGTACCATTCATGGTTCTCATTTGAAGATAAGTTTGAGCTAGGTGATCTATATTTAATCTATAATCAATATCCTCCCTTATCTAGCTTTTCTCTGACCAAAGCTATATTCTGTTCTGATGTTCCTTTTTCTCTGTCCCACTAGGCTCAGACTTTTGCTCTTGCAATTTTGCCGTTGCCAGGGCTGGGTCTCTTAACATGAACTACATTCATGCCTGCCCCTCACTTTTCATTGGATCTGGGCCAAATTTCCCCATAATAGGATCAACTAACAAACTGATGTCCCCTAAGGGCACTTCCCCAGCTGTCTAGTCTCCTTTCTCTGTTTACTATTATAGAATCTGCTCATTCCAGACTCAGCTATCTTTAAATGTTACTAGGTAGTCTAATTCAATCTCTCCATGGTTGTTCTTTGTCCTGGCTTAGAGAAATTATCCATTTGCTCTATGAAGTCATGTTTTATTTATTCTCATAGAAATTGGTGACAGCAGGCACAGTTAAATTTGCTGAATGGATACAAAATAAAATGCTTTTCAGTAACACATAGTAACTGAAAAGTTACCTTTTCAGTAACATACTATGACATCCTTCCTACCTTCTATGATTTCTCTATCACCTCTTAGTACCAATGAAATTTCTGAATTGCTTTTTGTTAAAGCAGTCATCTGATCACATTATTTCTTTAAACTAGGATAAATTACAAACTTCTCGGCCTGAAATGTAGACTTTTATGAGCTAGATTAAACTTATCTTTTCAGTCTTATTTCATACTACATTTCCTGTAAAACCTCTGTCAGCTTTGGCATTTGCTAACGTCATGTCTGATGCATGGAGTATACTCTCCTCAATCTGGTCTTTTAAAATTCTTATCTTCTGGCAAGGAAAAAAGAAGTGAATATACAATTATTAGCTTTATAAATGTCTCATTTGGTCCTCACCACAACCCTGGGAGGTAAGTACAATTAATATCTCTATTTTAAATTGAAGAACTGAGGTTGACATAGATTAGGTGACTTGTCCTAAGCCATATAGCTGATTTGAGGGCACATGGTATTCCTGACTTCAGGTCCTGTATTTTTTTCTATTGGGCCAATAAACCTAGTAGCCTCTAAACTAAACCTTCCTAAATTATGGGTCGTGACCCCAGATAGTGTTACATAACTGAATTTGGGGTCTCATAAAATCATGATTTATTATCAGTAAATGTTTGATTTGTAAAGTATTTTATATGCTTATATACCCAGAATCTTGTAAAATTTTCTCAAGTAAAAAGAGTTCCAAGTTGAAAAGTTTCAGAAGCCCTGCTCTAAATAAGACTCAGCTTCCTCTTATTTAGACTATTCCCTAACCTCTCCAGTCCTTAGCACTCTCTTTCTTTCTCTCATAAAATTATAAGTATTTATTTTTCTGTGTTACTGTAATATTCCCTCAAGAGAACATAAGCTAATTTAGGAAAAGCTGTTATTTAGGACTGGATTTATGTTCCTGAGCATTAAAAGACTCATGTCCCTACAAGTGTATGAGACCAGTAAATTGTATTGAATTCAGTATGGAACTGAAACTTGTCTGCTTGTTCCCCAGACATTGATGAACATTTTCCTACTATCTCAGGAAACTTCTCTCAGCATGTCCCATATTTGGTCACTTTACATAAGCAATCACATGAATATTTTTGGGTCTTCTAGTTAAGACTTTTCTCTGTTCCCCAGATCTATGTGGCCATGATCTATGTGGTCTGAGCCACTGCTCTTCAATCACCTAAAAGTGAGGTTGGGAGGAATAGTGCATGCTACAATCTCCTAGATGACATTTTAAAAATTCTTAATCTCCAGATTTGTTTCAACTCCTTCATAAAAATCATATGTTTATCTTCTTGATGTGTATCCTTGGGACTTTTATTTCTCAGTGGAACAGCAATATCAATGATATTGATAAGAATTTATAGCAGATAGATCACTGGGCCTTGGTCAGGAAGACCAAATCTGGCCTTAACATTTAATGTCTGGGTGACTCTAAACAATCTATTTGTTAATCTATTTGCCTCAGTTTCTTCATTTGTAAAATGATCTGGAAAAAGAAATGGCAAACCACTTTAATATCTTCATAAAGAAAACCCCAAATGAGGTCACAAAGAAACAGACATCCCTGATGCTACTGAACAACAACAAAATATGGAAACTCTGTGTATCTGTCATAATAACGATTTTAAATATCTTTGGTTCATAACTATAAATTTCAGAGAATACATATACCTTCTAAGGGATGCTAAGGTAATGGGTATGGAATCAGACTTGGGGTCAGAAATTCTTGTATTCCCATTCATCCTTCTAGAATACATACATAGTGTGATCTAGGACTGAATCTCAATGCGTCAATTTACTTGCATGTAAATGAAGGAATTACATTTGATGGCCTCTAGAACCCTTCCAATTCTAAATCTATGATCCTTTCTATTGCAAAGGTTTGTTGTGAAGATCAAATGAGATCATGTATGTAAACAGCTTTAAGAACTTTAAAGTATTCTATAAATGCCAGGAATTATTATTATGTACCATCTTAGCAATATCATTCTAAATGTTAATATTGTCCCCAAGAGGCAAGAAAGTACAATTTCAAACTGCATATTGTTTCAATATCACACATAATATGTGCCCATTTTTAAGCATGTGTTTTTTCTTTCATTATATAATTGGGGAAATATTTTGTACTAATTATCCCCACATTATTACTTTCATTATTATTACTAATTAGGATAATAACTCGAGTGCAAATGGTATGAATTCATTATAAAAGTATGAATTCTATTGGTTAAATACTTTATAATTATTTATGATTAGGATAGAAATCTCCCAGTGATATAACATGTTTCTTGTAATATTACTTTCTATATTATTTTCAAATTATGTCCTAATTTTTTAAAAACTGAAAATTCAACAATTATAAAAATTTCAAGATATGAAGAACAAGGAGAATCATATAATAAATTGTGAATCTGTGTCATAGATAGTACTTTGTTTTGTTTTAAGTATATATATATATATATATATACACACTTATACATATATATTCAATATCAATTTATATGTATATATACATATCTGAACAAACATACACGTACTTGTATAGCCACCCATGTGTATAAACATGCACACCATTAACAAAAACAAATTGCTCTATTCCTCAAATTGTGCAAATAATCTAAATGAACCCATATTTTGATTGTGGGGAAAAGATGCATTCCCTAATGAGATTCCTTAGTTTTCCCATTTACTTTTATTCCTTTACCAGTATTATAGACTTCATTATTCTCCCTGAAAATGTTTTTGCTGGATTTTTTCCCAGATCAAATAGCTATATCTTAATGCTCTTCTGCTGATTTGTTACTTTAATCAAATAGTAGAAATAATTTCTCTGTTAGCCAGAATTTTTTGCATGCTATCATTGTACTGTTCTGCATATTTCAGCATCATTCCTTATTATGAGCAGTGACCAAGCTTTGTTCTCAAATTTTGTACTCATATGATTTTTTAAGCATCATTTATGGTTCGCTCTGATCATAGTCTATGCTATCTTTTATTATATGAATAAGATTGTGTTGATGGCAATGATATTAAATAGGTACAACAAAATACTTTAGTCTTTTCAAAATACATTGCCTCATAGGCCATTTTAAAAAATAAGAGATAGAAGGGACATTGAAGATTTTCTTGACTGAAAGTTCCCATTCTCACCATTTTATAGCTAATGAAATTGAAGTGGTGAAAAGAAATAACTTCATTAAGGTATGTAGGTAAATAATTGTATAGTTGGGTTGGACACGAGGTTTCTTGATTCTCAGTAAAGTGCTCTTTCTATCTCTCCACAAACCTAATATTGACTGTCTAACTCAGTGGTTAGAAATGGAAACCTTATTTGAAAACCAGAGTTGAAGAATTCCTGCTTTTCCATCGCACATAAAAGTCCTGGAAATTCTTTTGGTTTCTATATCTAAATTTATCATTGAACTATTTGTAGATATTTTCTGCATTATAATTAATTTTTCTAAACTTTGATGGTATGATATTGCAATCATTATCCTTTTCTTGACCAGGTTGTATGTATCAGTCAGTCTGTGGTGGCAGCCCCTCAATTTTCCAATTTGGAAGCAATATAAATCGTTGAAGTTAATTACTCCCCTTTCTACACAGCTGCAGCTTTCATGCAGTATATACTAATTTTTGTAAACTAGGATGCCTTTAATCTATATTACACCATTTTTCAGAACCAATAAGATGTTAAAACTTTTTACCAAAAAAAAAAAAAAAAAAACCTTTGCTTTTATTTTATTGCATACAGTAATAAAAGTTTTTAGAAATATTTTTCTGCATAATGTATGAAAGTTATTATCCATGTCTAAACTGTAGTTTCTTTTGATAACAAGAAGTCCTAATATGTTTATTATTTGTTATTTGTTGTTATTGATGAGCCCTTTCAGCCTTGTCTGACTTCTCATGACCACATTTGGAGTTTTCTTAGCAAAGATAACTATAGTGGTTTTCCATTTCCTTCTCCAGGTCATTTTACAGATGAGGAAACTGAGTCAAACAAGGTTAAGTGATTTAAGTGCCTTGCCTAGGATTTCACATTAATAAATGTCTGGGACCTTATTTGAATTCAGGTCTTCCTAACTCCACAGCTAGAACTTTATGCACTGGACCACCTAGCTGCCTGTAATTGTTATATCATAGGATTAAAAAAGATAAGAGACTTTTTTCAAGGCAAAACACATATAAATATTAGTCGACACACATGCCTGAGACATGCACCTATAAAATGCAATGAATCCCACTAATAATCACTAGCTTCAGCCTTTATTCTAATCACGTAGGGTCTTGGATAACAAGGCAGAAAGCATTTTACCTTTAAGTGACATTGCAGAATAGATTTAAGAGGCAATGTAGATCCTTCATGAGAACCTTGGTAGTAATAAGAAGTTAGTGCTTAATTGCTGGTCCATGGTTGCTGTTGTGCCTTCCTGGGGCTCAGAAACACTAGAAGCTTTCATCTTATCTATCACTATTTCTTCTAAGAGATGACAAATTGGATGCAAATTGTGATTGTTTTGGATACCACTAGAATCTTGTGAAAGATTTAAGTGTCTCCAGTAACAGTAATATTGTGCGATGATCAACTATGATAGACTTAGCTCTTCTCAGCTGTACAATGATTCAAGACAGTTCTAAAAGATTCATGATGGAAAATGATATCCACATCCAGAGAAAGAACTATGTACTCTGAATACAGATTGTAACATACTATTTCCACTTTTTCCTTGTTTATTTTTTCTTTCTTGTGTTTTTTCCTTTTTATTCTGATTCTTCTTTCAACATGATTATTGTGGAAATATGTTTAACATGACTGTACATGTAAAACCTATATTAGACTATTTGTTACCTTTAGGAAGGGGGAGAGAAGGGAAATAGAAAGAAATGTTTGGAACTCAAAATATTACAAAATTGAAAATTGACTTTACATGTATTAGAAAAACATAATAATATTAAGTGTAAAAAAAGATTGGAATGTCTAATGCAATATATAGTACATGGCTTGGTTTATGGAATCCCTAGTTGTTGCCCCCCCCCAAAATTTAGCTTGCTTCTAATGCTAAGAGATAATATAATAATGTAATGTACACAGAGTTTCTTCACTCAATATCCTACACCCATCCCAAAAAACTCAAAGCACTTTACAAATAGCATCCCATTATAGTCACACCATTCTCTTGGATATTTTAGGCTATATGTTTATACTACCAATCATCCAAATATTTTACTTTAAGGTCTGTTTCAGCAAAGCAAGGGTAACAACATTGTTGTTGTTCCTCCTGAGTGGGATTGTAAAGCTGACCATTTAAAAATAATTTTGCAACATTAGAAGTGATGGTATGATATTTCTCCAAAGAGCTTGCACACAGTCCTTGGTGAATACATCTTATCTGAAACTATTTACTCATACTTCCACTGACATTTTTTTCCCCTAAGATAAGCACTCCTTCCTTTTACAAGCTTCAAAAACCTAGGCCTTAAACATTTGAAGGCGTCTAACATTCTTTATCTTTCATTCTTTCTGATTCTTTCAGACTTCCCTCCTCTATGTCTTTTTATTTGCTTTGTATATATTTTTGTATTTACTTATTTGCGTGCATTTGTGTTTCTTACCAGTAGAATTTAAACTCATTGAGAGAAGGAGTTATTTTGTTTGTTTACCTTGGATACATAGTGCCTTATGATCAAATCAGATGAGATATTTGAATATTGTAAATGCTCACATATTATATTGATACCTTGGAAATGCTGGACATTAATGTATCCTGGGATAGTCACTGAATCTCTATCTCTGTTTTCTCAACTCCAAAATGGGGAATAATAGAAATGGCTTCACCAGGTTATTGTGAGAATTAAAGCAGATATTTGTAAAGAACAGATATTAGATATAGTAAGTTCTAAATAAATCTTTCCTTCCTTCCTTCCTTCCTTCCTTCCTTCCTTCCTTCTTTCTATCTTAGAAGCTGGATCCTACTTTCCTTTTTGCAGAAAACTAAAGGTGACTCCTGATTTTTTTGATAAGTATTTTTTTTTTTATCAATTTCCCTTATCCTTTCCCTACTATTGAAGTAGAAAGAACACTCAGCTGAAACTTTTTGTTCTAACCTTGCCTCTGTCATAAACTACCTATATGACCTTAAATAAGTTATCTTACTTCCTCATTTTTTATCTATAAAACAAGTTGGTGGGACTCAGTATATATATAAGGCTCCTTTCAGCTCTAATGTTCCATGACTTTATAATTTTCATGCCCACCTGACTTAGAAGCTTTAATGCCTTTATTCTCCATAATATATCATTATTATGATCTCATTCTGATCTTTATAATGATGATAACATCCGTATCTATGATTTTATTGAGTATAGATAACTCCCAGTTTGAAAAATTCCTTTTCTGAATACCAGCAATTTATTTCTATCTTATAGAGTCCCCTTCCTGTGCCTCATCCACCCAACCAGTAACCCTACATCTGACTTGTCAAAAGAATTGATTAACAGATATTGAAGAAAAGAATCATACTGGGGAAAGAGGGCATGGTCAAAATCATGATCCTTGAGAGCAAATATGATGACATTCCCTAGAAAGTCTAAATTCTAAAGTAACCATATACAAAGGAAGAATAAAGGAAAGGAGTGTGTCAGTACCAGTATCAAATTGGGGAGAAAACAGCATGAAGGTCAGTGGCAAGTTTTGGTGGTATGTTGTGTGTCTTAAGCTACCTAATTGCAAGAAGCAGGCTTCCTTTAACTAAGCGTGCTCCATCTTTGCTCTGCTGCAAGAGCCCTTATGCAAGTCAATAGCTTCTGACTCTTCTTGCTTTCCTCTGGCTCTTTATGACTTCTTATTTCTGAGCTCCACATATTCCTTCCCACTCTAGGCAATACACGTAGACAATCAGACCTCTATTCCATGAGGGCACTTAGTCATGTTTTCATTTTGCCTGGCTTGTCTCTAGACTTCTCCAAATCATCATCTTATAGAACTCAGCACCTTCTCTGATGAGGGTACCCCATGCTGGGTGGTCCTGTGCCATTGTCTCCTGTCATGCAATCAGTTCTTAAGTTTTTAAGAGAGACTTTGAGAATGTCCTTGCATTGCTTCTCTGACCACCTTGTGAGTGCTGTCCTGTGTAAGTTCTCCATAAAATAGTCTTTTTGGTAAGAGTACACTTGGCATTCAAACAATGTGGTCAGTCCAATAGTGTTGTGCTCTTTGCACTAGAGTTAGAATGCTTGGCCATTGAGTTTGAAAAAAGATACCAGAGCTCAGTGGCTAGTATCTTGTTGAGTCAGGCAATCATCAGAATCATCCCAAGACAATTCATATGGAAGTAATTCAATTTCCTGGCATGGCCTGATATATTGACCAGGTTTCAAAGGTATACAACCACAAGGTCAGCATAACATCTCTGTAGACCTTTAGTTTGGGAGGCAGTATCATACCTTGCCTCTCCCATGTTTTTCTTCTGAATGTCCCAAACACTGAAATGTAAAGTCTGGCAATGCGTGTGTCAATCTCATTATCAGGGTGCACCTCCCTGGAAAGTATACTGCCAAGGTAAATGAAATTGTCTACAGCATTCACAACTTACCATTTCTTGTAACTGAAGGCTTCACATCTGGATGTGTAGTACTAGCTGATGGACCACTTGTGTTTTCTTGGTTTTAATTGTTAGATCAAAATTAGTACAAGTAGCATAGAATCAATCCATTCTTTGTTGAATCTCAGTTTTCTAGACTGCATTGAGTATACACTTATCTGAAAACAAAAAAGAATTTATCATCAGTGCTCCATGTTTGTCCTCATTGAAGGCATTTAATAGTAGTTGAAAACATAATGCTAAAAAGCATGAAAGCAAATAAAAAACTATGCATCAACACTCTTTCCACTTTAGTTTTGGCTTGTAGCTTTTTCAAGTGAAATAGCCCAGTCTGATGTCATGTTTGTTTTCATTATTATTCATAATTCATAATTATTCACATAATTAGTATGTAGTACAGAGCAGCACAATTGGGTGAGAAAGACTGAGATTGTGACTTTGATTTTCACCTGGAGCAAGATTTCCGGCCAATCATTAGATTGAATATTAGGGTACATTTTTTTTTTTTTGGTAAACTAATTGATATAAAAGTTTTAATACCAACTTGAAATATTTTCCTTCTCCATAGTATTTTCACTTACACAGTGGAAACTGTACTGTATGTGGAAGAGGTGGGGGTTTCAATCCTCATCAGCTACTAACTAATTGTGTCATTTCAGGAAAATCACTTAACTCTTACAGGTCTCAGTTTCCTCATCTTTAAAATATGAAGATTTAAATATATGACACTAAGATATCTTCTGGTACTAAATCTACGATATTATGTTTCTAAAAGTCCAAAGGAAGAAGTATCTAAAAAAGTATGGGCGAGGGCAGGAATGGAGTGCAGTGTTCAGGAACATAGTTTGAATGGTGGGGTATATGCCTATGTCACCATATCGTGGGTCTAGAGTTTGAAGGAATCTCTGAAGCATTTGAATCCAATTGCCCCCAATTTTACAAATGAGCAAACTGATGTGGGGGTGGAATAAATGACTCAATAATCAATCTAAAATAAACATCAAAAGCAGTATTTGAACCCTTCTCCAACTCCAACTGCAGATTCTTTCTACTGCACTATGATATATGTATATGATGGGTGTGTCATAGGGAATCTTTCACTTCAAATCAAATATTTAAGGCCTCCTAGTAGCCAATGTAGTATCATTCTTACAATTTGAAAAAAAAAACTATTCATTTATGTCCAGTCCCTATGTTACATAATTATCATTGTTTATTAAATAACAATATTACTAGCCCAGGCTTTTCTATATGACTCAAATGCTCTTTCTATAAATATTATTTATTGCAAGGATTACGCTATAGAGTGAAGAAATCAATGAAAATCTAGGTTCAAATTCTGTGCTTAATTCTTACTGTCTATGATCTTGGACAGATCAGTTAACCTAATTTCCCTAATTTTTGAAATGAAAGGTTTGGACTATATGACTTCTAACATTTCTGCTAGGTCTAAATCTATGATGCTTGTATACTAGTGTTTTTCAAAAGGAAAATTTACCCCTTCCTTTCAGATGCTTGTATACTTGTGCTTTCCAAAAGGAAAATCTACCCCTTCCTTGCAGCAGCCTCTGGCTCAGTTTTGTAACTGGCTTTCACTGCCACATCTACCCTAACCACCGCCCCAGAGCTGACACAACAGTCCAGGAGAATGAAACAATCATTTTCCTAAGTGTGCACTTCATTAGAGATCATTTCCCTTTCTCCCGTGGTACTCTGCTTGCCTCTGCCTCTCATCATGTGCAGTCACAATGACAGCAAACTCAAAGCAAAATAAACTCTCTCTATAACAATCCTTCAATTTCAGAGTCTGCTGAGACACACACATCCTGCTGGTCTATATGGTAATGTGCGGAGGACAGCCGCTACCCTGAAGCTAAAAGAGCTTTAAGGCTCTCAGAAAATGTATTGCTTCCCTGTACTCCCTCCTTTTCCAGTTCTTTATTACCTAGGATCACTCAAAGTCTGAGACCTACAAAAGTAGTATTTAGAAAAACAAGTTATTTTCATTATTTAGCAGTGATCCCAGGAGATTATGGAATCATAGGCTCATAAATTTAGATTAGAGCTAGGAAAGATTATGGAGGACATGAGTATAACCTGCTTATTTTATAGATAATATCAATAATTAATAATGTCAATATAGTAGTAAATATTGTGTAGCATATTAAGGTTTATAGAATCCTTCTCATATATTATTTCTTTTTATCCTCACAACAATCCTGTTGTATAAATATTGTTATTACCCTTCCCCCTTTTTACAAATGAAGTCTAAGGAAGGTTAAGTGACTTTTCCAGATTTACATATATAGTTAATATCTGAGGCAAGATTCAAACTCAAACATTGCTGATTCCAAGTCCAATACTTTTTCATCTGTGAGACAAATAAATAAAAACTTGTAAAGTGTTCCACAAAGCAAATCATCATCAATATTTTTATTAGTATAATTGTCATCAGCAGTAGCAGCTTCAACAATTTTTAAAAGTTAACACTAGGTACACCTCTCCACCCAATTATCACAAGATCTACCATATGGAAAGGCCTATTGTCTAAATCACATTTAAGTAGGAACCCCTATTTGACATCTTCTGGAAGCAAATTTCAGTGATCACTTGAAATCCTCCAGTGAAAGGGCAAAGGCAGCACATTTTACTTTTCAATAGTTCTCAATTTTAGAGAGCTTTCATTTCTATTAAGTCCAAGCCTCCCAGTTTATATTATTAATCCATTGACCCCAATTCTGCCTTTAGAAATCAAGTAAAAATTTAATACATTTTTCATATGATATCCTTTAGAATATTTGAAGATATGCTTGCCCAAAATCTTTCCTCTCTACCCACTAATTCCACAATCAATCATTTCATGAAATGATTTGGAGATCTTAAATTATCTCTCTCACAGCATGTTAGACATGATCATTTTATCCCTCTCTTTTCTAAAAGGTGGAATCCAAAATAGGAACTAGTACTCAGGATGTAGCATAGCTGAGGCAATTTCAAACAACAGTATAATAACTTTCCTTGTCCTAAAAGGATAAGAATTGGTATTAAAGTGGTGATTTCATTAATATATGTAATGGTATGCTGGGACCAGCTAGTTCTGAATCCCAAGAGTGATTGCTAAATTTTCAGTGTAAGCATTTTTACCTCAGAAATATTCAGATGATACAAATCAGAACTTGATTTATTATTTTATCAATTGCCAAAACTAAAAAGTGATGGTAAACATATTAATAATTTAGATTCATCTTAAAAGTATGCCATATTAAATTTTTGTTCCCAGAAAACTAGTTGTCAGAATGCAAGACTATATGAAATATGTAGATGAAGAAATTACTCCTACCAATGACTATTAGTACCATTTCTATAATTTCTAGCTTTAGAGACTTGCCCAGATCATTGAGAAATTAAATGACTTTTCTACATTCATGTAACCAGGAAGTTTCAGAAGCAGGCTTGACTTTAGGTCTTCCTAGCTTCAAAGTCATTATTCTGTGGTGCCTCTCATATAGTTTGTTCTGAACACTATACTTATGGGCATGTGAATTTCTCAACTGAGTATGTTATTTTTATTGTAAAATCTTCTAGAGAATCTTAACTGATATTTATGGATGAATGGGAGACATCTTATTCTAAACCAGTACTTAGTTTTATCAAATTGCTTTTTTCCCCACAATCAGTAAACAGTAAGCATCATAGAATCATAGGGGAGGATTTCTCAATTAGGAAGGAGTTGATCCTTCTGGGTGTGTTTTATCACAACTGGGTCTATAGATCCAAGGAGAAATAAAAATGATTTATCAAAGCTAAAAAGAAAAGAGAGTTCTTCACTCTCTTAGTATGACTACTCTCTGGTAGCACCTCTGGCATTGTCAAGAAATGGTAGTTGGTTAAGTACGGAACAGAACAGTACAGTAGGTTATGTACAGCATAGTAGTCAGAGTATAGATTATACAGCCATTAAGCATCATTTTGCTGCATTTAACTGGACCAATAGGATAATGTTCTGCCATCCAAGGAAAAATTACTGAATTTATCTTCTATTAACAAGAGGTTCAATAGTTTGGTGCATCGCCTTTTTTCCAGGCTGTTTATCCTTATGTCCTGATTTATTATTTTTAAATATTGATGATTGGGAAGCCCTTCTAAGAGGAAGGAATAGAGGTATCAATTTAGTAACATGATATGTTTCTAAAATTGTGTCTTTTCTTCTACAGGAGCTTAAATTTTCTTCAATCTTTTAATTAATGGTGAAACAATAAAGAAATTGTCTATTCTTGAATTTTGCTTACAAAATCTTATTGTTTCCTATGAATACCCTCATCAAGTGTGCCCATAATTCATTTGCACATGATTCTAACAAAGATTTTGAACAGATGAACAATAGCATTAGAAGTCATTTGATATCCTCTCCTCCTTTTTCTATAGTAATAAGTTCAAATCTCTATTTTTCCCCATAAAGAATCATAGTATTTGAGAATTGTAAAGAAATCCATCAGATATCATCTAACTCTTACACTAAAGGAATTTCCACACAACACCCAAAGGGATTGTCTGGCCTCTGCTTGAAGAGGCAATCCACCACCTTTCCAGACAGCCTATACTACTTTTGGGCAGCTCTAACATCTACAAAGTTTTCCTGACATCAAACCTAAATTGGCTTCTTTGCAAATTCCACCCATTGCTACTAGTTCTGTCCTCAGGGGCCAAAAAGAACAAGTCCAAAACCTGTTCCACATGACAGCCCTTGAAATGCTTGAAGACAGCTCTCAATTCCCTCTGGGTCTTCTTTTCACCAGGCTAAACATACACAGTTCTTTCAATCGATCCCCATATGTCATGGACTCAAGGTCCTTCATTACACTCATTGCCTTCCTCTGGAAAATCTCCAGTTTATCAATGTCTTTTTTTTTAAGCCACAGCACTCAGAACTGAATATAATAATCCCAGATGAGGTCTGACAAGGGCAGAGAACAGCAGGATTTTCATCTCCTTATTCCCTGACTCTCTTTGCACAACCAAGATTGTCTTAGCTATTTTGGCTACCATTGCACATTGATGACTTATAGTATGCTTGTAGTTCCCTTAAAACCCCACATCTTTTTTCAAAACAACCACTCTCTAGATTGCCTCCCAATCTTATATTTGCAAGGTTGATTTTTTTTTGCATTCATATATAAGACTTTACAACTTTTCTTACTGAATTCCATCTTCTTACATTCAGCTCAGTGCAAGATATTGCAAGCTTGGTGTAATCTGGAAATCTGATAAGCATGCTATTTATTCAACCACTGATAAAAGTTGCTTTAAAAAAAAGCATGGGGCCATGTGTAGCTCCCCCGGGGCCTCCCCTTTTTTAGGAGTTCTGTCTTCCAGTTTTGAATTTGTATTATTGTCTAATACAAGAGGTAACTGGTGTTTCAGCAGATAGAGCACTGGGATTTGAATCAGGAAATTGTCATTTTTGAGTTTTATTAGTCATGTCTAAGTCTTCATGAGCTAATTTAGAGTTGATGCAGATATTGAAATAATTTTCCATTTCCCTTTTCAGCTCATTTTATAGATGAGGAAACTGAGGTATACAAGGTTAAGTGACTTTCCTAATGTCACACAGATAGGAAGTGTCTGAGGGCAGGTTTCAACTCCAGGACAGGTGCTTTGTGCACTGTGCTACCTAGCTGCCCCTATTTTTACTCATCATCCTGTACCGAGATATGTCTTTATCTAAGTCATTAATAAAAATGTTAAATGCACTTTGGTCAAGCAGAGAGTCTTGAGAAATTCCATTAGAGACTTTAAGCTATATGAATATCAACCCCTTTTTTAGACTTGATTCACTTTTAATTCAAACAACTCAAGACTTATACACACAATCATCTAAATCCAATTTTCCATCTTTTCTACAAGAACACAAGAGATTTTTAAAAACCTAGATCTTGTTTAAATAATAATTGTTTTTTTTTTTTTTTGTTCTGGCAAGAAACTTTGAGGATGTTTTCCTGCAAGACATATATTTTGTGATGGCAAATTAAACCATCTTCTGTCTCAGTTTTATCTAGCCCTGGTCACTGAATGAACATTGCTTTAGAGAAACTAAAGCCCACAAAAATGACCTTCATTTAGCAAGGCCAAATTCATCTACTGTTTCCTGGGCTTTGGCCACTGGACTTTGATGGCTCTGGAAGAGAGAGTGAAGCTGACAACTTAGTTCTACCTCACTTAATATCAATTCATGCACACGTTTAGACATCATACTCAAGATTGCTTTGGTCCTCTCCAAAAATAAGTGATACACAACAACAGTTGGTGGGCATTTCCCTAGTTTTTAGTTTTTTGTTATGGTAAATGGCATTATATATGTATGTATAAAGCATGTGTATATATATGTATATGTATATACATAATATGTATATATAATATGCATATAAATATGCACATGCATACATATACATATATGCACACGTGTGTACATGTTTATATATACTTATCTAAAATTTGTTTATGAAACATTAAAGTTTCCTAATTATGTGTTTCCTGCTAACTTTAACTGCAATTATTTTGAATATGGAATGTCTTTTAAATTTTACATAGTCAAAATTGTTCTTTTATCTCCTGTGAGATTCTTTATTCTTTACTCATCATGATTTTTTTTCCTATTTATGGATTCCATGATCCTTCAAATATCACTGATATTTGATATCAACAGTCACATATACTATTTCAGACTTGACAATACTTCATTTGAACCAGGTGCCTTGACTTCATGAAGAAAAGATAGGTACTTCAATAGATATGATATATTCCTCACCTTCAGTGCTTTAGATATTATTTCTTCACAATTGTTTTGCTTCCAGCAATATGTTTACTCGATCCAATCTGGTTGTTTCCCCCAGCCTTCTTCTCATCATAAAGATTGTGCTCTTCGCTTTTAAGGATTTAAATGTGGTGAATATACTATCCTTAAGGGAGAAAACAATTTACTGTAATAATATCTGCCATTCTTTTCCATTTTTTTTCTTCTTTTCATAATTGTTTCATTTTTATCTTAGCTTCTTGTGGCACAGTAAGGAGAAGACAAGAGTTGGAAACTGAAAAATCTGAGAATTAAAACCTGACCTTGAATGCTAACTGTATGACGCTGAGCAAGTCACTTTCTTCCTGTTTCAGTTGCCTCATTTGTAAAATGAGAATAATCATAACACTTACCTCCCAAGATTGCTGTGAAAATTAAATAATATTTTAAAGTGTTTTGCAAATCTTAATGAAATAAAGGTTACATATTATATTATTGTTATTTCTATCCTTAACCTTTGGATGACTTTGCTTACTTGAATTTCTTATCATCTTGAAAGTCATACTTATATTATTTCATCTAAAAATAATGTTTGATGATTGTTTCACTGTTGACAGATAAATCTTCTAAAAAAACAAACAAAATCAATCCAAGTCCTTTTCATATGAACATGTCATATTTCTACCACCCTTAGGTAACTGATTTCAAGGGAACCCAAACATTTAAGGACATGAAATTTGTCTCAATTAAATTTCATTTTTCTAGAGTCAGCCTACTATTCTAGCTCACTACTATTCTAGCCTTTGGCTTCTCCATTTTGATTTCAAACATACTATGGTTCCATCTGTATCTTCTACAAACACGAGAAGAATTTTTCTTTATCAAAGTTATTGATAAAAATATTGAAAAATAGAGTGAAGGACAGGACTCTGTGCTTCTTCCCTAGAGATCTTGTTTCAGATTGACATTGATCCACTGATAATCCTTATTTGACATTGCTAGTGGGATTGTGAACTGATGCAACCATTCTGGACAGCAATTTGGAACTATGTCCAAATGTCTATCAAACTGTGCATACCCTTTGATCTTATAGTGTTTCTACTGGGCCTATATCCCAAAGAGATCTTAAAGGAGAGAAAGAGACCCACATGTGCAAAAAGTTTGTGGCAGCCCTTTTTGTAGTAGCAAGAAATTTGGAAACTGAATGGATAGCCATCAGTTGAATAATGGTTGAATAAATTATGGTATATGAGAGTTATGGAATATTATTGTTCTATAAGAATTGAGCAGCAGGATGAATACAGAGGGGCTTGGAGACACTTGCATGAACTGATGATAACCAGGAGATCATTATACACGGCAACAACAAGATTATATGATGATCAATTCTGATGTAAGTGGCTATCTTCAACAATGAAATGATTCAGGCCAGTTCCAATGATCTTATGATGAAGAGAGCTATCAGGGAAAGAACTGTGAGAGGTGAGTGTGAATCACAACCTGGTATTTTCACTCTTTTTGTTGTTGTTTGCTTATATTTTGTTTTCTTTCTCATTTTTTTTCCTTTTTGAGCTAATTTTTCTTGGACAGCATGATAATTGCAAAAATATGTATAAAAGAATTGAACATGTTTAACATAATTTAGATTACTTGCCATCTAGGGAAGGGGTGGGGTGAAAGAAGGAAAAAACTTTGGAACACAAGGTTTTGCAGGGGTGAATGTTGAAAATTATCCATGCCTATGTTTTGAAAATAAAAAGCTTTAATTAAAAAATGATGACTATGGGGAATATAGATGGTGATTCTATGGATATGAAATTTTGTATTCATCAGGATTTTTCTAATTGTATTAGTTGATTTTGACAGATTTCTTTTCTGTTCTTCAAGTCTTTTTTATTGTTCCTGTTAATTTTTATTATAACAAATTACTTTGGGAGTGGAAAGAATATAATATCAAATAATATTTTGATGATATAAAACAAAGTATATTAATAAATTGTTATTTTTTATAAAAAGATAATCCTTCTTTGGAGTTTTAATTATTCAATCAGTTCTGAATCTAGCTATCTGTAATAGAATCTTGAATGCTTCATCTTGTCCATTATGATATTGTGAGTAATTTTAAAAATCTTTTTTGAAATCCAAGTGGAATTATGTATAAATTTCCCTAATATGCCACCCTAGCAAATTTGCTTGTTATTGTTTATGT
The DNA here is from genome assembly GCF_048593235.1 of Sminthopsis crassicaudata. NCBI lineage: Eukaryota > Metazoa > Chordata > Mammalia > Dasyuromorphia > Dasyuridae > Sminthopsis > Sminthopsis crassicaudata. The sequence continues at coordinate 310,574,813 of NC_133619.1, read as the reverse complement.
GACATTATTCCAACCTCCTAAAGCAGATTTCTGTCTCTGATCTTATTCTTGTCCTGAGAATAAGCATAAAATATATTGACTATACAATTTATTGCAAACAGCCTGGTCTGAGCCTTTAGCATTCTTCACATCTTTCTCAGAGAATTATGGTACTTCTTAATATTCATTGTCAGTTATTTGCTCTTGCTTCTCGTTCTTTCATATTTTTCATTCATAGCTTTTATTTTTCATATCACAATCATTTCTAACTATACCTGATCCTTCTTGTCTCCCCTCTCAACCAAAGAATTGAATCCTCTTTTGTAACATTAAAGGGGGATTGGGGAATGGCTAAATAAATAGCGATAGATAGATATGATAGAATTTTACTGTGCAGTAAGAACTGACAAATATGATTTTTAAAATAAGCTTCACTTAGATATAGCAGAAGAATATTCAGCAATGATATGCACTAAAGCCCTGTTGAGTTGAATTAGTTGAGTGAATTTCCTTTGCCTGGCTTGTCCACTCTGATCCATCAATTATTAGAGACTTCTAGAGCTCCTAAAGACGATTTTGTACTCAGATGATCATGAAGTGATAACATTTTGAATCTGTAGTCTTTTGAGCCAAACAAGTTCCAAAGATGCCTTCAAAACCTTTTAAGGAAAAACTAGCCTAACTTGCATGGGGAGTGGAGATTAGTGTATTTCTTCACCTCCCTTTAATAGCCAATAGGCACAATTTGATTAAAATAAAATACTTTTCAAGGTGGCCTGGGTATAAAACAGTTTCGCTCTCAATATGGCACACATGAACACATGTAGTTCTTGTGGAAAAAATTACCACAAACTTGGAGTAAAAGACTCATACTTTGTGGCCCCAAGTCCTTTCTTTTCTCATCTCTGAGAGTGCTCCCTGACTGGCAAAACAATTGAATTCTCAGTTGGACTCGTTGGAGCCAGGGCTTATTCTCCCTGGAATCCATAGTTGCTCTCTTCCCTGCTATCAGAGATCACACGCTTTGAAGCTGCAGTTTTCCTGGAAAGCTCTTTCACTCTGCAGTGTATATAGAGTGTTCAGAGGGACTTCTGACACGAGGGCTTTCCAAGCTCTTTTCAGGGCTATTCATCCACCTTTTGTTGTCTCACCTGTGGCTCCAAGAAGCACACTGTGGTAAAACTATCTCGGCAAACAGTTAAACAAGAGTGAGGGAAGCAACTCAAACCTTGGGCGAGTTAGATGGGCAGACACTGCAGATGGGAAGACTTTGCCCTCACAGAACCAGTATGTAAGAACGATTTGTTCCAGTGCTCTAAAGCAGTTTTTTTTTTTTTTGGGGGGGGGGGGAGTACATATAATACATTGGTATGTTTAATCTACATTGTTACCATTTTACCATAATCTACATTGTTACCGTTTTACCATCAGTTACTTAAGTTAGGACTATCAATAGAACAACAAATCAAACAAAGAATTGTAGGCTTGACAATTTTCAAGGTGTAAATGCTTTTTAACATTTAACAATAGGCTTTCCTGAATCAGTTCATCCTGATTCCAACATGACTTTAACTATACTACAACACTTCTGACAAAATGATTCTAGCTTTCAGCCTCTTCTTAAAAATCAAATTAGCCAATGGTTTATCTATTTTATGATTCCCCCCCAAAAAAAAACAGCTTCTAGTTTTATTTATTAATTCAGTGTATATACACTCAATTTTATTAATTTCATCTTTAATTGTTAGTATTTCTAATTGAGTGTTTAACTGGAGATTTTTAGTTATTTTTTAATATTCAAAAAAATTTCATAGCCAATTCATTAATCTGCTTTTTCTCTACTTTATTGAGACAAGTATTTAGAGACATAAATTTTGCTTTGATTATGGCTTTTGCTGTATCCCATAAATTTTGGTATGTTGTCTCATTATTGTCATTCTCTTAAATGAAATTATTTGTCCTTTCTATTATTTGTTCTTTAACCAATCATTTTTTTAAGATTAGGCTGTTTAATCTCCAAACTGTCTCAAAGTTTTGTAGATGACTCTAGCCAATTTTTGTCTAGTCAATGGCCAGGCTCCCCTTCCAGTTCAATAAGATTTTTTTTTCCTATTTTGTAAAGGAATTACATGACACCATACATCTTTGAAGATTGTTAGGATATCAATTATTTATTGGAGATATTAGGTCATTTTGGAATCCTACCTACCATTGTTTAAGGAAATCTACTCTACTAAAATTGAAGGTATATGTCTGCTAAGATATCTCCTTCCCTTTCAGAAATATTAAGATGAAATAATCATTTCCTTCAAAGGTTTCTGCCCTTTCTACTTATGACAATTAATATCTTGTTATTTGATAGATTCATGTCCAAAATAAATAGTATCTGTCATTTCTTCCTTTATCTTTTTGAGAATAAAATTATCATTAAGGTAAGTTTTGTATTTCTTAGATGTTCCATAGTTAAACAATATCATTCTGTAAGATTTCTATGTTGTTAAAATTGCCTGTCACTGCCTTTATGCCAGATTTAAGACCAATTCCCCAAACTTATTATTCATCTTTTTCTTCCAGCTGTGCTTGTCTATTTCAAATGTCCAATACCTTTTTTTCATTCTCATCTTGATGCTGTCCATAAAACTCACCACTTCTTTTTTTTTACAAATTACATCACATGAAGATAGCTCCATGATATGCAATGCCATTTACCATTTCTTTTACCTCATTTGATTCTAATGTAGACTGGTTAGACAAAATGACAAGGAAGGAAGGAAGGAAGGAAGGAAGGAAGGAAGGAAGGAAGGAAGGAAGGAAGGAAGGAAGGAAGGAAGGAAGGAAGGAAGGGAGGGAGGGAGGGAGGGAGGGAGGGAGGGAGGGAGGGAGGGAGGGAGGGAGGGAGGGAGGAAGGAAGGAAAGAAGGAAGGAAGAAACAAAGAACAAAGGGGAGGGAAAAGGAGAGAGGGAACAAACACTTAAAAATCTTTTATGACAGACATTGTATGGATTGCTTTATAAATATTATCTCATTCAATCTTTATAACAATCCTATAAAGTAGATACTATTATTATCCCAATTTTATAATTGAGGAAACTGAGACAGACAGACATTAAATGACTTACTCAGGATCATATAACTAGTAATTGTTAGAGATTGTAGTGAACTTTGCTTTTCTGACTCCAGGCCCAACTCTATCCATTTTGTTATCTAGGAAAGAAGGACATGTGCCTAACCACAGAAGTTATAATAGAAGAATACATAAATGTCCTCATTCTTCTAAAAAAAAATCCTACTAATTCCTGTGTTTATACTTTTGGGGCCTATTTCTGATAAGTGAATTAATATAAAAATGTCCAGGATTTTATAATTTTTAATTCGTGAATTTAGAAAAAAAAATCTACCTATCTCTTCAGTATAAAATCAGGATCCTACTAACCATCTGAGTCATGTGAAATAAATCCAAGATATAGATAAACTTGATTCAATGGATTTTCCTGTTTATATTATTGAATTAGAATTAGATTGATTTAGATTTATATTATTGAATTAGAGATGAGATGGACAACTTGTCTTCTCATATCCTTTTCATTCGAGTAAATGTTTTGTGTGTGGTTTGGATGTTATCAATACATGTTCTTATTAGCTTACAGGTGGTAGCAAATATATTTCTATTTCTTGAGGTCCAGAACTGTTAGCCAATCTCCTTTTAAATTTAACATAGCTGTCATTGAAATATAGTCATGATTTATCACAAAGTCTTAGTAGTCAACCTATGAGATCTATTTTAGTTCTGTATATTAAAATAGCACTGATTTCATTCCTAAAAGGCCATGACTTTTGTTAAATGACAATAGATAATAATGAGCTAATCAGTTGAAGCAATTCCTATTATTACTCCCCCTCTCCCTCCATCTTTTTAAGCTAATGTATTAACCCTCTGAATACATAATATTTAAATTCAATTCAGATGTCCTTAGAGAATAACTAGCAATTTTGTCTATTCCAAATGATAGCAAGAAAGATTTGGGGGAAGGGACTTTTATTGGAGTTGTTGCTTTATTCTGCTACCCTTAGGCAATCAATGAATTCTTACTTGATAAGAAACAACAAAGAAATCACTATTATTCCAATACTTTTTAAATGGGATTTTATTTTGTATACTTATGATGTTTAAAAGTTGGGAAACTGTATGAAAAAATGCTCTAAATCACTTTTGATTAGAGAAATGCAAGTTAAGACAACTCTGAGGTATAATTACACAACTCTCAGATTGAATAAAATGACAAAAGAAGATAATAATAAATGTTGGAGGGGATGTGGGAAAACTGGGACACTGATACATTGTTGGTGAAGTTGTGAAATGATCCAATCATTGTGAATAACAATCTGGAGCTAAGCACAAAGAGCTATCAAACTGTGCAAACCCTGTGATTCTGTAGTGTCTCTACTGGGTCTGTAACCCAAAAAGATCATAAAATAAGGAAAAAGGACCCACATGTACAAAAATGTTTGTACAGCCCTTTTTGTAATATCAAGGAAGTGGAAATTCAATGCATGCCCATTAGTTATGGAATGGCTGAATAAGTAATGGAATATGAATGTAATGGAATACTATTCTATAAGAAATGGTGAACAGGCTGATTTCAGAAAAACTTGGAAAGATCTCCATGAATTAATGCTAACTGAAGTGAGCAGAACCAAGAGAACAGAGTTCATAGTAGTATGAAATGATAGTGTCATCACATAGTATGTGATGATCACCTGTGATAGGCTTGGCTCTTTTCAACAATGAGGTGATTCAAGACAATTTCAATAGACTTGTGATGGTAAGAGCTATCTATATCTGGAAATAAATATGGAGACTGAATATGTATCAAAGCATAGTATTTTCAGCTTCTTATCATTGCTGTTTGTTTGCTTTTTTCTTGTATTTCCCCCCTATTTCTGGTTTTTCTTATTCAGCATGATGAATATGGAAATATGTTTAGAAAAATTGCAGATGTTTAACCTATATTGCTTGTTGTCAAAGGAAGGGGGAGGATGGCAGAGAGGGAGAAAAATCTGGAGCAAAAGATTTTACAGAGGTGAATATTGCAAAGTATCTTTGCATGTATTTGGAAAAAATAAAATACTATTAATTTTTTTAAAATTTGGGTAAATGCATTAAATTTCCCTGTTCAAAGTAGAGGACTTTAATTCTTCAGTTAGTTTTGAAAGGGAAGAATGACAGCTTTAAATATAATTAATAATAATTATATGGTTTTATATATAATGATTATTATATAATTATATATAATACATTATATAAAATAGTTATATTATATATAATATAAAATGTATATATAATTATATATAATAATTTATATAATATGTGAATTATATAAACATGAATAATAATACATAATAATGATATAATATAATGTAATCATTAGTAATGGAAGAAACAATCATATTGAGTTCCAATGGAGATATTAGGCAATTTACTTCAATTCTTTGATACTAGTATCATCTATAAAATGAGAGTACCAGTAATAAAAAAAAATTATCTCCTTTATAGATATAGTTGTAAGGATCAAGTGATAAGATGCTGTACGTCAACAACTATGTAGATTTTTTTAATTTTGTATTGAAAATATTCCATCAGTGAAACTAGAGACTAAGGCTTCAGAAAAGAGCCCAAATGAAAAAAAAAAGTTCCTGGACAAACTACGTTCTCCCTCTAGTTTCTTCAACTAGTTTTTCTAGCTACCAATCCTTTGATCTATTGATCTGAGAGAAATATGGAACTTTTGTAAATTAACATGTATGTAGGATCAAAAGGGGTTAGTTAAAAGGACCAAATGAACAAATGTTGAATTTTTATGAAGGAAAAAGGAGGGTAAAAGAAGAAGAAAAATTCTTCATTTCCATGCTCCAGAGAATTTTGCATTGCAAAAGTGTCAGGGTCAGAAGGAGCACAGGTTTCACTGGCAAGGCTGTTCAGAATGTTATGGCTCATCAACTACAGCAGATTATTTCCTAGGTGTCTTCATGATTTTTTGCTGATGTACTCATGCTGCAGTGGTTCCTCTCTAGTGAAAAAGATCTGGGCTGAGAAGAAGGGGGAGAAAAGAAAAGAAAGCAACTTTTCCACAATCACATTTTAGCCATATCTATCACTTATTAAAGACCTTTTGGGAGCTGTGAAGGTTACTGAGCATCTCTGACTAATTGTAAAGATCTCCACCATTAGTTAGTTGACATTAAAGCAGAATACTTGAAGCTGTGTGGGCATGTTGAAAGAAAGGGTCATATTTTGAGGTATGAAGCACACAATGGGGTTGATTTCATTTTAAAGAATTAAGGAAAGGGGCAATATGCCAGCATTCTTTGGATGAAATGAATTTCATACTTAGACCAATAATTATATGATGAGAGTCATTATGTAAAAATCACCAGAAGTAATGTAATGAAATCTGAAGTCTGAAAGTTCTGGGAGTTGCTTTCTTTGTAGATTTTTTCCTAATATTCCCAGGCTTGGCAGCTTGAGAACTATGTTTGTCTTTCCTATCACCAAGTGATTACAGTAAGTATACATGATTGTTTGGAAGCAGAGGAGGAAGGAATCATGCAACATCTGTTGTTGAAAAGTAACATTTATTTCTGTCTTAGACATTTTTATGCTTTGTTTCCTTCCTTCCTTCCTTCCTTCCTTCCTTCCTTCCTTCCTTCCTTCCTTCCTTCCTTCCTTCCTTCCTTCCTTCCTTCCTTCCTTCTTTCCTGCTTGTCTTTCTTTCTAATTTGTTCCCACCTCCCCCATCCTCTTTCCATCTTCTTCCTATTCTCTCCCTCTTCTTTCCCATCCTTCCTCCCTTTTCTTACTTTACTCTTCCTCTTCCTCTCCTCTCCTTTAAAAAAGGAAGAAATTTCTTATCTACTGTTAGGAAAATTAATTTGCAAAATATTGGGAAGAGAGAAATCACTTAAGCATTATATAGAACTTTTAATAGCAGTATATGACAAAATTTAGAAAATATAAGAAAATAGGATGAACCTTCAAGTCTTTGCTCATTAAGAACTTATAGTCTAAGAGGAAATCAAAAAAGTATGCAAAAATGTTACAGGTCTTAACAGAAGAAAAAAGAATAATAATTATTTTTTGCATAAAAATTTTCAATTTATGAAGCTTTTCACATGTACAAGATAAGTGTGATTATCTTCATTTTATAATTAAAGAAACATTGTTATTCTCATTTTTAATTGAGTGGTTAGGGTTTGTTCATGTGGGAACTGTCATAAACTAAGCTAAGTCCTGTGTTTTATACCCTACCCAGTACTATTGTGTTTTAGAATCAAGAAAGATCACATTTGATTGGGGGAATCAGGAAAGTCTTCATAAAAGAAGTGGCATTTGAAATGAGCATTGAAATACTCTCAGAGGGGGGCAGGTGCAGATTATGAAATAGTCTTCTCTGAGGGTCTTTAAAAATTATCTGTATTTTCATAACAGCTCTTAACATATACAAATGATTTAGGAAAGAGGGTTAAATTAAAACTGCACAGATTTAAAAGATAATCATCATCAAGTGACTTAAAGCACTTACATCTGTGTAACCATGGTATAAATACTTTTCAGTTTAAAAAAGGTTGTTGGAACTCAAAACTCTTGGTGAATTCTGTGAGGTAAGTTATGGGATGCTTCTAGAATAAGGGGGAAGAAAACAGCAGTGGGGAAATTTTGGAGGAAGTTTAATTTCCAAAAAGTAGGAAAGGATGATTAAAGAAAATTGAAATTGTCAGAAGCATTGTGAGAAGATAAATAGACTAATATTGGTGGACATGTGTGTTTATCTAAATTCTTTGAAAAACAAGTTGGAATTCTGTAAGAAAAGTATGAATATCCTTTGCTCTGTGATACTTCTTTGATAAAGGAATTCAGAGATATGGGGAAAGGTCTCACATATCAAATACTTATACCAGAGCTTTTGATAGATTAAAACCTTAAAATGAAGTAGATGTTGGTTGGTTGGGATATAGCTAAACAAACTGATATATAAACTGGGCTATATAAATTGAATGAAATATCCCTACTGTGTAATACTTTAATGAATATTAGAAATTCAGAGAATTATAGGAAATAATGTATGAGCTGATATAAAAAACATAAGAATTAGCAATATGTACACAATGATTACAATAATATAAAGCAAACATCATTAGAATTCAGGTGAATCCAATAGTCAATCTTTGACTGATAGTAAGACTTAGGGTAAAATGGTATCAGGGAGGATTCTGAGAAGATGGTGGAGTAGGTTGGTAAATTTCAAACTTTCCCAATTTCCCTCACAGAACAAATTTGCCTTTCAGGGTGAACATAGACCGTTGAAAAACCAAGAAGATTTGGGACAAAACAGACCTGTTACAATGGGACATGCTCTGAAGAAAGGCCTTGGCAGGGATTAACCTGTCTGAAGTACAAACACCTCCAGGCTAGCTGCCCAAAAACATCAAGTGAGGAACCCTTGGAGCTACCTGTGGCTGGACCCTCAGGAGAAACCACAGAGACTTTCACCACCTAGACCATTTATTTAATGGGGGGTTGAGTCTGGAAACACAGAGTGAACCACAGTTGATTAGGAATAAAGTTGTGCTACTGAGATGTGGCCCTGGGTGAGAAGGAATCAGTACCTGTTTAGTGCAGAAACAATGGGGAAGGTACACTGGTTGCTGTGGGCGCTTGCAGGAGGATAGATCTTTTGGTTTGGCATTTCTGGTCAGACAGAGAGCTTGAGGGAAGCTTGAGGTACCATCCTCCCATCCCATGATTAGAAGTGCTTACACTAATACCTCTTATCAAAAAAAAAAAAATGAACTGGCAAAGAAGAAAGGATCTCACCATTGAAACATATTACGGGAACAGGGAAGACCAGGATCCATCTTCAGGGAAGGACACTTTAGTTAAAAAAAAAAAGAAAGAAAGAAAGAAAGAAAGAAAAAATAGCATAATTGTGAAAAGTCTCCTTGCCCAGAGGGAATTTATGGAAGAACTCAGAAAAGAATTCAAAAATCAAAGGAGAGACATTGAGGAAAAATTAAAGAAAAAAATTAAAACTATCCAAGAAAAATGAGATTATGAAAAAAGTCACCCAATTAAAAAAGGAGGTACAGAGTTTCAAAGATGAAAATAACTCTGAAAATTAAAGTTGGGTAAGGGGAAGCCAGTGAAGCTATTAGAGACCAAAAAAAAATAACAAAACACATTATAAAGAATGAGAAAATAGAATAAAATGTGAAAAAATGCATAAGAAAAATAACAGATATGGAGAACAGATCAATTGGACTGCCAGAAAATTGTGACCAGAAAGAGGACCTTGACACAATAATGCAGTAAATAATCCTAGAAAATTGTTCTGGAGTGATACAACATTAGGGAAAGTAGAAATAGAAAAAAAATCTACTGATCACCACCTCAAAGACATTCTTTGTGGAAAACACATAGGGATATTATTGCCAAATGTTTAAATCACTAGATCAAAGAAAAAAATTTGCAAGAAACCAAAAAAAAAAAAAAAAAAAAAAAAAGAAGCCAAAAAACTTCCAAACAATTCAAATATGTTGTATTTACAATTAAAATTATATGAGACTTTTCAGCAGCTACAATAAAAGATTGCATATCTTGGAATCATATCTACAGACAAACAAAAGAATTAGGCCTGTGGCCAAAATATCATAGTCAGCAAAATTATCTATAATTTTCAATGAGGAAAAAATGGACATTCAACAAACTTGCAGGTTTTAGGATTTCCTATCAATCAAATCTAACTTAACAGAAAATATAATATATGAATAAATATCAAAGAGCAATTTTAAGTAATTCTACATAAACAAATTGTCTAAACAATGACAAATTATATTTTTTCTATATGGGAAATGTGTACTTTCTGTTTAAGATTTACATCAACAATAAGGTAAACTCAAAAGAAAGATTGGCAGGGTAAAGGTAAAATATTAATCATGTTATACAAATGAGGAAGAAGAAATAGAGACATCAGAGGGGGAGGAAGGCTTGTAGCTCTGGAAATCTACTCACATTGGGAATGGGCTCAATAGCTCAACAGGCAACACTATATATATATCTATATATCTATATATAGATATAGATATATACACACATATGTATGTATATATACACACACACACACACACACACACACATATATATATATATATATATATATATATATATACATACCATAAAGGGAATAGCACCCTCCAAAATCTATAAAGAAATAAGGAAGGAGGGATAGGTGATGGGGAAGCAAAGGGTGAGAGAAGAAGACAAGGGAAGGTTCCCTATGTGGGGGGAGATTAAGTAATAGTAAGTCAAGTTTTGGAGCAGAATTTAATGAAAAAGTCAGCAGGGATGGGAAAGGCATGTATATGTGGGGTATGTGTGTGATTGTGTGTTTGGATATAGCTAAATATTATATATATATATATATATGTATATATATTATATATATTTTTTCTTCTTAACTATAGCTTGCTTGAGGTTGGTGGGGGGATGAAAGGGAGATATGTGTATATCTATGTGTATGTATATGTATATATAAATATATCCTTTCTTAATTATAAATTGGGGTTGGAGAGGGATGAAAGGGGCGAAAGAATAAAGTAAATAAGGTGCACAGCAGAGAACAAAAAAATAATTTACAAGGAGATAAAGAGAAGATGGACACTTATGGATATAATTTATTCTACTAATGCACACACACATACATACACACATACTTTCTTAAATTATTTTTGTTTTGTTTTGTTTTTATATATTTTGAATGCTCTCTGAAGTTCTTCTGGGCAAGCTTTTTTTGTTTGTTTGTTTGTTTTGTTTTGTTTCACTGCTCCTATTCTTCAGATTGTCACTTTGTTCACCATAAGCTTGATCCTATCTGACTAGGAAGAGTATCAACTTTTGTTCATTGACTAGCATTGCTACTTTTATTATGTTTATTTGGAGAAGAAGAAGGCATAGAGGGGAAAGGAAAGAGAAAACATGGGGACAATATTTAATAATGAAATTTCTAAATGTCTTCTTTAGGAAGAAAATTAATGCAATACTAATATTTAGCAACCAGATGTGGGCTCTTCTTTTTAATTAAAAAAACACAATAGTAACTGGATTCTTATTATTTGGAATGCTTGCTGAGTGTGTACCCTTTAATATAAATCCAGGGACAGACCTTCTTTGAATCAACAGCTGTGGTATTCATGAACTTGATTTTTTTTTCCTTTTGAATCTCTTTGGATTTGCTTTCAGGAGGAAACAATAGATAAGGCTTCCTCCTTTCTTTGATTTAATAAATTGAAACTTCCCATGCTTACTAACTAGAAAGTGAGTTGTTTACTAGAGGAAAAACAGAGTTATGCACAAATACCATTAAATTTGTGCTTGTATAAAGACTATTAATGTCTTCCATGAATGCATTTTAAAATTTATTAAATCTTGCTATTCTTCTAAAGCAAGAAAAACAATTATATCTGATTCAAACATTCTCACTCTTTAATAAAAAGCAAATTGGATGAAAGTCAGCTTATCCAGAAAGATGGAATTCCTGTGAAGACAATTACAATGGAAACAGATTGAGTCTGGTTTGTATGAGTGGCCTGTGAAGTTAAGAGATAGGATCTGACTATCTTAGAAGGGAATTTGGCATTTAGTTTTTTGGGGAAACCATTGAATAGCTGGGAGGAAAGGAGGTTCTGTGCTCAGTGACCCCTTGATACTCTGACTAGCTGCAGCACTATAGTACTTGGGAAAGAAATGATCTTTTCCTTATAAATTCCAAGTCCTCTACTTGTGGCTGACATTTTACTTATTATGGTTGTCTTTTTGATCATCCTTTCTCCTCTTCTGATTTTCAAAATTCTTTTCTCACCTTATTATTCATTTTTCTTTAAGTCAACAAATCAACAAATATTTAAGTGCCTTCCATGTGCCAGACACCGTGCTGGGTAGGGATACCTTAAAAGGAAATAACAACAACAAAACACCCCGCTCTTAAGGGATTCCTTGACTAATCAAAAAATAATATGCAAACACATTATAAAAAGAATAAAGTGGAAATAAGTAGCAGAAGAAAGTCTCTATCATTAAGGAATATGAGGGAAAACATTTTTCTAGATGATGAGATTTTAGATGGGACTTGAAAGAAGCCAGGGAAATCAAGAAATGATTAGAAGAATTCCAGGCATGGGGGATAACTCTTAAAAATACATGAAATACCAAAAAAACAAAGGATGAAACCAGCATTTATTACATTTATGCTATGTGCCTAGTGTTAGGATTACTAGGTGAGAAGTCAGGTTGTCTGGAGAGTGACAAGGTGAGAATTCAGGTTGTCTGGACAATTACAAGGTGAGAACTCAGGTTGACTTGACAGTTCTCTGGCTCAGACCTTTGGTTTGGGCCTTTAAAGGGAGTTTACACCTTAGGAATTCTAAGAGGAGCCAGCTCATTGGTTGGAGTACTTCTCCAGAAGCTGCCGATTGCTCTCTGGGAGGATATCTGCTGTGTCAACTCAAATCTCTTGGACAGATTCTTCTTCCTGTAGAGAACCGTTGTCGCCAGACAGTTGCTGTTAACTCTTGTCCAGAGAAGTGACTTCCCTTCCTGCAGAGAGCCACGTCAAGCCTGATGTAGCACAGAGACTTCTATCTCTGGAGTGCTGTCCTCTTTTATCCTCCCAGAGAATGGGCGTGGGATAATGCAAGGGCTTCTGGGAAGAACCACTTCAACCAATGAGCTTGCTCCTCTTAGAATTCCTAAGGTGTAAACTCCCTTTAAAGGCCCAAACCAAAGGTCTGAGCCAGAGAACTGTCAAGTCAACCTGAGTTCTCACCTTGTAATTGTCCAGACAACCTGAATTCTCACCTTGTCACTGTCCAGACAACCTGAGTTCTCACCTAGTAATCCTAACAGCCTAGTACCATATTAACTAATTTATAAATATTGTTTATCTTTACAACTAATAATAAATAACAGCAGGTAAGTGCTATTATTATCCTCATTTTACAGTTGAAGAAATTAAGGCAGATAGAGATTAGATGACTTGTCTAAGATCACATAGCAAGTAAACGAGGCTGAATTTGAATCTAAATGTCTAATAAGCCCAGCACTCTAACTACTGTGCCATTTAGCTGCCCCTTTCAATTCTCCTCTCCCCCTTTTTCTTATATTTTTATTTTCTCTTTCCTTCCTTCCCATAATCTTCCACCAGTCAAAATATCCTCCCAGAATTTAATGTGAAAAATTGAATGATAAACTTTAAAGTAAGTGGACTAGGGGTAACTAAGTGGTGCAATGGATAGAGTACCAGCCCTGAAATCAGGAAGATCTGATTTCAAATGTGACTTCAGACACTTCCTAGCTGTGTGACCCAGGTCAAACCACTTAATCCCAATTGCCTCACGGGGGAAAATAATAATAATAAAGTAAGTGGACTATCTAAGAATATTTGCATTTTGAAAGGTGATAAAACTAATAGGAGAAAAAAATATATCCCTAATGGTAGAATCTTGGTCATTAGTAATATAGGCCTTGTGTTTTGTGTGTTTGTGTGTGTGTGTGTATGTGTGTGTGTGTGTGTGTGTGTGTGTGTGTGTGTGTGTTTGAGTGTGTTGAGGTGGTGGAGGTATTATCCACTTGTATTTTATTTAATAAGGAAATTTTGTGTACCTTTAAAATGAGAACATTTGTTTATTATTTTTTTATTAATTTTATAATTATAAATTTTTTGACAGTACATATGCATGAGTAATTTTTTTTATAACATTATCCCTTGCATTCATTTTTCCAAATTTTCCCCTCCCTCCTTCTGCTCCCTCCTCTAGATAACAGGCAATCCCATAAATATTAAATTTGTTACAGTATAACCTAGATACAATGTATGTGTGTTAATCCAATTTTCTTGTTGCATGTTAAGAATTAGATTCCAAAGTTATAAGTAGCCTGGGTAGAAAGACAATAGTACTAATAGTTTACATTCAATTCCCAGTGTTCTTTCTCTGGGTGTAGCTGTTTCTGTCCATCATTGATCAACTGGAAGTGAGTTGGATCTTCTTTATGTTGAAGATATCCACTTCCATCAGAATACATCTTCATACAGCATTGTTGTTGAAGTGTATGTATAGTGATCTCCTGGTCCTGCTCATTTCACTCAGCATCAGTTGATGTAAGTCTCTCCAAGCCTCTCTGTATTCATCCTGCTGATCATTTCTTACAGAACAATAATATTCCATAACATTCATATACCATAATTTACCCAACCATTCTCCAATTGATGGACATCCATTCATTTTCCAGTTTCTAGCCACTAAAAATGAGAACATTTGGGCAATAATTTATCCTAATGGTTTCTAAGTTTGAATCCATGTTTGGTTTGCTTTTTTATTCGCTTTAACTTTTGTATTTGCATGTAACTAACTGAGGAGCCATTAAATGGTGCATTGGATAGAGTGCCTGTCCTGAAATCAGGTAGACTCAACTTCCTCAGCTCAAATCTGCCCTCGCACTTACTAACTGTGTGACTCTGGGAAAGTCACTTAACCCTGTTTGCCTCCATTTCCTCATCTGTAAAATGGGCTGAAGAAGGCAATGGCAAATCACTCCTGTATTTTTACTGAGAAGACTGCAAAAGGGGTCATGCAGGGCTGGATACAACTGAAAAGGACTGAACAACAAGAACATGTTCCAGACACTGTGCTAATCCCTTTGTAAATATGGCCACAATGATCCTAGGAGGTAGGTGCTATTATTATTTCTATTCCAAAATGAATTAAACTGATGGAGAGAGAATGTGACTTGCTCAGAGTTATACAGCTAGTATGTAAGATTTGTGTTCTTTATACTCACCAATCAAAGAATATATAGTGCTGTGCATTCCACAAGACTGTTGCAGTTGGAGCTGTAGGACATGAATTCAGATCCTGTGTCTGCCTTTATTTTAGCTCTGATGGTTAGTACCTCTGTGACTTTGGACTTGAGTTTCTTCATTTGTAATATGAAGTGGTTGGATAAAGTGACCTGTCAGATTCCTTCTACTTCTTAATCTATGAAATTAGAGTCTTCAAATTAGAAGATTTTTCATTCATAGTACAATTTGTAACTATCAAAGCCAGGATTTCAGTCAAAGATTTTCCTGATTTCAACTCTATTGCCTTTGACACTGAAGGTAACCTCTCAGTCTGTTAACTTATGAATAAATATACTCAGGATTTATATATATATAACATACACACACATATATATGTATATATATAATATACACACATATATATGTATACATACATATATATGTATATACATACATATATACATGTAGATAAAACTATATACATGTGTATATATGTACATATACTTTATACACATAGATAATTGATACTTGAATACATTAGTATAGAGAAATACTTCCTGATATGGAGATTCCTTCCTATGACTGTCTTCTATCAAAAAGACCCGAATTCAAAACTCACCTTACACACTTACTAGCTGTGTGATTCTGGGCAAAGCATTCAACCTCTTAAATGTAAAACAGGAATGATTATAGCAACTACCTCACAGGGCTCTTGTGAGGATCAAATGAGAATATTTGTAAAATGCTTAGTATAGTACCTAATGTGTAGTAGGTACTCATTCCCTTTCTTTCCATTTTTCTTCTCCATCTCACCTAATAAATGGTCTCATAGAGTCTCATAGTTCACTAGTGTCAAACTCAAATAGAATTGGAGGCCACTTATACATAATGCTTGAGGACTGCATATTGACTTAGAAATCCATAAAATAATATTATGTTTTATTGTATTTCTATTAATTATGTTAAATATTTTTCAATTATATTTTAATCCAATAGTATTGACAACTGGTAGTATGTTTGATTCTCCAGCTGGATCACTAAGTTTTTAATTCATTTATTTGATCGTCTATAGCTCAGCAAATCCAGGGCTCCCTGATTTCAAGGCCAGATATTCGTCTAGTCTTCTATACATCAGAGCAGCATAATATATGTTAGTGATTAATAAATATTTGTTGACTGACATATACATATATTTAGACACACAACACATATACTATGTCTACATATATATTATAAGCAGCATAAATGTAGGCAAACAAAATACTTTTCAAAGAGTTGTCTAATTACACAGAACACTGAACTAATTAAAATCCTGGTTAGGCTGAGTAGTAGCAGACAAGTAAGGTCAATGAATATTAATGTATAAATCCTTTAAACACAGTTAACACTCCAAACCAAGAGGCTATAAAATATTCTATTTATAAAAATGCAGTATATCAGATCAACACTTCATTTTGTTTATAGTCTTGTAATGATTTGTCCTGGAATTCAGCAAAAAGGGACATAACAACTTACAAGGATAATATAATATTTTATTATAAATGTTTCATTTGGATTGTTGTTTAGTCATTTCAGCCATGTGTGACTCTCATGACCTATTTGGGATTTTCTTGGCAAAAGTATCATAGTGGTTTGCCATTTCCTTCTCCAGCTCATTTTATAGATTAGGAAACTGAGGGAAAAAGGATTAAGTGACTTATCCAGGGTCAAACAGCTAGTAAATGTCTCAGACTAGACAGGTTTTCCTGACTCCAGACCCAGTACTCTATTTATTGTGTCACTTAGCTGTCCACCTGTAACACAGTAGTCACTAAATGTTTGTTCTTTTCATCACCAAATCTTCTACTTCCCCCAATTCAATTTGAATGTGTGTTGTAACATCCTAACAGATTTCAAATCTTATAAAGTTAAGGACTATATCTTACTTAGTGTTTTCCTTGCCCTCATTGCCTAAAAAAGTGTTCTGTGCAAAATGCAAAATATTTGTAGAATTGTTCATATGGATGTGAGTGTTGGTTAAAAAAATTGATCAGGAAATGTAAAAGAGAATTATTTTGGATAGTGGAATTGTAAAACTTGGGAATGAGGAGAACCTGGCATCTGAGTATCTCTTTCTTCTGAAATAGGTTGTGTGATCATGGGCAAATCAATCTCCTTGAGCCTTAGTTTTTTTCACCTATAAAATGGGGATAATAATACCTCTCAAAGCACATGGCATAGATATCTCTTTCCCTTCTAACCAAAGGCATTACTTCATAATACTTTTGTCTCTAAAATGAAACCTCAGGATATAAGTTTTCATTTTTATGCATTAAAAAACTTAAGTGCTTCTCCTTCCTAGATTTCAGTTTCCTGGATATAACCTGACTTTACCAAACTAAGAGGAAACTAGCCTACCACTGCTGTTTAAAATCTTGGAGAAGAGGAATATCAACAAATATAGATGATAGATAAAGAAAAATTTAGTGAAGAAAAAAAAAAAAGAAAACTTGAACAAAAAGGTCAGAAATAGAAATCCTCTGTTTATCCCCTCAGATAAAGGGACTGAGTATGGGTAATAGAGTTAGACCCTGGAAATGTCAAAACAATATAAGATATATTCCAATGCCTCTTCCTCAACCAAAGACTCAAGGAGAGTGAGAGAAATAGGGAAAATGCAGCTAGAAGAGATGTCAGGGAGATTGCCATTGGGAGGATACCAGGACCCTATGAGAACCAGAAAAAGGAAGGGATAGGAAAAGAAAAAAGTTAAGATGAAAAGAAGTTTGTTATTTATAAAATCTTAAACTTCCACCTATTGCTACTAGTTCTGTCATCTGGACCAAACAGAACAAATGTAATGTTTCTTCCCATGTTAGCTCTTCAAATGCTTAATAGCAGAGCCTTCCATTTCTATTTTTTATTTCTTTTTTGTCCCTTTCTTCCTGTGTACAGACTAAACATCACCATGTCTTTCAATTGATTCTCATATGATTCGTTTATCAAGCACTCCATAACTTGGTTTGCATATGCTTATCTGGATCTGCTGCACCTTATCCAGGCACTGCCCAGAATTAAACAATATACTGGGCTTCTTAAATTGTGGGTTGCAACTACATATAGGATCATGCAGCTGAATGCTATGGATGTGAAATTATGATTTATTATCAGTAAATGTCTAATTTACATACCTATATAACAGTGATTACATAAAATTTTTCAGACAAAAAGGGATCATGACTACAAAAACTTTAAGATGGATCTTTCTATAGGTACTCTAGCAAAACTATTAATTCTCTCATTCTTGATGTTATGCCTCTCAAAGCAGGTTTGTGTATATTTTGTGCTTCATTCTACATCTATTAATATTCTTTTCATTTATGTCTGAATTCTCCATATTTGTTAATTTTATGGTGCAGCAGTATTACATTCCATTCCTATACAAAGTCCCTTGAATGAATGGGCACCCTCTTTCTTTCTAGATTTTCGCCTCTGAACATTTATTTCTCAACAATTAGCATAGCATACATTACCTCATATCCCTGAAGTTGTTTGTTAATTTGTTCATATGTGCCTAATATCTGAAGACTGGAGCAGAGTTTGTAATCATCTTGGTGACTTGATAGAGCTGTAGTTTAATTGCCTTTGTCTTTCTAAAGCTTCTGTTTGATATACCACTTTGGAGTTCACTTCATTAAAGGTCTCCTTGCCATATTCACTTGCCAGCAATAATTATTTTAGGGATCAACTTTTAACATCTTTGCCCCTAGGATTGCATTGCCTCTGATAACAAGGTGGAAAAATATTCCCAAGATTTTAGACAAAATTGTCAGACATCATAAATCACCATTGTTCTTTCCCTACTTTGCTAAAAGTCCAGGTTTTCCCAAAGACCCACTTGCCTTTAGTTTTCTGAAGCGAACATTTACTGCTTTTAAGTTCCAAGGGGCTATTTTTGTCCTTTAGACTGGGCAGTAAAAGAAAAATGACTTGTCTACTTCAAATTGCACCTGTTTGGTCAGTGGTTTACAAGTTATTTAACTGTTTTTATAAGTTAGAAGATCAAGACTTTATTCTCACTTACCGCACCGATTGTGTGCCCATATGAAAATCATGTTAAATTTTTTTAAATGTAACTTTCTGGTTTTCTGGTTTTCAGTTTTCTCATGTGTAAAATGAGAAATTAATCATATGATCCCCCTCCCAGTTCTAAATCTATGGTTCTTTGATCTTGAAGTGGATACTCTCTCACTTAGCAACATAATTTCATTGAAGTAACCTCTATTTCCCTACGTTTATTTAAGTTGCATTATTCTTCTAAAATGTGTCATTCCATTTCAAAAATAGAGGATAATAGAAGATAATATCCTTAATAGTTATAGATATGGAAAAACTGTAACCAGAAAAGGAGCTAGTATAGATGATAAAAGATAAATTTTCACTGATATAAAATAGAAAATATTTTGCAAAAATAAAATTAACAAAGAAATAATCAGAAAAATACAGCTTAAGAAAATGTTTGCATTATTTCTGATTCTATAGGGAATTGGTGCAAAGCCATAGGAAATGAAATGTTATATGATTATTGTTTGTCCTTCATCCTCAAAGAGGATCATGATATCAGGGAGGTAATGCCATGACAAGCAAGTGAATTAGATTTAAATGATGGAGACTCACTCACCTCACTTTGCCATCCAGAGCTATATAATTCCAGTAGCCAGATTATATGGTAGTAACAAAAATAGGCCAGTATGACTATTAGACCAAAAATTGTATGGATAGAATGAAATCTAAAATATGAGGAATGCAGGAAAGGGTTCATATTGGAAAGGGCTTTTAATGTCAGAGTGTTTGGTTCTGCAAATAATAGTGAACCATGGGAGTCAATTTAACTGAAGGGTCATGGGATCAGTCCTGTGCTTTGGGGAAAATCACTTTGCCGGATGAGTGGAGAAAAGATTGGAGTAAAGAGAGAGTTGAGATAGGAAGACTAATTAGAAGACTATTGTAATAGCCCAAGAGAGAAATGATATGGGCCTGTACCAGAGTGATAACTATGTGAGTCTGCAGAAAGAACATGTAGGGCAAATGTGATGATAGTAACAAGATTGACAACTGATTAGATATATGGAGAAACTGTGAGATTAAAAGTTAACAGTAAGACCAAGGCTGTGGATGTGGCTGACTGGAAGGATGGTATTATCTCCAAATATTGAAAGAAAGTTCAGAAAAAGATCAAGTTTTAGGAAAAAAGATAATGAGATCTCTTTTTGGATATGCTGAATTTGAGATGTCTCTGGGTTGTGTAATTTGAGAAACAGTTGAAGATGCAAAAGTGAAGATCAGCAGAGAGTTTGGGGCAAGATAGGTAGATTTAAGAATCATCAGCATAGAGATGGTAATTAAATCCAAGGAAGATGAGATCACCATGTGAAGTGATATAGAGGAAAAAGTTAAGAGGGCCCAAGACAGAATCCTGAGGGACACCCATAATTAAAATGTATAATCTACAAGAAGGCACAGCAAAGGAGACTACAATAGGTAGCACAGGTGAGAGAGGAATTCCAAAACCTGGAGAGAATAAATTATCAAGTAATCAACAGTTTCAGAAGAGAGTTAAAATAGAATAAGGATTAAGAAGAGGCCACTGAATTTACCAATTAAAAGATCATTAGTAACTTTGGAGAGCACTTTTGATAGATGATAAAATCAGAAGACAGATTGTAAGGGATTAAGAAGAAAGCAGGGTTAAAGAAATAGAGGCATCTATTGAAGGTAAGCTTTTGAAGGAATTTATTGATAGCTTGTATTTTGACCCACCACCTTAAATCTCTACCACCTTAAATATGTTTGTGTTGTTTACAATAAAAGAGTGTTGTATTCTTTAATTTTGATGTCATGATACTAACAATGGTCATTGGCTTTTCTTCTGATTCTCTGGAATTTGCCACTATTCAACCTCTCCATTTTAAAAACAAAATAAGTTGTTTGTGTATCTAATTTCAATGACTTTCAGAAAACTCAATATTTTCAAGGGAATATCTGCAGATGTCTACCTATCTGGACACAGGTGTGCCTCAGAGACTAGAGAACAACAATATCTGCTTCCACACATAAGTCTGTTGAACACATTGCTGTGCCTTCTGTTTCTACACAGTAGGAAGCTAAGTATTACATGGTAAAAATTTGCAATAAGGCACATGCTGTGTTGAATTGTATAATAAATTCAGAAAATCCTGGCTTTATTCCATTTTTTTTCATATTTGTTCTCTCAAAGCATTTCCTATTTGCAATTATTGTATTAAAAGATGTAGTTTTAAGTGAACATCTATTACATAGAAACAATCATCCCTAATTTCATTTTTTCCCAAGCTGAAAATCATTTTTCTTAACATTGTTATTTTGCTTAGTATTGGAAGAACATCCATACATAAACTTTTTAAAAAAGAGAAACAATAAAGCCTTTTCCCCCACAACTTGCCCATGAACTTAAAAATATAACAGCTATAAAGACTTTGAGCACTAAAAATGTTCAGGAAATAACATTTACTTCCCTTGTTTTAAATGGTAGCATATAGATCCTAGTCTTCATGTTTTCTATTCACTTTTTCACTGTAACAATTAATTGTAGATTAAGAATTTTAATAGAATATGGAATGGAACTTTGTGTTTGTAATTGTCAGATGATTTCTAGTGCATGGAAATCATAAGAATATTGGAAAGGAAAATTAAAATCCCAAATTATCCAGGATCTAAATAAAATGGAAGAATAAATGATATTAAGTATGATCAAATTTAGCAAGGTTAAAGGTAATAGTGAGGTAATGCATTTGATGAATTCCTATAAAATGTAAATTAGAAAATGATTAGCTGGGAAGGCCATAAAATAGATTTTAAAAATAAAAAGATATAAGATTCAAAATCAAATCCAAATTTAAAACTTTATACCCAGGAAAAATATAACTGCCAAATTTAAATATATCTTGAAAGTTGATGTAGCATCAGAAGTATGTGTAAAATAAATGCAATAAATTATACTACAAGATTTACTCAAACTTAAGTTAAATAAACAGTATCTAAGTGCCTAATCTGTTGTTATTCAATTACATTTGATTCTTCATGACTCTACATACTACAGAATGCTAGGTCCATCTATCCTTCATTTTTTTCCCCTGAAGTCTACCCTTGTTTGTTGCTATATAATATATCCATTTCATTCTCTGCTGCGAAGCTCACTTTTATCCTCAATCTTTCCCAATATCAGGGTCTTTTCCAATAAGTGCTGTCAGCTCCAGCTCCAAGTATTTGTTCTTCCAAATAATATCATTTTACAATAATATTCCAAATAATATGAATTAAATATTTTAAATGTTGAAGATTTGATCTCCTTACTGTCCAAGGGCCTCTAAAAAGTCTTTTCCAGCCCCACAATTTGAAATCATTGATTTTACAACACTCTTTTTATTACAATTCAACTCTCACAGTCATACATTACTAGTGGAAAAACCATAGATTTGGCTATATGGATATTTGGTAGCAAGATGCTATGTGTCCTTTTTAATCTGCTGTCCAGATTTGCCATAGCTTTCTTTCCAATAAGCATCTTTTAAAATTTCATTATTGTAGTCATTGTTTGCAGTGATCCTTGAGCCTAAGAATATAAAATCTGAAAACTGCTTTCATTTCTTCTCCCTCTATTTTCCAGGAAATGATAGGAGATAGATAGTTGCCATAATCTTAAATTGTTATTTATTTTTCTTTTAAGTGTCAAGTTTTAATCCAGCTTTTACACTCTTCTTTCATTCATAAGAGGTACAAATTTGTGCATATGTATAAGCTGCTATTATATAAGTTGATTCTAAAGACAAAATAGAGCAGCCCATGTCTTTAAGGAGCTTATACTCTACTAGGGTAAAGTAGCAAGTATGAGCTTGGATTTGAACTTAGGTCCTCCTGATTTAATAGCCGGTGCTCTATCCATGTTTAGTCTCTTAATAAAGGCGCTCACAGTTTCTCATATAAAGAGAGATGTCCAGTGTCACAGTCACTCTTCAAATCATGAAGGGAAAAGCAGACTCTGGAAGAGGTTGACAAGAAATCTTGGAGCTGGCATCTCAACTGTGCTTTGAAAGAATAAAGGAAACCTAAGGGGTGAAAATAAAACCAGAGACCCATTATAATAAAAACTACCACTCATATTGTACTTTGAGATTTATAAAGTGCTAAACAAATATCATCTTCATCACAACTTTAGAAGGTAAATGTTATCTCTGATTTTGCAAATGAGGTAATTTATCAGGCAAGCAAAAGTTAAATGACTTAAGAAGAGTCACATAAAGACAGGTAGATGGTAAACTGGATATGATGTAATAGGAACTGTGTCCCCCTGATCTTTGAGGGGGTAGACCTGGGTTGGAAAAACCTAAATCTCAACCCTTCCTGGTCTTTGGGAGAAACTCCATTTTCTTATTCATAGGGGAAACTCTCATAATAATACCTACCTACAATTCAATTAGAGATCTTGACCTGGGACATAATTACCATCCATTATTGATTAGTCTCTCAATTTCATCTAAAGATCACTCCCTATCCCTGGGATGTAGAAACCTAAATATAATCAAAAGCTGTGTACCCAAACCTTGCTAATTCTCTAATTCTTATCTGGAAGAGCCCACTGAGGGAACTTCTCAGTGTAAAATAAATCTTTTTTTTTTCTCCCAAAAATCTCACCTGGAGATCAGGACTGTGAATTCTTTTGCAAAAACCTGTGACACTGGCCTGGGTACCCCCACTGTTAGGGTATGTCTCACCCCACATTTCTCATACCTCCACATTTGGTGACCCTCTATGGGGATTCTTGAGATTTTACATCCTCCTGGCTAAGGTAAGCCTCTCTTTGCTTCTGTTATCACTTTTCTATAGCAAAGGACACCCAAACACCCGGGAAGGTTTGGGCTGTTGGGAGCTCTACACTCAGCAGACTTCCTTGACTAGAGATGCTTAGACTAAGAATTCCCATGTCTTTTAGCAAAAGTACTCTTAACCAGAGGACTGCTGTCACCTGGCTCCCTCTCTAGTTGGAGGTGTCTACCTGAGAGGACAGGGTGTTATAGAATCTGTAAAATTTAAGACTTGTGGCAAAAAAAAGGGATAATCCACCTCTGCCTCTATCCTTAAGGATTCTCCCTTAGTCTGTCTCTTAAACAGAAACAGATTTGGCTTAAAGGAGCTGCTAAAATTTACTGCAGGGAAATCAAAATTAGATACTAACCTTTTAAATAATCCCCTCCTTTCTACTCCTCTAGAGACACAGGATCTCTCTTCTGTACTCCCATGTAATCCTTATCAGGAGACCTGTGAATCTCTTCCAGAACCACCTCCTTATCAAAGATAGGACTTTATGTATGATAATATTTCTTTAACTCTATCCCTCTCACCAGATCCTGAGACTTTCCTATCCCCACTCTTCATTCCCTCTCATACAAGGAGTGGGACCCCTTTTTCTACTTTCTACTTTCAGCCACTCCTTCTAACCTCTGCATGCTGAGAGAGGCAGCAGACTCTCAAGGAGGGACACTCAGGGTACAGATGCCTTTTTTCTTTGCCAAATCTCTCCCAGATTAAGGCCATTACTCTGAGGACCCCACCAAGTTCATTGAAGGATCTAAGACCAATGCCCTCAATTTGATCTTTCCTGGGGAGATATTAATATTAAACAATCTGTCCCAGATATACAAAGGAAGCTGCAGAAGCCAGCTTTGGGTCCTCAAACTTCTCCAACTCAGCTGTTAGAAACAACTTTTGGAGTCTTTAATAATAGATAGAACTGCAGCAGAGAAAAAAAATACTGCAGAGTTAAAGTGAGAAATGGAGAACAGTTCCAAATTTTAGCTGCAATCATATCCAGGAACCATAAACCAAAAGTTTGTGCTTCAGGTATAATAGACAGGGCCATTGGGCTTGAAACTGTCCTAGGAAGAAACCCCCTGGTCTTTGTCCCAAGTGCAACCAGGAGGAGCACTGGAGGAGAGACTGTATACAGGGGACAAACTATCCCCCAATGCCCTGCCCTCCAGAAGGAGTTTAAGGTCAAGCTCCCCCTTGCTCGACCATGATAGCCCAGTTGGTAGGTAAGACCATTGGATTTCTTTTTGCTATAGTGGCCTTTCTATCTTGCTTCAACACTCTGGTCTCAGCCACCCTTTCCCCCATAGGATAATGGAATTAGAAGGGAAATTTAAGAGTTGTTTGGAGACCCCTCTGCCTTTCCAGTTTGATGACCTGTTATTTAAACACTCTTTTCTTATTTTTCCCTCCTATCCTGCTCTGGGGTGTGATTTAATGGTGAAGTTGGGAACTCAATTTTCTCTTCTCAAACCTCCAGGTGACCCTTTTGTGCTTTCAAAGCTCTCCTACATTCCCTCTGAAATCTGGGAAAACATAGATTCCTCTGTCTGGGACCAAGGAATCTCCAGGCAAGCCACTTACACCACACCAACCTTAGTCAGGCTGTGGAACCCAGTGTATTCCCACCTAACCACCAATACCCAATAAAGGCAGAGGCTAGGGAGGGATTGCAACCCTTGATTGAGAAATTTAAGCACAAATTTTTAACACCAGCTAAAGTTTTAAGGGATTTAGAGCTGATTAACAGCAGTCTCATGCAGTATGTGGATGATATCTTGGTCTGTAGCCCTCCCTGAAAGGCTTCCTTATGCAGCCATAAAAACTCTTTATTTTCTGGCCTCTAGAGGCTACAGGGTCTCCTTATCCAAAGTTTACATTGCCTGCCAGTCTGCCAAATATTTGGGCCATAACCCAACCCCGATTCAAGGCCCTGACAACCTTCCTTTTCAATGGGGCCTGATCAGGCCAAGGCTTTTAAGACCCTGAAAGCCAAACTGACTTCTGCCCCTACTCTGGCCCTAACTAACTTAGAAAGAGATTTTCACTCTGTATGTAGATGAAAGATGGGGCCTTGCCCTGGGGATCTTAACTCAGGCTCTTGGACCTGATATTAGTCTGGTGTCTTACTTCTCAAAGAAACTGGATTCAAATCCCCTAGAATGACCCTCTTGCCTTAGAGCAGTGGCTGCTACAGTCCTTAATTGAAGAAGCCTCAAAACTCACCCTAGGGCACCAGATCCTTTTAGAAGCCAAAGGACATCAGTGGCTGCTATTGGGAGGCTTACTAGTTATCAGGCTCTCCTGCTGGACATCCCTGACCCCGACCCTCCAGGTGTGACACACTCTTAACCCTGTCACCCTGCTTCCTGAAAACACCCAGTCAGGAGACATCATTCATAATTGCAAGGAAGCTTTAGATTCTGTCTAGTCCAGCCGACCTGACTTCAGGAAAATTCCTCTTGATAACCCAGATGGGTAGAGTTTTCTTGAAGGTAGGGAAAGAAAGGCAAGTTATTCTGTGGTGACCCTCAATGGCAACCTAGAAGCTAAGCCATTGCCCCCTGGAACTTCTGCACAGAAAGTTGAACTCATTGCCCTAACCAGAGCTTTGGAACTAGGGAAGGGAATGAGAGTTAACATCTATACTGACTCCAAATATGCTTTTCATAGTTTGCATGTTCATGGGGCTATATGGAAAGAAAGGGGACTTTTGATAGCAAAGACCTCTCCTATTAAATATGCAGGAGAAATGCTACAGCTACTACAGATTGTCCATAAACCCAGAGAGGTTTCAGTCATATTTTGTAAAGGACACCAGAAGGGAGATTCACTTTAGACCTAGAGTAATAGGTTTGCAGATTCAGCTGCTAGAGGTGCTGCCCATTCACCCCAACTATGACACATTTAATCTCCCAACTCCTGATTCTTATACCCTTTCATATAGCAGCCCACAGATGGGACCTGATGCATTATTTGCAAGGGCTCCATTCAGAAATGTCTCCATCTCCACTCTGGATGCCACCCCACTTTTAATATGCTTGGGAGATTTGTTTTCTCCATACTCCAAGCTATAAACTTTCAACTGCTCATTCACTCTGAAGATCATGGGACATCATGGGACAACTGATGTGGACACTCAACATCCCCTGGATGCTGCTACTGCCATCTTCAGATCTTGCACTTCCCCTCCTGGCCTGTATCCCCATTGAGCATAGGGCCAGCTCTATAGCCCCTGTCAGTCTGAAACAGTTCCAGAAGATGAGACCTCCATCCCTTTGTCCCGTGAATTTGGGGTGACTGCTTGAGGGGGGAATGATGTATTAGGAACTCTGTCCCCCTGATCCAGGAGTGGGTCTAGGTTGGAAAAACCCTAAATCTCAACTCCTCCCAATGGTTTTATTCATAGGAGAAACTCCCATAATTATCTCCACCTACAATTGAATTGTAGATCTTGGCTTGGACCATAATTAGTAGTCCCTCAATTTCATCTGGAGATCACTCCCTAGCCCCAGACAATAGGAACCTAAATGTAATCAAAGGCTCTGTACCCAAACCTTTGCTAATTCCTATCTGGAAAAGCCTGCTGAGAGAACTTCTCAGTGTAAATTTTTCTTTTTTTGCCAAAAAACCTCCTCTGGAGAGTATGACTGCAAATTCTTTTACAAAAACCTGCAACACTGGCCTGGGAAACCCATCACTGTTAGGATATCTCTCATACCTCAACAAATAGAACACTGGTACTGGAATAAAGAGGA
This sequence comes from Sminthopsis crassicaudata, assembly GCF_048593235.1. Lineage (NCBI taxonomy): Eukaryota > Metazoa > Chordata > Mammalia > Dasyuromorphia > Dasyuridae > Sminthopsis > Sminthopsis crassicaudata. The sequence goes on along the minus strand of NC_133619.1, from coordinate 310,547,304 downwards.
CCTGAATTCAAATCTGGCCTTAAATAATTAAACTCGCTAGTTGTGTGATGCTGGGCAAGTCACCTAACCAGAGAAAGAGGGAGAAAGAGAGAGAAGGATAGAGAAGGGGGGGAGGAAGGAGAGAGAGAGAAGGAAAGGGAGGGAGAAGAAGGTAGTAGGCTGAAGTAGGTGCTGGGAAGTGCTTAAAGCTTGATCAGATATTAAAGAGTATAAGGTCATTCAATGCATACTAGGCTTCCCTAAGTGGGCTCCACTTTTGTCCTGCCACTGGATTTCCATGAATCTGGAAGAGAGTAAAGCTGATGATTTTGTGCAATTTGGCCTCACTTAAATCCAATTCATTCACAAGTCAAGATTTCACCCCATGATCTTATTGTCCTTTTAAAAAATGAAGAAGGAATAACAACAATTAAGCACTAATTGTATTTAATATATTGAACTGGACGGTGAGTGAGATAAAACTAAGACTTACTGTCTTCAAAGATTTTACACCTTGATAAAGGATAATAAGAAAGAAAAGCAAATAGAAAGAATACAAACACATATACTACAAAGTAGAATCTGATATGTAAAAGAAGAGGCAAACATATAGCCTGATCTTATGAATCCATCATATTTTAGGTAAAGACATATTTTAATACCAGCAACAAGAAAGGCCAGGCTTTATATAACACTCTAAGGTTTCCAAAGTGCTTTACCTAAGTTACCTCATTTTATCCTCTCAACAACCCTGTGAGGTAGATGTCATTAGTATTATCATTTTACAGATGAGGCAATTGAGCCTAGAAGATACTGGGAATGAGAAAGGTTTAGTGAGATGCCCAGGATAACACAATTAGTAAGAGTCTAAGGCAGGATTTAAACTTATATCTTTTCTGAATCAAGTCTCATGACCTATCTATTGTGACACTTAGGTGTCCTATTTTGCCAATATTTTCTTTTTATACCCTGAGAATAATTATTCAATATCATTTATGTAAATTAATGATACTTTATTTCTATAGACATAACTCTACCATTAGAGTATTTTGTTTAGATGAAAAGAAAACTTTGAGATCAAGTAGAACTTATCTCTGAAGCTAAGTTGGATAAATAGATTTTCCCACATACGAATTGCTTATGCTGCCTTTCTATTTATTATCAAAGTCATTAAATGTTCTCTAATACTGAATATTTCACCAATTTCCTTGCAAAGGCTTGATTGTTTTGCTTATTTCAGATTCCCTTAAAATAGTGATAAGTCGTTAATAGCCTTTCTTTGAAAAGGTGTTGACATCTTCAGTTGATTTTGAACGGTCCTACGTCTGGATTTCTTTTTTGAAGGGAGTATAGGAAGAAGTACAAAGGACAAAATCATATAAAAAGGATTACATAAATAAGCAAATTAATTTTATTAATTCCTCCTTTCTTAGGATTACAAAAACAGTTAACTCATGTTATAAAAATTAAGAAAAAAAATATAAAATTTTATAAAGCAAATCATAAAATATGTTTTTCAATTATATTTTTGAATAAAGAGAGAAGGGGAATAAAGGGGAAAAGAAGATATTAATAAAAAAAGACTGAAATACAGAGGGAAAGAGAGGATACATGGCAAAGATGAAGAGGTGGGAAAAAATAATGTTTTGGAAGGGCATACCAAAAGATAAGCAAAAAGAAGCAAAGAAGAATAAAAAAGAGGTAGAGAAATTGACAAAAAATAGAGAAAAAAGGAGATGTATAAAAACAGCAGGAGGGAGGACCATAGCCTTTTGTTTTGTAGCTTTCCTAGACTTTTATGACAATCTATTATTATTTTATTTATCTCATCATTCCTTTTGGAGCATATGCTAAAAGAGGATAATGACATAGTCATCCAAGAAGTCAGAACTGCATTAGGAAAAGAGCACTAAGAAGTAAGTAAGTAGTACTTATTAAGTAAGTAAAGTAAGAAGACATACACTTATGAATATAATTTCTACTACTATTATATATCCTTTTTTGAACTGGTAATTTATTGTTATATATTTTAAATCCTTGCTGATGCTCTGCTGGGCACATGATAATGTTCTCTTCTGTTTTGTTTTGTTTTCCTTTTCTGTTTTTCTTTTTTTCTATTTTGTTTTTAAAAATACATTTCTTTTAAAAAGAAAAGAACATTAATTAATTAATTAAAAAATAAAAGATATATTTTGATTCCAGTTTTCCATTAAATTTCTAGGGATCTCAGATTCCTCAGCTTAAATGAGGGAGTTTTGAATACTTAGTTTCTAAGGTTTCTTCTACTTTTGACATTTTGAGATTCTGAGATAAAAAAATCCCAAGGAATGATATTTCTAATAAGAAAGGAACCTACAACATGTGTAAAAGAAGTAATATGGATGTTCTGGGAACTAACCAACCACTTTAAATTTTCGAAACGCATGTACAAATGTCTCCTATTCCAACGCCTCATCATGGTCTTCTGATTACCCAGAGGACTTGAAGGCTTTAGCAGAGAGGTATAAACTTTAACAAGTTGTTCTCACTGACTAGTCTTCTGAGTTATATAGTAGAAAACCATAGATTTTGTTATATTTTAAAAAAAACTTTTCAATTCACAGGGCAAAACAAGCATTTCCATAACATAATATAATTAAAAATAGATGCTGGCACATGAAACTGGAAATCTATTATATACAACTTGCTATTCTTTTTAAATATATAATAGCCATCATGTAAATTTCTCATCCTCCCCAGAGGTGGCTACTATTAAACACAACTAGGACACATACACACAGATATATAGGTAAAATTATTCTATACATGCTTCTATTTATCAGTTCTTTCTCTTAATATTTAATTCCAAATTATCTTTCTCCCTTCCTCACCTCTCCTCAAGATGGGGAGCAATTTAATGTCGAAGATAAGTATATATATATATATATATATACATACACATATATGTATGTATATATATATATAAACTTACACACATATGTGTGTGTAATCATCTAAAACATAGTTTCATGTTGTAAAAGAAAAAACGGAACAAAAGGAAAAAAAATTTAAAGTAAAAATAGCATGCTTCGATCTCCATTCAGACTCCAATTCTTTCTATGAATGTAGATAGAATTTTCTATCGTGAGATTTTTTGGAACTGTCTTGGATCACTATATTGCTAAGAAGAGCTAAGTCAAATATAGTTATCACACAATATTGCTATTATTGTACAGGTATAACGTTATCCTGCTTATGTTCACTTTACTTTAAATCAATTTATGTGAGTTTTTCCAAGTATTTCTGAGAGTATTCTGTTCTTTGTTTCTTATGGCACAGTAGTTTAACATTACATTAATATACCATAATTTGTACAACCATTTCCCAATTGATCGGCATGCCTTCAATTTCCAGTTTTTTGCCACCACAAAAAGAACTGCTATAAACATTTTTGTACCTGTGAGTCCTTTCCCTCTTTTATTTTCCCTTTGAGATACAGACCTGGTAGTAGTATTGCTGTATGAAAGGGCATACAGAGATTTATTGCCCTTTGAACATAGTTCCAACTTATTCTCCAGAATGGTTAGATCAGTTCAAAATTTCACTAACAATGCATTTGTGTTTCAAATTTCCACATCCTCTCCAATATTAGTCTAGTTCCCTTTTTGCCATATGAGTCAATCTGATAGGTGTGAGATGGTACTTTAGAATTTTTAAAATTTGCATTTCTCTGATCAATTGTGATTTTAAAGTATTTTTAAATATAATTATAAATAGTTTTGATTTCTTCATCTGAAAGCTGCCTATTCATTTCCTTTTACCAAGTATCAATTGGCAAGTATCCTTTATTTTTAATTTGTTTATTAATAATAGTCAGAATGGCTTAACCACTTAAAGTCATTCTTAAAGCAATATTACTGTTACCTCATACATATTCTCTTAGTTTTGTTCACTTCATTCTTAATCATTTTTTATAAATCTTTCCATGACCTAAGATCATCAAACTCATTATATCTTACACCATAGTAGTATTCCACCAAAATCATACAGCTTAACTTTTTCAGTCATTTCTCCAATTGACATGGATCCCTGCAATTTCTAGTTCTTTGCCACCACAAAGAGAGCTGTTTTAAATATCCAATTCATATTGAAAGTTATAATTACTATTTGTGAATTTACCTCTATCTTATTTTTACTATTTTCTTTCTCAACCATTTTCTTTACTATATATCCCTATTACCTTATCTTTTTTCTTCACCCCCACATCCCTACCACTTTATCTACCCCTCCATGAGAATTCTCATCCCCAGTCCCCACTCCATACTAATTCATACACCCTTCCAAAAGTCCCTCCTCTCCCCTGTCCCCCATTTTTCTCACCTCTTTACATGTTCAGAAGACTTTTACACATTTCCAGATATATACTTTGTTTCATCTCCATTCCAGATGGGAGTAAAGTTCCAACATTACCAGCCCTCCACCCCTATCTGCTTCCTCTATATTAGTTCGTCCACTCCTCTCTGATTTGTTTAATATATATATATATATACATATATATACATATATATATATATATGTATATATATATATACGTATATATATGTATATATATATATATTAAGAATCATGTTATCATACACAATCCAACTTCAACCTTTCTTTGAAACTATCTTAGTAATGATGACAATTTTAAGACTACTGATACAAATTCCACGTGTGTGTATGTGTGTGTGTGTGTGTGTGTGTGTGTGTGTGTGTGTGGATTATAGTAACCAGTTTGACCTTAATGAGTTATTAATATTTTCCTTACTGTTTCTTCTGAATCTTTGATATCAATTTTTCCATTGAGTTCTGGTCTTTTTGTTACAAATACATGAAAAGTCTTTCAATTCTTCAAATGTCTTTTTTAAAATTCAGGATTATATTCAATTTTGCTGGGTAAATTATTCTTGGACACAACCCCTGCTCTTTGCTTTTCAAAAATACTGTTCCTTCCTATGGTCTTTTGGAGTAAAAGCTGCTAGGTTATATTAGATTGTTATATTTTACAATAAAACAATTTGAATTTAGATCTCATTATTTCCACTGAGCACAGTTGAGCTAAAATAAGAGTGGAAGTGAAAAACAAGATTGAGAAGCAGGATGATGCTTCTTTCAAAATCACTTAGACTCAGATAATTTTAATGCTGTAACCTGAATCCCAAGGCTTATTAGTATGGGGTTGTCTTTTATTGGTGGAGATCAATGCTTTGTGCTTGTATGAGAGGCAGAGTTTTCAGGAGCAAGAGAGAAGAGATAGTCATTCTTTTGACTTTTTGAATCTTTTCATGTCTTTCCAGGCTCTGCAGTCACTTAAGGCACTTATGACTTCCAGTTACAAAATAGAAGATAGGTTATGTCAACCCCAATTCAGGTTGCTGAGGGGATAATAAGACTCCAGGAAGAAACTGACATAAGAGGAGCAGGCAATCTCCATCTGTCCTTAGTTTGCTATACTAGAAGCTTGGGAAGGTGATGTGTGTGTGGAATATGTGGTATATATATATATATATACATATATATACATATATATATATACACATATATAAATGTATATGTGTATTTATGTATATGGATGGATGATATACACATGAATTGTATATATGTGTGTATATATATGTGCTATATATATTATCTATATACTGTTATACTATGTATGTGTATATACATGTATACACACTTTCTCTGATTTCTGTTTTGTTGTTGACTTAGATAAATGAGTTACTTTGCTACTTCTTATGAGTGTTCATTATAGGACTGGTATTTGATGGGAAGGAAGTCATGCCTTGAATATAAAGCTAGAATTTCCCTTTCCTTTTAAGAAATAGTAGAACTTTAGCTTGAACATAAAAATCATATCTCTTAGATTAACTACATATAAGGGATCAGAAAGATATAATTCTAGCTTCCCACTAACTTTTTCTGAGAAGAGTAGAACTATGGAACTTCTGGCCCTAGCCATGAACTTCTCTAACTGACAAAGTCTCCCTTGGAGAAGAATGGGAGTAGATCAGGCTAGAGATTTTTTTTTAATTTTCATTTTTAATTACAACAGTACAACTGAGCATTTATTCTTGCATCTTCTCAGTGGTTTTTTCTTTATATTTTGTCCTCCTTTCCAACATATTGGGATTTAATTTTACACTCAAGAATTCTTTTATCTTTGCCCTCTTTTGACTTGGAGATAACTACCTTGGCAGAATGAATGCAAATGTGTACAATTATGCCATTAGCTTGTTTACACTGCACACATTCAATGTAGATGACGTATTTTTTCTGTAGACCTGTATTAACTTGCTAATTTTCTGACTTTCATAGTGTCTACTAATCACCGGACCTCATTGTCCTTTCAAATGGTAATGGAGATAGTGTTTTTCTACCTCAGGTCTTTGGAGAGTGGCAAATATATGATATTGTGGTTGATGTGTGAGGGTGTGATGAAGTACATCTTTTGGTACTTGCTTTGTTCCACAGTCATAAAGGCATTGAATTTCATTTTGGCAAGTGGAATCACCCTAAGAGAGCCATACAATGACATCCAACTCTATTTACACTTCTACTGTTATCTTTTATATTCAGGGACTTCATTTGACCCTAAGTGAAGATAGGTATTAAATAAATGAAAGTTATATTCTTGGGACCTGTTAAAGGGAAGAGTTAGGAAAGATTAGCTCCAGTTACACAAATTTGGGGTTTGAGAAAGAAGACGGTTTTATAGTCAAGTTACCACCTTTTCCCAGCCACAGCAACAATGTGAGTTGGTGAAATTGTATCATTTCCAGATAAATTCTGGAGATTATTTGGATAAATATAAAGATTAAGACCAAAATAGAAGAAAAAAATGAAATTTGTTATTATTGAAGCAATACAAGCAGTCTATTGAACAAAAACTGATTTAAAAATGGGAAATGAATGATTGGGCAGATATTAAGTAGAAAAATTCTCTAAAAAGTTTAGGTGAGGTAAAATAGTTGATATGATTTGGAGACCAAAAGAACCTTAAAAAGCACTCTTATTAGCTTGGTCTTTTTACTTAATTGGGAAACAAAGGATCCAAGTGTAACATTTTGAATTTAGAATATTGACTCATTTGTGAAATCTGAGTATTTTAGAAAGGCCTCACGTAAGAAATGATACTTCATAGCTCAGACTACTTCCTATATAAGACTTTTCCTGATACCTGTGTGTGTTAATATATGCTTTCCAATAAAAATTATTGTGTATTTATTTTGCATATATTTTATCTATGCTTATATATGAACATGGAATTTCCTGCAATATAAGTTCCTTTGACCAAGAACTATTTTATATTTGTGTTTGAATCTCTTGTACTGATCTTGCAAATATCTTGCATAGATACTGACACATAATGGATGTTTAATAAAAGTTTATTGATTGATTTATCAGAAGATTATAATTAGTCTTGCTCATAAACTATTTAAGGAAAAAAAAAGCAGGTATAGGGGAAATTTGGAGTGAAACTGAATTATGAATCTCTCTCTTCTCTCCCCCCCTTTCTTGCTTCTTTCTTTCTTTTCCTTTCTCTTTTTTAGCCTCAATTTTCTATCCACTGAACTAATGTTTTCCTTTTTGTCTACAAATATATTCAAGTCATTTCATCCTTAAAACAACAACAAAACTTTTTCTTGAACAAAACTTTTTCATCCCCTAGATTTGATTTATAAATTCATTCATTCAGGAAAGTCCCAGGTGAGAGAAGTCCCTCTTCCAATGAAATTTGGTGCTTTCAATGCAACTTACTAAAATCCTAAAGCACTGAGGTGTTAACTACTAGCCCAGGGACATGTGTCAGTATATGTCAGTCAAAACTTCCTGATTCTGAAACCAGTCCTCTAAGCATTCTGCCATATTGCCTTTCTGTTGTGAGGAAAATAATTTCTAAACTATGAAGTAATATAATGTTATTCATTGTTATCATTCAAGTACACGTAGCTAATTAGCTCCAATCTAAATCTAGGTCTGCAAGATATTTACAGTTTCCATGTTTCCATATGTAATTGGTCAAGTTTCTCCATATGGGCTAAAATATTTATATAAACAAGTACATATTTTCATAATATGAAGATGATGGATGATATCATTGAGGGGTAGCTCCCTTTTGTTTGTAAATCTGAAATACCAACCCTCCCAACCTTATTGTTCAAATTATTATAGCTACAGCTAGATGCTAGCTGAGAAATTGTGTTTTGTGGGGGCCAACTTGTTTTCAGAAAAAAAGGTAAGCATGTTGCCATGGAGAATAGAGATGAAAAGAAGGAAAAATGATAGGAAGTTTGGAAACCATCATTTATAAATGGCCATATAATTAGAAAATGAAATCTGCTTGTTTAATATGTAGCATTAGAAGAGAGAAGCACATACATGTGTGTGTATTTAAATATACAAAGGTGCAGTTTTACGTGGGAAGAGAATAATGGTAAAGGACTAATGAAAGTATATCTTCATAATCTATTAATATTCAAAATATTAATAAAGCACAGATGATGTTTTTAAAAATTTTATAGATAGGATATTCCTGTCTTGTGCTAATACACAGTCTTTCCCCTTTATCATTTACATATACACATACATATGAACATACATATGCATGCATTGATCATATGTGCACATTTGTGTAAGTCATGACCTCACTGATGTAAAAAATCCCCAATGTGGGAAAATCTTATTATCTAAGCATACTGGCAAACCATCTATTACTTATATTCTTAAAGAACTCCTAGGGACACAGAGAGGTTCAAAATAACATGATAACATAGCTAGTATATGTAAGAGTCACAACTTGAACCCTCATCTTCTTGGCTATGAGGCCAGGCCTATGATCTATACTTTGTGATATTATATTATCTAAATTAAATTATTAATGTCCAGGGCCACTGAACACTATTATCTAGGGAAAGGAAGCAGGAATAGCATTTGGCTGATACAATTTAGATAGACTCTTCTGTAGTCCATCTAATAGCCAAGCTTCATCATTAATTGTTCTTCATTTATTTTTATTATTTGGGAGTGGACTTAATTAATACTTTGAGACATTCCCTTGACAAACACCTGAAATGCAAAAATGGCCCTTGCTCTGACTGTTTTTTGTATTTGGAATGTACATGATCCTTACTTGCTTTTGTTAGACTCTCTAGTTTCCTTTAGCACTCAATTTAATTCAACTCAATACTACCTTCGACATTCAACCTTTTCTGAGTCTACCAGCTACTCATGTTTTCCTTTTCCAACTGCCTTACACATATACATGCACATATTATTATATTATTATACACATACATATATTCACACATACATGCATATATACATAGTCTTATTCTACAAAATGTAAGTTCCTTGAAGTTTGTGGGGCATTTTTCACTGTTATTTTTTAAAAATTCCCATTGCCTAGTAGCTAATGAATCCTTATTGACAAGTTTATTGGGCCATGATGAATAAATTTACTTGAATTTTTGGATTTGTTGACTCTAGCATTCAATGGAACAAATGAAAATATGTAAGAGCACCGGTCCTAAGTGATGACTATAGCAGAAGAAGATGCAGAGACTCCTAATGATCAAATTAATTTTAGGCCATCTTCAAAACTTAAAGTCATCTTATCCTAAGCATATTCTTCTTCCAATGAGCAGTTAGTTTCTAAATTGTTACCTAGTCTGTCAACATTTATTAAAAGTGCTTATTATATAGCAGACATTGTGCTAAATACTGGAAATGAAGGCAAAACTGCTTCCAACTTTTAAGATAATCATGCTTCTAATTGGGGAGACAATGTGTAATTAAGTAGCTAGATATATAAAGATACATACAGAACTGATGAAAACTAATCTGATAATTAAAGGAATAGAACTTACCGAAATCAGGAAAAACCATCTTCAGGATGTGGAATTAGAGATAAATCTTAAGAAAATTCAGAGAAATTAAGATACTCTGATGTAGAGAAAGAGCATTCTGGACTTGAGGAATAGCCAATGCAAAGCCATTAAGCAGGAAAATGGAGTCTGCTATATTAGGAACATGAATTAGGCCAGTAGCTGGATTAGGTAGTGAGTTCATGGAGAGAGGAACTATCTCTTGCTTTCTTTATATTTCCAGTTTCTGGCACATAGTAGGTACTTAACATTATTGACTGATTAAAGATTGTATTAAATCAAATAAAGCATAAGAAAAGTACAAACATAGGAAGAGGTCAGATTGTGAAGAACTTGAAATTTCAAACAGAAGGCCTTCTATTTGATCATAGAGGTAATAAGAAGCAGGTAGAGTTTACTGAATGAGAAGGCATATATAACATGATCAGATCTAAACTGTAGAAAAAATCACTTTGGTAACTAGATGAAAGAGGAATTAGAGTGGCAAGATTTGAAACAGGGAGCCTAATTAGAATATTATTACAACATCTGAGAGGTAATGAGGACATGAACTAGCATTGTAACTATGAATCTAAAGAGAAAGAGATATGGATGACAGATGCTTCAAAAGTATAAATGACAACATTAGACAATAAGTATAGTGAATGAGAGAGGGAGAGGGAGGAAGAGAAAGGGAGGGGAGAAAAGGAAGGGAGGGAGAAAGAAGAAGGAGGAGGAAAAAAGGTTAGGGAGAGGGGAAGGATGACACCAAGATTTGGAGCCTTGGTAAATAAGGGGATTATATTGTCCTCAAAAGAAATAGGAAATTTGGGAGTAAATGCTATATGGATTTTTGACAACAAATATGTGGGGCAAGAGAGAGAGAAACTGAAGTCTTAGAGTGAATGATATGATGGTGGTGCCCTCAACTATAATAAGCATTTTGGGGATATAAGAGGGTGTGATAGTAAAGTTAGTGAATTTTAGTTTTGGACATATTGAGTTTAAGATGTCTACAGGACATTCAACTTGAGATTTTCAGAAGTAGGTCAGTGTTGTTTTAAGCTTAGAAACAGACTAAGGCTTTATTTATAGATTTTGGAATTGCTTGGGAGAAAAGTTAATGAGTTCAGTTTTGGACATGTTGAGTTTGAGATGTCTACAAGACATTCAACTTGAGATTTTTAGAAGTAGGTCAGTGTTGCCTTAAGCTCAGGAACAAACTCAGACTGTATTTATAGATTTTGGAATTGCTCGCATAAAGGAAATTACATATGCATATTGACATTCTTGGGATAAATGAAGCCACACGAAGACATATAGCTTAATCAGAGTTTAATAAATAGGATCTCTTTGAAGAGATTAATAAAAGGATTGCTGTAAGGGCCCTTTAAATGGGCTGCGCCACAGCGCATCATTGAGGCCCGGAAGTAATTTCTATGGATATTAGGACTGCCTTGTAGGTGGGATCCTGTCCATTTTGAGATAGCTTCGTAATGGGTGACTCTCTCGCTGATTGGCTCACAGGCCCTATGTAAGCCCACTGCAGGCAGCGGTCGCTCTTTAACCTGGCGCTCTTCACCCTGGCTTCCTAGCCTGGATGGCCAAGCCAAGATGGATAGCCAAAAGAGGTAAGGAGTTTGGAAGTGAACACGTGGGTCTTCTGACCAGGTGTTCACTCGGGAACCAACAAGTCAGGGCATCAGTCAGGGCATTATGTGAGTAGGTATAATAAAGGCTTTTAAGATTACATGTGGCTATTCTTGAGTGTGCTACCGGTTATTAAACTATAGATTCAAGAGTTCATGGCCAGAGACCTTTGAAGGCCTCAGAGGAGGCGAGCCGGGTAGAGTTCACACTGCTAAGCACAATGGTCAAAGGTACTCTGGTGGGTCTAGGACAGACTAGTAATTGTAACTGCCAGGAGAGCACGTTACAAATGGTGCCCAATGTGGGGCGCCAAATGCTGGAACTCTATCTTCCAGAAATCAGCAGGAGTCAGGATCACTAAATGTCTTTATTCTAGATCTTTACCGTCACCTCCAACGCCAGGTCACGAGTGCAAGTGAGCGTGAGTTCCACCACCCAAGTTTTTCTTACTCCTCCCACACAAGTCACTTCCCTCTCTTTGTCCCACCAATCAAGTCAGCACAGAACAGCTGGGGAGGGTCAACCTTCAAACAAGTTAATAGGGAACCGTCCAATTGGCAATTAGTCTCACGTGCTTCATTATCCAAGTGCATTGCTCAGTTCTAGCCCTTTACAGATTGCTATAGTTAATTTCACTATTCGTCTAAAGGTAACAAATAGACATTTCAATTTTCTATCCCCCTGATGAGTACAGGTAAAAAAGACTATAGCTCTTGTTCTCAGCAAAGGCCATATAGAACCCCCCAAATTCTAAGAAGTACTTTACAAGATCTTTCAAATTAAATGAGCATATACTTTCATATTTAGTGACTAGGTGACTTCCGAGGTCCCTTTTAGCTCTTTACCCTATGACCCTATGAATTTCTATATAGAGCTTTCACAGTGAAAAAATATGATTAGATAAAGAAATATAGAAATTGCAATAATTAAATATAAAATAACATAAAGATTGGCTATATATTCAGTTGTATAATGCTATGGAATATTAAACATCTCCAAATCATTAAAATCATGATATAGATTATAGAAAAATGTTTAAATATGTAGAAAACTGGGCTTGCCATTCACTAGCTATGTGACTTTGGGGAAGTCATTTAATCCCTCTAAGCCTTAATATCTTTATCTTTAGGAGGGGTGTTAATATCTCCTTTAGTAGGGATGTTAAATCAAATTACCTGGAATAAAATATTTTCTGTCTTTTAATTGGTACCAATCTATATTTTCATTGTCATTAATGGTATTTTTCTAAGCTATTTGATTGGAGGAGGATCTTGCTGTTTCCATGAAATGGCATTTAAGATCAACTAATCTAACACCCACATTTTACAAATAAGGAAAACAAAACTGAAAGTTAAGGTGTCAAAATAGTGTACAATACCTTAAATGCCTGGTAAAGGATTCTGAATTTTACTTTGTAGACAAAGGAAAGTATTAAAGACAACCGTGTTCGAGTTAAGAATAGATCAAAAGCCACAGCAGATATAAAATTCATCAATTAGAAACTTGAAATAAATAGAGCTATCATGTCAGTCAGTAAGCAGCCCTATATAGAGAACTAAATAGAGCAAATAGATTTTCTGAGTTTTTGTTAATGGGAGTAGCATCTTTGATCACATTGGGACTTCTCCCCATGGACCTCTACCTTTGTCTCAGGTTGGGGTCTGAACAAGTTATGCTCCAAAAATTTACTTATTGAGATGCCAGAATTCATTTTCAATGCTTTAAAAAAGTGTTACTTTGTCCCTCCAAAAAGAACCACCCCAAACTTCCATTTAACTCAGCTGTATATATGTATGCACACACACATACACATATAGTACACATACAAATAAAATATGTGTGAGTATTAAAATAATAAAATATAATTATATAATTTAATAATAATTATAGAAGATATATGACTAATATGTTGGCTAATACATAATTAGGTAAATACCTTGTTATAATATACATGTAATATGTACAATAATATGCTTCTTTGTTATAGTTTTAATTGGACTTCTGAATCATGGTCAACAAGATGGAGGAATCTTTCTTCAAACTTCTCCCCTCTCAAATCTCTATGGAGATCTGAGATTATTTGCAAGAGATAAAGGAATTTTAGATATCTCCATGGTCTAAAATGATAAAAACTCTAAACAGATATAAACTAACAGCAGAGCAGGCAAGTTTGTAACTCCTATGACTTGGTTTCCCTCTCCCCCAGTAGCTCCTTTGCTCTGGCACGTCTATAGGAGCAGGGCAACTGACCCAAAAGGTTGCTACAGAACTAACACTCTGGGCCTCAGAAAACCAAAATTGTTTTAACTGGGACTACAGTCTGGCAGCACTGTCTCACAACAGTTCTAGGGCAAAGAACTGAGAAACAAAAGGAAATGAGGTAAGATGTCTACATGTTTGTAGACCCATGAAGTCCAAAGCAAAGGGCACTAGCATTTACCTGGGATCAATTTTATTTCCTCACATATTGAATGGGGTAGAAATTGAGGTAGGTGAAACAATAATTATCTAGTGTGACAGAAAGCTGAAACAGTTTCAATACAGAGGCCCAGGATGACCACCATCAAAAGGGAAGTTGCTGTCAGAAAGTAAGTGATAGGATAATGTAAAATAGTTGGGAATGGGGACGAAATTATCACAGATTGAGGGACAAAAAAACCCTCAAAATTTTGAGCATAAACAATGGGGAAAATATTAAGAAGAGAAGGGAATATTCACTCTAGATCAGCTAAATAAATTCAGATATCTATGAATATAGTTCTAGTAATTTTATTTCTAGTAATTTACAACCAACCATCATTTATAATAGGTTTTCTTCTGAAATGTGAATGCTCAAATTTCAAATGATGAGACCAAGAAAAGATGTTTTCTTCACAACAATTAATTAAAATTTTTTCTCTAACTCTCCTATTACATTTGGTGATCCCACTGAATTCTACTTCATTGAAAATATTTATTCTTTGTTGTGTCCTGTTTTCTAGAGCCAGAGTGGTTAAAACATATCCTCTTAGTGGAGGAGTGATGAGTCGGGACTCCTAAGGATGGTGGAAAAATAGAGTCCATTTATTCCCAGTTCTTTCACCCTTATATACCCTCATGTAACCAAGACAACAGTAGGCATGTGCTAAGTATATACTATGCACATGGGACCACATAAACAACTTGCTATTGTATGTAGATTGCCACCTAGTATCACTCTTCCACCTGGTCTCACTCTGCTTCAATCACAACACAGGTTGTCATAGCCCCCTGACTTCTAAGGAAGGGTGAAAGCCCTTAGGGGAGATGGGGAACCGAATCAAACATTGTCACCAGGTTTCCTCTGGGCTGAAGGGTCTTATTCCTTACCCAATGTTCCCCCACTGTCTGTAGCACTCTGCAATTCTTGATGTTGTTCAGTTGTTTCAATTGTATCCAACTCTTGGTGACTCATTGGATTTCTGTGTTGTTGTTGTTGGCAAAGATATGGAAGTGATTTTTACAATTTCCTTCTCAAGCTCATTTTATAGATAAGCAAACTAAAGCAACAAGGTTAACTGAACTAGACTTAGTTAGTAATTTCAGGAAAAGGGTTATTGGAATGGAGTTGTTCAGTTGTGTCTGACTCTTTGTGATATTGTATAAATAATTTTGGGTATTGGAATGAAATCCTATTTCTTTTTCCAGTGGCTTAAGATAAACAGGGTTAAACACTTTGTCTATGGTCAGCTAGTAAGTTTCTGTGGCTAACTTTGAACTCAGGACTTCCTGCCTTTAGGTCCAGCAATCTATCTACTGAGCTTCCTAGATACTCCAAAATATCCCAACCATGCTATTTCTCTATAAAAGTTCTACACTTGTAAACCCTACTGATATATTTGTGTTTTGATAATTTTTCCTCCTTTTTTATTGTTATGATAAAAGGGGTAGTTTGTTGAGTAGGAAAAGAAAACGTATTTGGAAATGAAGGTGATGGAAAAAGAAAATATACTTATGTGTATTTATGTGTGTACATATATTTGTATATGTATTTAAAACATGTGTATGTATATTTACATATGCATGTGTGTCTATTTAAAAGTGCTGGACTATAAGTTTGGAGACTAAGGCTTCAGTCCTAGCGTCATCTCTTACTAGCTCTGGAATCATAGGTAAATTTAAATCACATTTGTACTACCTACTTTACAGGATGGTTGCATTTTGTAAACTTGAAAGCACTACATAGCTGTGGGATTATTATTGCTGTTGTTTGCCCCAAAGGGAAGGCATCATTCTAGTTCAATTACTAGAAAGGCATTTTGGATTGTTAAATAAAGGACATTCTATCTCTTTAAAACTGAGCTCAGACACTTAGGAGAGGCCAGAATTTCAGAAGTGAACTTCTATGATACACATTAAGTTTTTTAATGGTGACTTCATGAATTGGCAAATTCTTATAATTTTGTGCATGTGAAGTAAAAGATAAAAATGTCATTTTTGACCAAGTCATGAAACAAAGGAGTGATTTTTAATATTAGTGGCATACAAATTCCAAAGATAGATAGGTGAACATTTTGTTTTTTGTATCAGTTCTACTATAAAATCTCAAATATCATCAGATAATAATAATACTTTACATTTATTTCTAAGGGGCTTTTTAATGTGTTCACATATGTTACCTCATTTGATTCACGCAACCAAATGCATTTGAAATGGGAAAGTGATTATCACACATAGTTCTTTATCCATAAAAGGAACACTATTTCAAGCATCCATTATTAACAAGTCCCAGTATTGGCCATATAAAAAGTATAATATGAGCAGTTTATCTCATCAAGTACATCTGTAGCACAGATTGCTTAATGTGAATGCTATTGTTTTTAAAGTGGTAGGACTACTACTGTTAGGCATATATTCCAAAGGGATCAAAGTTGGCAATATACTAATATACATTTAAAATTTTTCTTATACTACTTTTTGTGTAGCCAAGAAGTGGAAACATAGTAAATACCCACCAAATCGGAATAATTAAACATTGTGATAGCTGACTATAATATCCTATGTTCTAAGAAACAACGTATATGAAGAATTCAGAAAAGCCTAGAAAGATTTTGGTGAAATGATGCAGAATGAAATAAGTCGAACTCCCAAAACTACAAACACAAGGACTACAATAATGCATATTGGGAGAAAAATAAAAGCAATAAGAGAAACTGAGTTCTAAATAATTACAGCGACCAAACTTATGGTTGTTTAGTTATGTCAGACTCCATTATCAAATTTGGGGTTTTCTTAGCAAAATGCTAAAGTGATATGTTATTTCCTTTTCTACAATTCATTTGGTAGATGCGGAAACTGAGACAAACAGATTTAAGTAACTTGCTCAGGATCACATAGCTATTTAGTATCTGAAGTCAGATTGAAACTTGGTCTTCCTAACTCTAGAGCCAGCACTCTACAGGCTGAGCTACCTATCTGCCCTATTAGATCCCATTCCTGTTTAATCATAACTTAGTGCTTATTTAATGAGAATAAAAGGAAAGGTCATTGAGTCTTGGAATGAGGCAGCATGGTCTAAGGAAAAAAAGTGTTGTTCAATTATGTCCAATTCTTTGTAACCCCAATTCAAGTTTTCTTAAAAAAGATACTGGAATGGTTTGTCATTTCCTTCTGTAAGCTTATTTTACAAATGAGAAAATTGAAGCAAAAAGTTAAGTGACTTGCCTAGAGTAATACAGCTAATAAGCATCTTAGGACAGATTTGAACTCAAAGAGATGAGTCTGCCTGACTAAAGATCCAGCACTCTATTCACTATGTCACCTATAACTTAAAAATCAAATCTGGGTTCTATCACAACTCTGCTGATGACTGAATATATGATGTTGATAATTTGCTTATCTTTCATGGCCTCAATTTATAATCTAACCCAATAAACATTTATTAAGTGCCTACCATGTGCTAGTTACTGTGATAAAGAGCTGAAGAGACAATGAAAAGAAAGATAATGGTAGTCTCTTAGGAGAAACACCAAGGTGACCCTAGCATGAGGGCTTCTTTTTTGACGGGGTTAAAATCAGGTCAGCAACATTTGCAAAATAGAGTAACAAGAGACATAAAGAATGACATTGGAAGGACTTCAGGGCACCAGTCTCTAGCTTTCCAAATAGAGGAAAAAAGAGGCCAAGGGTTGAGATAGCAGCATGATGTGAGTTTAGAAGTGATAAACTTACCATGAGAAGCATCTTGTTCCCTAGTGTCAAACCAGGAATCAACTATTAAAAAAAAAAAAGGAATTTGGTTCAATGTTCTATGTGAAAAATCCCCTTCAAATTGTATTATTCTTATTACAATTAAACTAATATTTATTAAGCTTGCACTGTGTACAAAATACTGTCCTGAGTTTCAGGAATCAAAAGTTTGCAACATAGTAGGGAAATGTGATATATAAACCAACAGTTATTATAATGACAAAAATAAAAGCTATCAAAGTATTATTTTAAAAGTGTAGGGGGAGGGGCAGCTAGGTGGCACAGTGGATAGAGCACCAGCCCTGAAGTCAGGAGGACCTGAGTTTAAATCTGAGTTCAGACACTTAACACTTCCTAGCTGTGTGACCCTGGGCAAGTCACTTAACCTCAATTGCTTCAGCAAAAATAAATAAATAAATAAATAAATGAAAATAAAAATAAAAAAATAAAAATAAAAAGTGTAGGTGGGGAGAGAGAGAGAAAATCCCTTTTAGGTAAGTTTCAAGTAAGAGGATAATAAGAGAATTCGTCAAGGAGTGAGTAGCACCTAGACCTTACTAGAAGAAAAGATTTCAATATGTAGCAATGTGGAGGGAATGTGGTGTTACAGATTATGAACTGATTCTCTGATGCTTGTGCTAATTTTAGTCTGACAACACCAAGTTGTCAAGAGATTTCCCACCAGCAGACACTGCATTATCCATATATGGAATCATTGTTTATAGCAAATAAATAAATGCTGAATGCTATGAATAAGTTCATTTGTCTTGGCAGCATACTCTTTAAGGATATACACATGGATGATGAAGTTGGTGCACATATTGCAAGAGCTAGCTCAGTATTTGGAAAATCTAAAGGAAAGTGTGGGAATGAAGAGGTATTAGTCCACTTACCACTCTGAAGGTCTACAGAGCCATTGTGCTGACCTCACTGTTGAATATCTATGAAAACTGGACAGTGTACCATCCCCAGGCCAGGAAACACGATCACTTCCATTTGAATTGTATTAGGAAGATTCTGAAGATTACATGGTGAGATAAGATACCAGATATTGAGATCCTTTTTCAAGCTTAACTGCTAAGGCTATAAACACTACCACAGAGAGTATAACTCTGATGGGCTAGCCATGTTTTTCGAATGGCAAATGTATATTTGCCTAAAAGACTGTTTTACAGAGAACTCGTATAAATCAAGTATTCACACAGAGATTAAAGGAAATAATACAAAGACACTCTCAAAGTTTCTCTAAAGAACTTTGGAATTGATTGTGAGACATAGAAGACTCTGGCACAGACCACTTATGTGTGTCTGCATTAGAGAAAGTGTTGTTCTTTATGAGCAAAGCAGAATTGCAGTAATTCAAAAGAAATGTGAGATCATTAGATTTAGAGATGACTCCATACCAAGTATCTATATGAACAATTTCTACTTGAACTGCTGAATTAGAGCCTTCCAAGATGATTAGCCACAGTTGCACAAACATACTTGACCATGACAATATAAAATAGAGATTTTTTTTCGAGTTCTCTAAATACAAAAGATAACAACTATATTGCTGTCATATTTAGGAGTGATGACATAAAAAGAAAGGTTGAAACCTTTCAAAGTACAAAATATAAAAATAAAGAATAAACAAATAATACCATGTACTCTAGTCCATCACTTTAATTTATCAATGCTTTCAAATGAATTTATGTAAATCCATTCTATTTGATGTCTACAAGTTGTATCCCAAACCTTGATCTGTTTAAATTACTACATGATCTTGTGTCATCAGTCTGATGAGAAATGAGGTAAGAATATAAATGAAGCTGCTCATCCTATTTGCTTCTAGGCTATTCTATTCAGATGATAATTTATCAATTGACTACCTAACATCTGCCTACCACTGTGTTAGGTAATGTGGAAGATTCAAAAATATATGAGCTACATTTATTTTCCTTTTTGATCTTATTTTTTTGTGCAGCAAGAGAATTGTATGAATATGTTTACACGTATTGAATTTAACATATTTTAACATGTATAATATATATTAGACTGCTTGCCATATGGGGAGGGAGTGGGGGGAAGGAGGGAAAAATCTGAAATACAAGGCTATGCAAGGGTCAATGTTGAAAAATTATCCATGCATATATTTTGAAAATAAAAAAAAAACTTTAAAAAACATATGTGTGTATGTATATATATATATGTATATATGTATGTATACATATATATATGCACTATTCTCTAGGAGCTTATAGCCTATTTTGAGTTAAGACATATAGTTTCTGAATTAGATAGTCAAATTCCAGAGCAATCAAGAATAATCTGGGCTAAGCAATTTGAATTTCATATTACATATCCAAGGTATCAAATATGATAACTGACAATACTGCCAAGTTGAACTTGTAAGAAACAAAATGCCTTACCAAGAACTCCATTGACTTGATAATGAATCCAGGAAAATATTTTATTTTATGTTCTTGCAAGAGCAGAAGCTGCTCAAGCTCTCCCAGTTTCCCTCAAAAAACACATGAAGCCAAGCTTCTGAACTGAGTCTAAAGGAATGAAACCACTCTCCAGCTCAAGACAGATTGTAAAAATTTCAAGAAAGGTCAGTCTCACTGGGGTGAAAAAAAGTATTCAGCTCAGTTCAGACAGAGTCTGGCAAAACTGGTGAGAAGGTTTTAATCACAGCAAATCAGCAACTAAGACCCTCAATCCTGGCTCAGGAGCCAAATCTAGTTCCATCTCAGAAAGCAAACTCTGGGAAACTAGGCTGTTTCCTGAAAAGAGTAGGGGAAACTACTCCTATAAACACAAGATGCCCCTGTGCTCAAAGCCAAGGCTCAGAGCTGCATAGGAAGCTACCCCAGGAGTAGAACTCAACCATAAAATAAAAAAAAGAGGAAATACCAAAAGAAAAGGAAAGAAAATGGGCAAGAAACACAAAAGAATCATAGAAAGCTACTATGGTGACAGGGTAGACCAAAAACACTGACTCAGATGAGGATAAAATGAGGAAAAAATCTTAAAGAGTGATGTGAATTGGTCTCAAGCCCAAAGAAATTTCTTGGACGACTCATGAAAGACTTTAAAAAGTCAAATAAAAGAGGTAGAAGAAAAAAATTAGAAAGGAAATGAGAAGTATGCATTAGACAGTTAATAGCTTGAAAAAGGAAGGAAAAAATTGACAGAAGAAAACAACTTCTTAAAAAATATAATTGGCCAAATGCAAAAAAAAAAAAAAAAATCCACTGAAGAAAACACCTTCAAAAGTAAAATTAACCAAATGTAAGAAAAAGAAATATAAAAATTAACTGAAGAAAATTACACATTAAAAATTACAACAGGGCAAATGGAAGCTAATGACTCTGTGAACTGCAAGTTTTAGTCAAACAAACTAAAAAGAATGAAAAACTGGAATAAAATGTGAAATATCTCATTGAAAAAAACAACCCACCTGGAAAAATTGATCCTGAAGAAAATTTAAAAATTTTGGCCTACCTGAAGGACATGCCCCCCCCCCCAAAAAAAGATCCTGAATAACATATTTCAAGAGATAATTAAGGAAAACTTCTCTGACATTCTAGAAACACAGGGTAAATAATCATTGAAAGAATCCATTCACCTTTGGAAAGAGATCCCACAAGGAAAAGCCCCAAAAATATTGTTGCAAAACTACAATCTCAAAGAAAAATACTGCAAGCTGCCAGATAAAAACCATTCAAATATGAAGGAGCAAAAGTCAGGATTATCCAGGATCTGCAGCTTCTACAATAAAGAATCAGAGGAGCTGGAATGCCATAGTCTGGAAGTCAAAGGACATAGAGTTACAACCAAGAATTAATTTTCCAGCAAGACTCAGCATCATGTTTCAGGGGAGGTCATGGATTTTCAATGAAGTAAGAAGCTTTCAATCATTTCTATTGGAAAAAAACAAAAACAACAACAACAAAAAAAACATACAAACAAATAAAAAACCGAAGTAAACAGAAAATGATGACAGTTGTCTGAAACTTGATCTCATCGATTTTGGCTCTAAAAAGGAATAACAACCATTCAGTTGGATATAAAAATTTTTCTAACCCTATAAAGAAGTAAGAAGAGAAAGAAGAAAGAAAAGGAAGGGGTAGGATAGAAGAGAGAATAGATAACAAGGAGAAAAGGTAAGAGAAGGAGAGAAGGAGTGATAGAAGATAAGGTAATAGAGTGGGATGGGATAAAAAAACACTACTTAAAGAAGAGGAGAGGAGTGAAAGGAGAAAAGGGAGAGGTGGGGTGGGTAAAAAACTACAACTAAGGATAGGGTGGAAAGTGAAAACAAAAGTATATAAGGGGAAGAAAACAGGATGGGGGAAAATAAGGAGTTGGTAATCATAACTGTGAATGGGATGAACTCCCTCATAAAATGGAAGCAAATATCAGAATAGATTAAAAAATAGAATCCTACAATATGTTGTTTACAAAAAACACATTTGATACAGAGGGACACATAAAGTAAAACTAAAAGGGAGGGACAGGTTTTATTATGCTTCAGCTGAAGTAAAAAAATGGCAGGGGGAACAATTCTCATCTCAGATAAAGCAAAAGTAAAAACAGATCTAAGAGATAAGGAAGGAAAGTACATCTTAATAAAAGTACTATAAACAGTGAAGTAATGACACACTAAATGTGTATGTACAAAATGGTAGAGAAGCTAATTTCCTAGAGAAGATTTTAGGTCAGCTATAGGAAGAAATAGATAGCAAAACTATAGTAGTGGGGGACTTCAACTTTCTACTCTCAGAGATAAAATCTATAAACAAAATAAACAAGAAAAAAAAAACTAAGGAGGTTAATAGAATCCTAGAAAACCTAGATATGATAGATCTCTGGAGATAATTGAGTAAAGACAGAAAGGAATACCCCTTCTTCTCAGCAATACATGGCACTTACACAAAAACTGATCATGTATTAGAGCATAAAAACCTCACAATTAAATGCAAAAAGGAAGAAATAGTAAATGCTGTCCTTTCAGAACACAATGCAATTAAAATTATATTCAAACAAAGGTAGAGTAAAATCCCATTGGAAATTAAATAATCTAATTTTTAAAAATGACATGGTCAAATAACAATTCACAGAAACAATCCATAATTTCATCCAAGAGAATGACAATAATGAGATAACTTACCAAAACCTATGAGATGCAGCCAAAGCAGTTCTTAGGGGAAAGTTTATATTGCTAAGTACATGAAGAAAATAGGGAAAGAGAAGATGAATGAATTGAGCATGCAACTAAAAAAGCTAGATAAAGACCAAATTAATCACCAATTGAAAACTGAGTTAGAAATTCTGACACTAAAAGGAGAGATTAATAAAATTGAAACTAAGAAAACTATTGAACTAATAAAGAAAAATAAGAGTTGATTTTATGAAAACAACAACAACAAAATAAGTAAACTTTTAGTTAACTTGATGAGAAAAAGGAAAGAAAAAAAAATCACCAGCATCAAAAATGAAAAAGTTGAACTTATCAATAATGAAAAAGAAATTAAAGCAGTAATAATTATGAGCTATTTTGCCCCTCTGTATGCCTGCAAGTCTGCCAATTTAACTGAAATTTCACTATTTGGCAAAAAATGCTGTGAAACCTGTAAAATAATATCAGAAACTCAGTATGTACCTACATCTTACACATCATACCACAAAAAGGTCAAAATGGATACATGATTTGGGCATAAAGGATGATACCATAAACAAATTAAGAGAGTAAGGGATAATTTGCTTATCAGATTTTTGAAGAAGGGTGTGATTTATGACCAAAAAAGTATTAGAGAACATTATGAAAGGCAAAATGGGCAATTTTAGTTACATTAAATTTAAAAGTTTTTGTACAAACAAAACCAAAGAAACAAGATTAAAAGGAAAGCACAAAGCTGGGGGAAAATTGTAACTTAGTATTTCTGATAAAGGCCTCATTTCTAAAATATATAAAAGAACTATGTGAAATTAATATGAATATAAGTCATTCCCTAATTGATAAATGATCAAAGGATATGAATAGATAATTTTCATATGATGAAATTAAAGCCATCTATAGTTATATGAAAAAATGTTCTGAATCACTATTGATTAGAGAAATGCAAATTAAAACAACTCTGAGGTACCACCTTATACCTCTCAGATTGGCTAACATGAAAGGAAGAGATAATGATAAATGTTAGAGAGGAGATGGGAAAACTGGGACACTAATGCACTGTTAGTGAAGTTGTGAAATGATCCAAACATTTTCGAAAACAATTTGGACCTATGCCAAAAGGGCCTCAGCAGTGCCATTACTAGGTCTATATCGCAAGAAAATCATAAAGAAGGGAAATGGACTCATGTGCAAAATTTGTTTGTAGCAGCTTTTTTTTTTTGTTTGTTTATTAGCAAAGAATTGGAAAAAGAAATAGACGCTCATCAATTGGGAAATAGGTGAACAAGTTGTGGTATATGAAGATAAAGGAATATCATTCATTTATATAAAATGAAGAACAAGCTGATTTTTGAAAGGCTCAGAAAGATTTATGTCAACTGATGCTGAATGAAACAAGCAGAACAAGGAATACATTGTACACAATAAAAGCAAGAATGTGTGATGATCAACTATGAAAGATTGCTTTTTTTCATTGGTTCAGTGATCCAAGGCAATTGCAATAGACTTTGGACAGAAAATGCCATCTCCATTCAGAAAAAGAATTATGGAGACTGAATGTATACCTGTTTTTTTTTTTTCTATGATCTGTTATTTTTAATTTCTCCCATGGTTTTTCCCGTTCACTCTGATTTTTCTCTCCCAACATGATTCATAAAGCAATGTGTATTAAAACTAAATAAATTTTAAAAAGAGGAGGTATATAATCTAGTAACACACCCAAAATCAATAAAACATACTTTTTATACCTTATCCTTTAAACTTTAGTTCCTCTCCTGAATTCCCATTGACTAGGTACCACAGAGATTATTATCTGGAGCACCTAATTCCCCCCTGTGACAGTAAGTCCCCAGTCCTATTCATATCTCCCATCAGCATTCATCTTATTTGGACATAGTTCAGTCCCTTCCCTAATTCCTGTTGGCTGGATAGGTTATAACCTATTGGGAGCATCTAATTCTTCCACATGGGTCTCCATTCCTAATTACATCTTCCCTTGCTGTTCATCTTGTTTGGTTGTGTATATGCCCCTGCTACATCTAATAGCATGTTTCTTATTCTAATTTATGACTTCCCTCTCTAGCCTAACTACATAGCTTTCTGGAAACTAAACCCTTATTCAATTCTCACAGACCTGAACCACATTAAATTGTAATTTGGAAATACTCAACAAAATAAATATAAATACTATAAAACATAGATAATAAATTTAAAAACTAAGTGAATAGGCTGCTTGCATAGATCTTTATGTATAATTCAATGGCCCCATTTCTGTTTGAGATTAATAAAACCTAAGGTTAGCTAGATAGCATAGTGAATGGAACACCAGCTCTGGAGTCAAGAGGACCTGAGTTCAAATCAGAATAATAAAACCTAAGGTTAGCTAGATAATGTACTGAATGGAATACCAGCTCTGGAATCAGGAGGACCTGAGTTCAATTTATACCTCATGTAGTTAACATTTACTAGCTGTGTGACTCTGGGCAAACCACTTAACACCAATTACCTCAAAGAAAAAGAGAGAAAAAGAGAGAGAGAGAGAGAGAGAGAGAGAGAGAGAGAGAGAGAGAGAGAGAGAGAGAGAGAGAGAGAGAGAGAGATTAATAAAACCTCCTTAGGCAGTATAAACAATAGAAGCAGCCTTGGATTTGAAGTCTATCTAGATTTAAATCCCAGCTCTGCTTACATCATTTCTGAAACCTTAAAAGTCTTAAAGTACAGGTCTCCTCATTTGTAAAATGAACTGGAGAAGAAAATGGCAAATTACCCCAGTATCTTTGCCAAGAAAACTCAAATGGGATCATGAAGAGTCAGACACCACTGAACAACAAAAACAATAATAAATGATAGAGTTGGATTAGACAGCATCTAAAATCTCTTCTAGCTCTAAATCGGTTATCATGTTATCCTTCACTAATTAACTGGAAACCTTAACTCTTATTCAATTAACTTTAGAAACTGGGTTATTGACTTTTTTCTTTTCCCCAAACCCCAAGTTTCTTAGTATTTCCTTCTCCCATTATATTCATTTTTTTCCAGTATTTTTTGTTTGCATGTGCACTCTATTTTCAACAGATGTTATTTACCATCTTTTCACAGCTTTTAAAAGAGGATTTGTTGTCTAGATGCTTTTTTCTTCTGACTGTAATACATAAGCCCAGTAAACCTGAGCCGGAAACCTGACCTAACAGCTGGAGAATGACACTGAAATGAAGGTCATAGTTCTGGCTCTTAATTCTGCTGAGCAGTTTCTATATAAATACTGTTTAAATAGAATGAATCTGCAAATAGACATGCTTAAATATATTAAATCCCAGCTTTCTAACTGATGGGCAAGCAAGAGCAAACCACAGTCATGTATAAGCTCCCTGCCTCCCCCCACCCTCAACCTTCTCTTTTGTGTAAAAAGGTTATCCAGCCATGCAAACCTCTTAGGGTAAGCTTAATTAAAGTCAATGGAGGGAGAAATGTAAGCCTTTAAAGAGTACAACTTCAAAAACATTGAAAAATGACAGTATTGGGTGTATTTAGTTGTAGCTTAGGGTAGGAAAATGAAAGGGAGAAAGAAGAGTAGGTCTTTTTAGCTTGGGAAGAATGGGCAAATGATGCTTGAGAGACACCAAGAGATCAATGTCCCTTCCTGGTTAAATTTGGACTGGCCACACCAAGAGTAAAGCTTGGTAAGAGTCCCACTGAGAACAAAGCAGGACTGAATTTGCTTGGTAGGCCTTTTACTATGATTTGCATTTTTCTGTAAATCAATTCAAAGGGTTTAATAAAACATTGATTTACAAGCTGTTTCAAAAGTACATCATCTTCTGGGTTTTAAATTAAACATTTCTGTAGCGGATGTGGGACAGATGAGCTAGATTCTTTGCCCTAAGGGGAGCATCTTTACTGCCCCATCTGGCCTCTTTAAATGCAAAGACTTAGTTGTCCACTTTGTGAGTAGTTTACCGATCTCTAATTTCTGTTTAATTTCATAAGACCTCCCACATTTGCATTTCCAGGGCTATTAGATAATACTTAGTGCTTTTCATCTTCAAAGCATTTTATAAATATTCACTAATGAATGCTCCCAGCACTCCTACCAGGTCAAACATTTTATTTATTTTTTATTCCAATTTCCTTATAAATGCTTCAATTCTGTTCAAAACACATTTACTGTTACTCACTTTGTAGTTTAAGGACCTGCATTTGAATCCTGACCTTGCCACTTACTTGGTGATCTTCTGAAAGACAATTAACATCTCTGAATATCAACTGTAAAATGGTGTTGGACCAGATGATTATTAAAGTCTTTTCTAAATCTAAATCCTATGATCCTTGTAACTTACTATTTGCACAGAACTGTGACAGGCACAAGGGAAGATCTAAAGTTTAGGTAATGTATCTTCCTTTCTATGGCTATGAATTAGGAGAGGGACATGACACAGCCCAAGACTAAAGATAATCATATTAGAGAAGTGGAGAGCAACATGTCTTAAAAATGTTCACGGAGCAAAATGATATTGATCAAAAAATGGAAAAAGTAATCCTTTAACCCATTTTTCCTAAAATTCTATGCCTTTACAAGCAAGGTTGTTTCTTCTGCTCTATGGAAAAAAAAAATAAACCTCACATTGACAGTATGACAAGGTGGAAACTTTATAGATGGTAACAAAGACTGCCAACGGAGAACAATGGGATCCCAAATCCCATTTTTTTAAAGAATTTGGAAGAAAAAGAAAAATGTTCCTTATAGTGGGAATTATGCCACTCAGGCCTCAGACCTGAATCTGGGGAGGGATGGGGAATGAAACAAGAAGGTTTGCCCCTAATCCTAGGAGGAGTATTCAGGTTATTTCTGAAAGAGTCTCACATGGTCAGGGATTTCAGTTTAACCAGTTCCTAGAGTACCAGAAGATTATGTATAGCCAATTAGGGGATCAGAGTGCTCAGTAGTGAGCAGGCCCATTGAACTCAATGAATCAATCAAAAAGACCCAGTGAATCTGGCACAACAATGAATCTGACCAAGATATCTGATTTATCAGGAAACAAGTCAGGGGATATCACAAGAGAATATCAGGAGCTAAATAGCACAAAAGGTTTGAAATACCCCTCTACACATGGTTCTGATCTGTGGGGCCTTCCTGAGAAATCCCTGTATATGATTCCTCTTTCCTTTGATGGTATATATATTTGCAGGAAAATATACCTTAACTTTATGAATTGGTTAAAAAAAAAAAAACTTCTATTGTAAATCTTCTACTATGCTATGCTGATAAATGCCTTTGTTTTGAACTGACCGTTGAAAAGTAGACAGAACAGGGGAGGTTGATGAATAACAGTTTTAGGGGTATAGGCCAGGGCCCACAGAGCATCTTGAATTTAGAGTAGCTATTCCCTAGGAAACTCAGTCTGTGAGAACTATGATATGAGGGGGCAGAGAAAAAGAGCATTTCCTTAAAGTAGAAGATCAAGGATGAGAATTTAGATTTTCTTGTATTCAGCCCAGTAACATTTCAACTTTACAATCCAACTATACCGAGCTGCTCCAATGTGTTTAATCAAGCCCAACAGCACTAACAATAACACTCTACAAACAGAAACATGTGGTATTGACTTAGAGGAGACCATACGGAAAAAAACAAAGTCAATAAAGTTGGATATTTTCCCCTACCCTAATGTGCCCTTGATAGCTAAGAACCCATTTTGCAAATGAAAGAAAGATGGGCCTATGAGCCTGGAAGAGAAGGTCAAACTCCATATATGTCTATGATTTGAGATTGTAGATCCAGTCTCTTGATTTCTTTTTATGCAGGGGTTTGTTAATGGTTAACTTAAATAATCATAAACTAAATACCTACTACATGCATGACACAGTATGTTAGGCACTGGGGAGCTAAAGATTAAACATGAAGAGAACATTCCAAATTTTAGTAGTCAATCAACAATCCTTCTTAGTAAGGATGAAGAGCAGTCACAAGGGAATTAGACCATGACAGCAACTGGGTTATGCTACAACCCCAGGGAATATCCTACAAATAATGTGGCAGTGTGAATATACTAGATGTGTGAAATTACCACTCAATACATATATCACATGAAGTCTAGGAGTCTTTTGCATTATTCCTGGCATAGAGCTTTCCATGGGATCAGTTCAAACTTGAAGCTGCTATTTTTTAATTGTTATTTTCCTAAACTAAGCTGAAACTGACCTCTGAGATTCAAAACAGTGGCTAAATCTAGACTTTTCTCATATCATTCTACAAACCTTGGTTTGTCCCAGAAGTTTAGCAAGTACCATTGTTGAGCTAATTATATTAGTTCTAAAGTTTAAAAACTATACATAGCACATGGTTATGATACTGCATGCCTTTAATAATTGTTACTGGGGAAGCTGAAGCTAATGGATCATTCGGGATCAAGAGTTCTGAACTATAGTAAGGTAAAGTCAATCACGAACAGAGGATAGAATACTAGCCCTGGAAGCAGAGGATATGAATTCAAATATGGCCTTATATACTTAGTAGCTGTGTGGCCCTGGGAAAGTCACTTCATTCTATTTACTCAGTTTCCTCATCTGTAAAGTGAAATGGAGAAGGATATGACTAACAACTCCAGTATCTCTACCAATAAAATCCCAAATGGGGTCACAAAGAATGAATGAATGAAAATGATCATTTCTATTCTGGTCATGAGGACTTCATTTCTAGCATGTATTTTTCTTTGCTAGAGACAGATACCTTGGGACATACATAAATAATAAGGTGGAGAAAAAAGAGACAGAAAGAAAAAAATGGAGGAGGAGATGAGAAGGAAGAAAGGGCAGAGGGAGGGAGGAGAAACACTCTCCTAGAAAAAGAGAGACAAGAGAGAAGGGTAGGAATGGGCAGGAGAGGTAAGGGGGAGGGAAAAGTATACACAACTACTCAAGTATCACCTAAGGTCAACAACCAATAAGATAGAACCCCAGTACTAAGGTGAAACCAATCTGCCTGAGTAGGAGTGAACTGGTACAGGTTAGAAATAGAACAAGTCAAACTGTTTCATGTGGATCAGTAGGGCTGATCAGCAGCAGGATCTGGTCCATGAGCTTCTGTCTGCTGACCTTCCAAATAGGGTGTGATAGGAAAACCTAGTTTAAAAAAATACACTTAGTAATTTTCATGAACATAATTCAAGGTTTTGTCAATAGTCCCTTTGACTATCCCACTATATTCTCTCCTTTAATGACCTCATTTGCTTCCATAGATATAATCATCAGACATCTATGCAGATAACTGCCAAATCTATTATTTCCACCTAAATCTCTTCTACAGTTTTCTAGTCCAATATTTTTTAACTTTTCACTGAATACCTTTATCTAGATACCTTACTGGGACTGGGACTTAAAACCAAGCCTGTCCTAAAAATCGTATTCCTCTCAAAAATTCCTTCTTTTAGGGAAATAAGGAAATATTCTTCCCTAACTTCTCTACCTCTATTGGTAGAACAACCATCCTTCCAGGGACCTCAGCTTCCCTCACCTTCATCCCTCCACCTCTAAACATTGGATATCTTCTGTTAGTTAAAGTTTATCTCTGAAATATCTCTTGAACCTTTAGGGTTTTTTTTTTTTTTTTTGCATTCTTATTCCAACCTTACCTTTCCTCCCACCCCCAACCATTTTTTCATTTAAAATAGCTTCTTAGCAAACTTTTTTATCTATCCCTTGCTCAATGTATTCTCCACATTGCCAAAATATTTTCTGAAAGCCCAGTCTGACCAATCTCATTATTTCTGTTGAAAAAGAAATTTCCAATGGCTATTTATTACCTATTGAATAAAGTATAAGTTTGTGATTCAGGTATTCAAAACCCTCTACAATTTGATCCCATCCCTTCTTCTTTTTTTCAGTTTTACCTTTTATAACTAATTCCTCATGCCAGCTAAATTGCCATTTTCTCATTGGACCCTCTTCCATTCTGCCTTTGTTCATTCCATTCCCTGCACCTGAAATAGATTCCATTTCTACTCAAGACTGTTTCTCTCCCTTTTCCTTTCCTCTTTCCTCTCTTCTTTACCCCTTTTCCTCCTTTTTCCCTTCCCCTTCCTCTCCCCTGCATGCCCCTACCCTTCTCTCTTATCTCTGTTTTTCTCTATGTGTTTCTTCTCCCTCCATCTGCCCTTTCTTCGTTCTCATATCCTTCTCCATTTTTTTCCCTCTGTCTTTTTTCCCTCCACTTATTATTTATGTATGTTCCAAGGTACCTATCTCTAGAAAGGAAAAATCCATGCTAGAAATGAAGTTCTCATGACCAGAATAGAAATTCTTTTGTTCTTTATGATCCATGGACTGTGTTTTTAAAGAAATGTACTGATTTTCTCTTATCCTAGAGCTAATTCGTGTGAGACTCAAAGAATGGTTAGTGAATCTCTAGCATAGGTTTTCAGAGGGAAAAGGGGTTCAAGCAAGTGGGTAGGAAAGGAAAAAAAACACCCAAGAACCTGCCAGAACTGCTACAACTTTTGATACCAGCTTGTGATGGGGGTGAGAGATAGTATAAACCACATGAATATCACCTGGGGCTGAAAAGAAGGAAAGATTTTAGCTGTCTACTTTAATCTATAAATGAAGATTTTAATGTTTCACTTTTTCCTCTTCTCACCAAGGAGAGTGAGTTCCTACTCTAAAGCTTATTTCTGTTCTTTTAAACTACATTTCTACCTTTTGTGTATAATTAGTAGCAATGTTGTCTTACATAAAAATTTGATCGATCATAGCTACTCTTAGCTGTGTGTATCATTATTGAAATGGGAAATCTGAGAGAAAGGAGCAGTGAGGCATGTAATGCAAAAAAAGAAAAAAAGAAAGAAAATAAGATTCTTTCTCAAATGGAATTTTTTTCTCCAGCTGGGGGCTCTAGTGTTATATGAAAGAGAATCTTATACCAATAATATATCTTCTAGGCAAGATGCAAGCTTCTAAACTAGTAATAGTTCTCCAAGCTAGAATTAGACTGCATTGGCCATATATCTCTTTCTCCCATAATTATCTCCATTCATGGACACAAAGATTCCTCCCATTAGAAAGGAGTAGAAGGTGGTGACTAAAACATAAATTAAGTCTGATGAAAAGAGAAGAGGAGAATCTGGTTAACACTGGAGGTAATTCCTATATTCTAAAGATAGGGGCCAGAGGAAAGAATTGAACACCCAAAATCCTATGATAGTTTGGAAAAAATTTTTGCCTTAAACAACTATCATAGATACACTATTAAAATGTTTTGTCCCCTCCATGCACAAATAGATTAGGTTGTAGTTTCCTCGAGTGCAGTAGCTATTTCATTGGTGTGGTGTATTTATATTTGTATTTTTTCAGAATGTCTTGTATGTAGCAGACATTATATTAACGTTTTAAGAATTTAGTTTAATTTTACTAGCTAAGGATCCTTCTACTCTAAGGTAGATATCACTTAGGAATTGGTTGACTTTATTTCAAGGAAGAAATACTAGTTATTCATTGCTCACTCTACTTTTCTAGGGCATTTTCTTGTTTTGTTTTGTTTTGTTTCCTTAAAATTTATTACATTTAGAAAGAGAATAAAAATAGTCTCAATTAGCAAAAAAAAGAAAAAAATAAAAAAGTTAGCTATAACTGGTAAATTCTAATATGCTGAATAATAGGTTGTATTTTGTACTTAGAACAAATTCCAGAATTTTTCTTTTCTTTAAAATCCAGTGTTTTGACTAAAAAAAACTGTGTTGTCACATGTTAATAAATTCATAGTAAACAGAGAAATTGGAAGTCTTTTTGGTATCCTTCAAATCCATTAAAAATCATTGTCATTAAAAACTTGTTTTTAATATCACTTTTCTCCTTTTCCTGGTTAGGGAACCATCACTTTTAACAAAAGATTAAAAAAAAAAATAATTCACCAAAACTTAACAATATATCAACAGAAAATAAGTATATATGCAGTGTTCTACTACATAGTCTTCCAACCTGCAAAAATGGAGGAAAGTACATTTTTTTTCCTTTGGAGGAAGATATGGGGATACAAATCTGGTGATTATAATCATACAACATTCAGTTTAATATTTTGTTCTTTCCATTTATATTATTGTAGGCAAAGCATATTATTTTCCTGGTTCTACTTTTACTTTATTCTATATCTGTTTATAACTTTCCATACTTCTCTGAATGCTTTTTAATTGTTTCTTATGATGTTATAATGGTATTCATGGGCCACAGTTTAATCATTTCTGAATGAATGAGCATCTATTTTGTTTCTAGTGTGTTGTTACCTCCCAAAATAAGTCTATGCATATTTTTAAGACTTATAAGATCTTTCTTTTCCTCTTTGGTATCCTACCATAGATGTCCATAGAGATCTATGACTATCAATGGCATTTTGGCGTAGGCCAAAATATACACATATTTAGTCATACTTTTATGATCATTTCAAATTGATTTCTAGAATGCTTATAACAATTCAAAGTTAGCACAGTTAATTGACATTCTTGTCTTTCTACAGCAATTTCAACACTGAGTATTTCAATCTTTTGTGATCTTTACCAATTTGCTGAGTATATGATAAAACAAAAAAAAAGTTATGTTTCTTTTCTTAGAAATGATATGGTCCCATCTTTCAAATATTTGTTAATAGTTAACAAAACTTAACTTTGAGAAGTTTATTATTGGCTAAATACCTGGTATAATGCAGGGAATTAATAGATTTTTGAAATATAAATAGATATATTCATATAGGTACAAACATATACATACCAATGCTTATTTACATATAAACTTACATAGAACATAGAATATATATATGTATATATATCACATATAAAAATGCACATATTTATAGTAAACCACTATAATCCTACTGTAGTCCTTCATTGTTATGGGGAACTAACTCTGGGTTATCAAAAACTTTGACAACTGGGCATAAAAACAAGTACAAAGTTGGATTGTTTATCATCTAAGAACTGCCTAGATTAATTTAATGTACAAATATATATGTCATCATGTGTGTGTATTTTGTATATGTATAAGTGTGTATGTGTGTGTGTGTATCTTTGGTGCACAGTATTTTCTCCAATTGATAATTTCTTCCATATTCCTAAAACACATGGATTTTGTTATTGAAAACATATTAAATTTCATATAATTAAAATTTTTTATTTTATCTTTTGTGATCACTTACTTTCCTTGTTTGGTTAAAGACTCTCTTTCTAGACATAATATTTGAAAGTACCAAGTCTGGTTCATTCTCTCTTATCTCTCTTTCTTTCTTTGTTTCTTTCTCTGTTTCTGTCTCTCTGCCAACAAGTATTATTTTAATTTTTAAAACATTTTTAAAATTTTGCATATCCAATTTTATTTATTAAGTT
This sequence comes from Sminthopsis crassicaudata, assembly GCF_048593235.1. Classification (NCBI taxonomy): domain Eukaryota; kingdom Metazoa; phylum Chordata; class Mammalia; order Dasyuromorphia; family Dasyuridae; genus Sminthopsis; species Sminthopsis crassicaudata. The sequence goes on along the minus strand of NC_133619.1, from coordinate 310,513,054 downwards.
TATTCCTTCCCTGCCCCAAGATGGTAAGACAATCAGATATATTACACATGTGCAATTGTGTAAAAATTTCTATATGGGTCAGTTTGTATTAAAAGTCATATTGAAAATGAAAGGGAAAAGGAGCATACTTAAGTCTCTATTCAATATATATCAGTTCTTTCTCTAGAGGCAGATAGTATACTTAATCATTAGTCCTTTGGGATTGTCTTGGATCATTGTATTGCTTAGGATAGCTAAGTTGTTCATAGTTCTTCATCAAGTAATATTGCTTTTACTATGTACAATATCTTCCTTGTTCTATTCACTTTACTATTCCTCAATTCATGCAAATCTATCCAGGTTTTTCTAAAATCATCCTTGTTATTTCTTATAACACAGTAATATTCCATTACAATTACACACACACACACACACACACACACACATATATGTATAATGTGATCTTTAATATTTAGACCATAGATCCATTTCAATCTTATTGAGATTTATAGCCTCTCATTCATTAAAAAAAGAAAAAAAGAAAAGAAACAGAAAGAGAAGCACAAAAGGAGGATGTTCTCTGCCCTGAATCACAGAGGAATTAAGGGACTGGTCTGGTGTTTAAATTAAAGTTGTCTAAGTCCAAACCCATACCCTCTTCACTAAAAGTAAATATTTCTTCTGTGTTTCCAGGAATTGTATGGCATGCATGCATGCCTCCTGGTATAGCTTATCACTTTCATAGTTTAGTAGATAATATTTCAACAGTTGTTGAAAAATATCTGTCATCTGTAGTCAATCTAGTGATCAGCTTCTTTGAACTTGGCTAGGCAGGTCTTAGATGATAAACAATACATCTCTGTACCTTGCTCTTCTGCCCTGCTGCCATAGATTTTGATAATCCAGAATCAGTTCCCCACAACAATAAAACATTGGCATAGGTCTTTAGTAGTTTACTATACATAGATACAATAAATAAAGTTGACCTAGTTCTTTTGCATCTAAAATTGCTAAAGTTATTGATCTCTACATTTTTATGTGTTGTACAATACAGAAACCATTGTTGACTATTCTTGAGGTAAACACCCCCTTTTTTAATAGATTGCTTACATTCTCCTTTTCCCTTCCCTCCTTCCTTCCCTCCTTCTCTCCTTCCTTCCTCTCCTCTCCTTCCTTCGTTCCTTCCTTCTTTTTCACTTTCTTCATTTCTTCTTTCCTTTCCTTCCTTTTAATATACTTAAGGCAGAAAGGATCATAGAATGATAACCATCAGAAAGAAAAATATTGGTCATTTGAAATACTTGGAAGAAATAATAAGGAAGCACTTCAAATGATATGTTTTCAATTTAATGAGAAAAGATTGGCTCTTAATGGGCAGAAGAAAGTTTGGGTGTGCAAAGAAGTTTTGCTGATATAGTACAGCTAGTTTAAATTTTATAAAACCATTTCCATTAAAAGTTCTATTTGAGCCCAAATACATAATGTTTGTTTGGAGCTCTCAGACATTTGCAGCTATTTTAAAATCCTTTTATAGTTAGAATTGTTTGATTCAAGAGTGAGCTATCGAGTCAAAGGAGTTAAATCATGAGTCCCATCAGATTATACACTCTATAAGCTTTGAAAAATGCAAATATTCAAGACCCAGCCTAACAAGGTGTGAAATATCCTGTCACATTTCAATAGTAGTAGATCACAGAATTTAAAGGGAACTTAAAACATCATTGTGTGAGATATTTCTAGAAGTAATCTATACCTCTTCAGGGTTGGATGAATGGAATTGTAAGGCTAGTTAATGCTAAAGGTTTCCAGTCTTTTGAATGTTGTCTTTTCCATATCTTACATAGTTGTACCTAATCCACTCCCTTTCCCACAATTTTTAAATATGTTTTCTTATTAAAATTCTTCAATAAAAATATATTCTTTGGGAAACAAGTGCTCGATGATGTGAGTCAACTAACTTTTCAAGTATACCTAAATGGCATTAAGTAGCAGCTGACTAAAGAAATTATTAAGAGACAGTCTAGTGCCTTTGAAACCAATCTGGTTGAAAGATTGATGAGGTCCTAGTCTTTGGAGCTACTGAGGGCATCCTATTGGTGTGGTGCTTAAGAAGCAAATAAAATAGCTAACATTTACTTAATATTTACTATGTACTAGGTACTGTCCTAAACCCTTTAAAATTATTATTTAATTTGATTCTCATACTCCTGCTATTATTATCCCCAGGTTATGAATGAGGAAAGTAAAAAAATGAATAGCTAGGTAGAGAGAATCACCTGACACAATTGGAGAGAGTGTTGAGCCTGGAATCAGAAAGATTCATCTTCCCTTCTTCAAATCTGGCCTTACACACTTGTTAGCTATGGGACCCTGGGCAAGTCAAGTATCTTGGTTTTCCTCAGTTATCTCATCTGTAAAATGAGCTGGAGAAGGAATTAGAAAATCACTCTAGAATCTCTGCCAAGAAAACCCCAAATGAGATCATGAAAAGTCAGAAATGATGAAAAATAACAAATTCAGACAAATCGAGGTTAAATGTCATACCCAGGTCACATAGCTAGCAAGTATGTAAGGCCATATTTGAACTCAGGTCTTCCTGACTCCAGGCCTAGTGTTCTATCTATTGTACCACCTAGCTGCCCATGTGATGCCAAATAAAATATGCCTAGAGGGCAAATCTTTGCCCAGGACATTTATTCATAGGCCAGATAAGTCAATTCCTAGGTTGAGTTAATAGGTAGAGTGCAGTTATCAGGCTCTTTGTGCATAGTTTGCGGGGAGTCCCTTTGGATTTTCAACTTTTCCTTAAAATTGTTCCTTTCTAGAAGGATTACTTCTCAAAAAAACAATAACTAATTTTTAAGAACAGAATGAGGACCACAAATCCTGTGGTAATGGTATCTACATTCCTGACAATTCACTGTCCAATTCCTACTAGCCATTTATGATTTTTAGGGCCATTAGAGAGTATTTTGGGGGGATATCTAGGAAGAAAACATTAGGAAGCAGCCCAATTTCTGCAATATGGCTTCCCCAATATGATTATTAGTATTTTTTAGAAGACTAATGAGAAATGACAATTAATATTTTGTAATTTAGTTGCTTCATTAAAGATTCAATCTAATAGTTGCCATAGTAGTTGTCATAGCAAGCAAGAAGGCATTTCCTCTCAGAAAATAAAGTTAGTCCCAAATCTTGTAACCTTATCCAAAGTGATTGCATTTCAGCAATTACATCAGGCTCCCCTGCAGCAGATTAATTGAATAGCTGGGCACTGTTTTGTTGAGATTTATCCCCTTGTATAAATCTATTTGTGTCAGGCCCATAGCAGTGTTGGAAAAAAAAATAGTCCCTCAAACCCCAAACAAGACTTACTAATTAAATAGAATGGAGAGGATAATTAAGGCAATATACCAGTATGAGAGAGAAAGTGCTGTTCTGTGGTTAGAGGCCTTTTCAGCTTTGTAAGTGAATGGTATTATGAATTTGGGAAAGCTTTTCCCCAATATGCTTTCTCCAATTCATCTAAATATAATCTTAATGATTGAACATTTTGGGAGATACTCAAAATTTATACCAGTTCTGTATTCAGAAGAATATTCATTTATTCATCAGTATCATTCACCAAGCCCAGATAAAATACTACATAATTCTAGGACAAGGAAGGAAGACCAATAGATATAGGGCCCTATCTTCAAGGTTCTTTTAGTCTAAGATATAAAATTTCCCTGGAAATTTGAAAAGAGCCAAGAAATTTAACACATTTAAGGACTCAATTGCTTTCTGGTAAGCATTGCCTTCCCCAGGAGCCTTTTAAAATGCAAATACTACTAGGAAATGCAACACATTAAGGGACTACACCTTAGTAAGAATGTATTTATCCCACACAAAGGATTGTTGTGGGATTCAAATGAGATAATATGTATGAAGACTTCACATATCTGAAAGTCTACATAGATATCAGTTACCAGTACATTTTTATATCACTTTCTTCTTTGATTAGAATTGCTGGCAGAGTTTACAGATTTTGAACACTGGATTATTCACTGAACACCTATTCTTAAAGCAATCTGAGAGAATACAAAAAAAGATAAAAACAGTCCCTGATCCTAAGGACAGACACAAAAAAATATAAAATCACATAAAAAGTTAAATAATGCAAGAGTGGAATGACAATTCAATACAAAAGCACAAGGGTAGTCTCAAAGTAGCAGGTTGATTCTCACATTAGACTAAGATACAAAATGGTACAATTAAAGAGACAAAGAGGCAGTATGGTATAGTGCAGGAATCTAGAAGGGACAAAGACTGGAATCCCAACTCTTACATTGCTTGTATGACCATGGGCAACCTCCTTAGCCTCTCTGAGTTTTCTTTTCTTTTCCTGTAAATTGAGTGGTTTGGGATATATGACCTCAAAGATCTCTTCCAGCTCCAAATTATATGATATATAAGATTTCAGAAGAAAGAGATAACCATATAATCACTTGGTCCCAATGACTTTTAGCCAGGAGTCAAGAAAACTTAAAATATATAGGTAGGTAGATAGATGATAGATAGATAATTACATTCCAATATAGTTGATTTCTTTTGTAATCTTGTCCATTTTATATATTTAAAAACATTATTCTGAGAAGGGATTCATAAACTTTGATAGATTTCTAAAGTCTGTGTCATGGCATACAAAAAGCTTAAAAATTCTCTTCTAGTCCAACCTCCCTAATTTATGGATATGGAAACTGAAGCCAAAGGCTGTAATACAGCCAAGTAGGAGAGTTATGAAGTGACATCAGAACTTTCCATTCCAAACACAGAGTCTTTCTTTTTTTCTTTATTTTTCTCACATATTTCATTTATTGTTAAATCTTTGATTCTTCTTTTCATTCATTTATTTGTTTTTAATACACATTGTTTTCTGAATCATGTTGGAAGAGAAAAATCAGAACAAAAGAGAAAAACTATGGGAGAGTGAAAAAAAAACAGAAAAAAGAAATGAACATAGAATGAGTTGATTTACATTCACTCTCCATAGTTCTTTTTTCTGGATGCAGATAGCATTTTCTATCCAAAGTCTATTGTAATTGCCTCAGATCACTGAACTACTGAGAAGAACCAAGTCTTTGTGAGTTGATCATCACTCATTTTTGCTTTATTTTGTACACTGTATTCCTGGTTCTATTTGTTTCACTCAGCATCAGTTTGTGTGAATCTTTCCAGGCCTTTCTAAAATCAGCTTGTGCATCATTTTTTAAAAGAACAATAATATTCCATTATCTTCATATACTACAATTTGTTCAGCCATTCCCCGATTGATGTGCATCTACCCACTTGCCAGTTCTTTGCTGCCACAAAAAAGAGCTGCTACATTTTTGTATGTGGGTCTTTCCCCCTCTTTTATGATTTTCTTGGAATACAGATACAGTAGTAGCACTGCTGGGTCAAAGGTTATGCATAGTTTGATAGCCCTTTGAGAATAGTTCCATATTGCTCTCCAGAATGGTTGGATCATTTCACAACTCCACCAACAATGAATAAGTGTCCCAGTTTTCTCATATCCCCTTCAACATTTTATTATTTTCTTTTCCCATCTTGTCGACCAATCTGAGTGGTATGAGGCAATACCTCAAAATTGCTTTAATTTGTATTTCTCTAATGAATAGTGACTTAGAGCATTTTTTTTACATAACTATAAATGACTTTAATTTCATCATCTGCAAATTGTTTGTTTATATCTTTTGACCATTTATCAATTGGGAAATGACTGGTATTCTGATAAATTTGAAACAGTTCTTTATTTATTTTAGAAACGAGACCTTTATCAGAAAGACAAGCTGTAAAATATTTTTTGAAGCTTTATACTTGCCTTTTAATCTTGTCTGTATTGGTTTTGTTTGTTCAAAACTTGCTTGCAATATCTTTTCCTTGGTGTGATAGTTCTGAAATTTAGCCAAGATATTCCTTGGGGATTTAATTTTGGGGTCTCTTTCAGTAGGTGATTAGTGAATTTTTTACCTTCTGATTCTAAGATATCAGGGCAGTTTTCCTTTATGATTTCCTTTAAGATAATGTGTAGGTTCTTTTTTTCATCATGGCTTTCAGGAAGTCTAATGATCCTTAGATTGTCTCTCCTAGATCTATTTTCCAGGTCAATTGTTTTTCCTAGGAGGTATTTCATATTTTCTTCTATTTTTTTGTTGTTGTTGTTATTGTTTGACTGATTCTTGAAGTCTTATTGAGTCATTCACTTCCATTTGTTCAGTTCTAATTTTTAGTGTATTATTTTCTTCAGTTAACCTTTTTTAACTCCTTTTGTATTTATTTGGCCAATTAAATTGTTTTGTTCATTGCATTTTTTTTTCCATTTCACAAATTTTGTTTTTCAATGAATTGGTATTTTTCCATACCTATTTTGTAGGATATTATATTCATTTTCCATTCCTGCTTGCAATGATATCATTTCCTTTCCCCATTTTTCTTCTAACTCTTTTAAGATCCTTTATACAATCTTCTAAGAAAGCCTTGTGAAATGGAGACCAGTTCATATCTCTCTTTGAGGTTTCATCTGTAGTTGATTTGCCTTTAGGAACCTCAGGTTTTGAGGTCTGTTCTTCTCTCTCTCCATAAAAGCTATCTATGGCGAGAGTTCTTTTTGGCTTTTTGCTAATTTTTTTTAAAAGCTTGAAGTCTGCTCAATACAAAAGGAATTACAAAAAAGCTGCTTTAGTTTGTCCTGGGGCAATTCTGCTTGACTTCTGGTGCTGGGTATCACAGCTGGTAATCTAGCCTAGGTCCCATATTCTTCTGGAACTCAGTGGTTTATAATTCTCCTTTTGCAGCAAATCTGCCAAACCACCTGCTTGCAACCAGGACAGAGTAGCCTCTTAGGCTCACAGAAGATTCCCAGGCACATGGAAGCTACAACACTCTGACTCTCTGCTCCAGCTCCTTACCCCAGTCTCCCTGTGCTGTGGTCTGGGTTCGGCAGGCTGTCCCCCTGTCCTTTAAAACAGACTTGTTCTGAAGTTCTTCCAAAGTATCCTCTTCTGGAAATGTGCTGTACTACAGGTATTTGTGGGTTCTTTGACTCCAAAACCAGTTTAGAGGCTTAATCTGCTGTTGGTTTGAGAGAACATCAATGGAGGTCACAGAAAGCCATGTCTGCTCTCCACCATTTTGGTTCAGCCCCTGCATATTCTTTTTTTCTTTACAAAGACTTTTCTCAACTCCAGATACTGTGCCATTTCTTCCCATTATAATTCCCTGAGATCCATAGTTGTTAAAATCCCCCCCCTCTAAAATCATCTTGTATTAAGGTGATTTGTGCAAATGTTGTATACAGGTGTGCTGGTAAATGTTTAACAACCAGGTCTTCAGGGAAAAAAAATGTATGAGACCCACTTTTAAATTTATGACTATTTTCTTCATCATGTTTCTAAGACTAGACAGTCAACAGAACCATAAATCAAGGTCTGATTTGTAGCAATTGTCAATTTCCGTGATATACATGCTTATATCATATCTTACAATCCAGTTGGAGTTGCCTCTAGGCCACCTCTGGATGTATCTCTCTAGTAGAACATAAGCCCCTTGAGATCAGGGAAAATTTAATTTAAGCTTTATGTTTATATACCTGACAGTAATTAGCACAGGCCTTTGAATATTATGGGCATTTAGTAAATGTTCGTTTATGTGAGTGGAATTGATCTGGGCTCTCTTCTATAGACTGTAAGTTTCAGAGTGGTGATTCTTGTTTATGCTTCTGCTTTTCCCTAAGTAGACTTTAGCTCTGACTAAATATGCTTACCAGATTATACCCTAGCTCAGTCCAATTTGTTGGTCTTTGGATCATAACACACCCACTTAACCAAGTCCTTGCTCAGGCCTCATTTTGGCTTGACATTTGCCTGCCTGACTCAGCTCAAGTCTACTGCCACTCCTCTTTCCCTGATGCCTGATTCCCTTTATCTTATTTACAAACCAGGCAGGCTTGACACATATAAGGGAGGGTCATAGAAACTATATCAAGTTCTTCAGTAGTCATTGAATTCAACTTTCTCATTTTAGGGATGGGAAAATAGAGGCCTCCAGAGGATGGTCTATAGTCGGGGGGAAAAAATAGTAGGTTCAAATACAATTTTATGACTCCCAGGTCAGAACTCTTCTCATTGCTCTTTGAAGACAGTGACTGATTTCATTTTCATTTTCTAGCACCTAGACTAGTGTCCTATCCATGGGCACTAGATAATTGATTTTTAAAAATTGAATGAAAATGAATGGAATTGAATAGAAACATATGGCCATGGGATTATTTTGAATAAATGCACTGAGATAATGAAGTTACAAAATTTGTTTTTGATGAAAAAAAAACTCTTCCTCTCTCTTTACTTCTTTAAATGCCCATATGATTCTAATAAGGAGATATATATTTTGATGATTTATATGTAGTAGATATGGTAGTGTAGCTGCTGATGCTGGTGGTGGTGTGTATGTGTGTGTTTAATCATTTTGTCTCTTTCTCAGCATTCAAGGTGTTAGATGGAAAAAAAAAATCTTTGAGTGTGGCTATGCAGTACCATGGGGAATTTATGCATCTCTACACTGCATCCAATGCTATCATAAAAAGCAAAGTATTTGCTACTTCATCTCTGCATGCAATCTCACCAATTTCCATTACCAACTTGCTTCCTGAGCTATAAATTGGTCCCATGTATGTCTGGATCACGAACTGCACAAAGTCATTTCAGCCACCTAGTGCCATTGATAAAGTTTTCCCTTGGCTTCAGACACTAACCTCATCTGCTATAGGAGCTCTCAAAGACTGAGCTTTGCTGATAAAAAAAGGCTTGCATTCAGCTTTGAGGAAGTGTCAAGACTATCTGTCTTTGTCTTTGATTACCTGTGTATATATGGTTGGGGAAGAAGTGGAGGGAAGTGGAGAGAGCCAAAAATCTTCTTTTGTAAATATGATTAAATTTACAACTGTCTCATTTTAATGAATCCTCAAGGACTTTTGTCTTTTCTGGAGGGGACAATGGCCTTCCTGGAGGACAGTGCTGTTTCAGTATATTTTAAAGGACAGATTGTCGCTGCCTTGGCAATTGAGGCTATTTGTGAATAATTCAGCTGATCTTTTAGCTTTTTTATGAACCTTTAGAAATTGTTGACTTCTGACTGTGTCAAGGTTAATTTTTTATAACACATCACTATTTAATCAGAGACTAATGAATTTAAAGTGAAAAAATACAGGTTTTACCCCTTGTTAGCTGTTTGACTGGTTAAATGGCTTCCCCTCTCTACCTTAGTTTTCTTTTCTGTAAAACAAGAAACTCTAGTGCCTCTTCTAATTCTAAATCCTATGACCTAACAAGTTGTCCTGAGCTCCAGTACTGTATTTCTAAAAACTACTGAGCAAATAAGTACTTAACAGCTAATGTTAGTGAGTTAGTGAAAAGTGGAGTAAACCTTTGGGTCCATAGAGACATAGGTTACAATGCCTTTCTTTACATTTATTCTTGTGTGACTTAGAGCAAGAAATCAGATTCCTCTTCTTCACAATAGTGACACTGAAGAGGGCGAATGAAGAGCGTGATGCACTCTGGGCAGAGATGGGTCAGTGGTTCCTTTCTCTCTCTCCCTTCCTCTCTCTCTCTCTGTCTCTCTCTCTGTCTCTCTGTCTCTGTCTCTCTCTCTCTCTGTCTCTCTCTCTCTCTCCTACTCCCTCTAAAGTACCAAGGCTGGATTCATAGCGAATGAATTCGCCTACTCAATTGCTGTGTTAAAACAAAATCTTTATTGATTAGAAAAGGAGTAGGCGATAAGATATAAATGGGTCCATGATTTAGGCATAAAGAATGAGATCACAAATAGATTAGAGGAACAGAGGATAGTCTACCTCTCAGACCTGTGGAGGAGGAAGGAATTTATGACCAGAGGAGAACTAGAGATCATTATGGATCACAAAATAGAAGATTTTGATTACATCAAATTAAAAAGCTTTTGCACCAAAAAAAAAAAAAAAAACTAATGCAAACAAGATTAGAAGGGAAGTAACAAATTGGGAAAATATTTTTACAGTTAAAGGTTCTGATAATGGCCTCATTTCCAAAATCTATAGAGAACTGACCCTAATTTATAAGAAATCAAACCATTCTCCAATTGATAAATGGTCAAAGGATATGAACAGACAATTTTCAGATGATGAAATTGAAACTATATCCACTCATATGAAAGAGTGTTCCAAATCTCTACTGATCAGAGAAATGCAAATTAAGACAACTCTGAGATACCACTACACACCTGTCAGATTGGCTAAGATGACAGGAACAAATAATGATGAATGTTTGAGGGGATGTGGGAAAACTGGGACACTAATACATTGCTGGTGGAGTTGTGAAAGAATCCAGCCATTCTGGAGAGCAATTTGGAACTATGCCCCAAAAGTTATCAAACTGTGCATACCCTTTGACTCAGCAGTGCTACTACTGGGCTTATAACCCAAAGAAATACTAAAGATGAGAAAAGGACCAATATGTGCCAAAATGTTTGTGGCAGCTCTTTTCATAGTGGCTAGAAACTGGAAAATGAATGGATGTCCATCAACTAGAGAATGGTTGGGTAAATTATGGTATATGAATGTTATGGAATATTATTGCTCTGTAAGAAATGACCAGCAGGATGAATACAGAGAGGTTTGGAGAGACTTACATAAACTGATGCTGAGTGAAATTAGCAAAACAAGAAGATCACTATACACTTAACAATAATACTGTATGAAGATATATTCTGATGGAAGTGGATATCTTCAACATAAAGAAGATCCAATTCACTTCCAGTTGATCAATGATGGACAGAAACAGCTACACCCAGAGAAGGAACACTGGAAACTGAATGTAAACTATTAGCACTACTGTCTTTCTACCCAGGTTACTTATACCTTCGGAATCCAATTCTCAACATGCAACAAGAAAATTGGATTTACACACATATATTGTCTCTAGATTATACTATAATACATTTAATATGTATAGGATTGCCTGTCATCTAAAGGAGGAAGTAGAGGGAGGGAGGGGAAAATTTGGAATAATGTTATTAAAAAAAATTACTCATGCATATGTACTGCCAAAAAATTTTATAATTATAAAATTAATAAAAGAAAAGAAAAGAAAAGGGGTAGGCAAGCAATTGGCCTCCAGGGAGAAAAGCCAAATTGCCAGGAAAGGGACTCAACAGAGTCAGGGAGCAAAAGGTTTCAAGATAGAAAGCCTATATGCAAAGAATAGGATTTTGGAGCTTCATTTTATACACAAACAGGATCATAAAACAGAGTTTGTATTTGCAAAGGACTTTTCTGCTTTTTTCAGATGTAGAGAAGTTTGTATATCAAAGAAGTTCCTCAAGAGGCTTATAAATACTTTGAAGTTTGTATAAGATAGGAATTTCTCTTGAAGATGTAAGATTTTGTTAATCATTTGTGTTTTGGGCTATCTCCTTTGACCTCTTCAATACTACTTTCTATAACTGCTTCACAAGATTGTTGTGTGAAAAGTATTTCACAAATGTGAAATATATAAATAATATATAATTCACTATATATATATATATTTCACAAATATATATATAATATATATTTCACAAATGTGAAATATATAAATAATAAATATAAGTATTTGTTATTAACATGTGCACATAAGAAGTATGGCAAATCCTACTTTCAAGAAGCCTAAAATTTACTTACACATATGCACAAAAAGAGAAAAATATACAATGCAATATTTTTAATTATAATTACACACACATATACATTTCAATGAGGGCATCTTAAATGGAACCATGGATAGAGCACTGGATCTGGAGTCAGAAACACATGAGTTCAAAATTAGTTTCAAACACTTAACTAGCTGTGTGACCAGGGACAAGTCACTTACCACTGTTTATCTCAGTCTCTTCATCTGTAAAATGAGTTAGAGAAAGAAATAACAAACAGAATGATCCTCCCCAACCATTCTGTGCTGGCTGTATCTGTGGGTGGAGACAGAGAAATGTGATTGAGCTCAGAGGGTGGAGTAGGACAAGCAGGATCATTCTTTGGTGGTGAAGAGAGAGAAAGGAGGTGTGAAGATTCCTATATCTAATCCCAAATGATGGTGACCCCAAAAGACAAAGAATAAAGACTTTTGCTTAGATTGACTCCGGCTGACTCTAAGGTATCCAGGGTACTCATGCAGTCATTACAAACCCTAAATAGACACAAAGGATCAGACATGACTGAAAAGACTGAACACCTACAAATACATGTCAATAATAATAATCATTAAATATATACACACATTTTACATATATATGTGTGTGTGTGTGTGTGTATCTTTTTCAAAGTACTAACACCTCTATATTTCTTTCCTGACCCCTATTCATCTAACTTGTTTTTGTTCCTTCTAAAAATTAATTTTTACAAGTTAACTTATTCTATCTGCTTTTTTTTTTTTTTTTTTTTTTTTTTTTTTTGCATTCTTTGGTAAAATAATCATGCCCACCTTAAAAAATCACAACAAAACAAACCTCTCTTCTTCTGGGGATTTCTTGGGTTATCTTATACTGGGTCTCCTTCCTCTCTGATTAATCCTCTCCAACATCCTCATAGGCTTTACTTCCTCTTACAAAGAGGCAGCATGGAGTGAGTGTAGCTTGTACTTGGTCTTGTAGCCAAAAGGTGGGGCTTCAAATCCCACCTCTGATCTTTAGTGAACCAGGGTAAATCAATTAACCTCTCTAAGGCTCAATTTCTTCATCTGCAAAATAGGACTAATTATACTTGTGATTCCTACTTCACACAGTTGGGAGCTTCCGTAATATATTGCATTTAAAGTGTGTTGCAGAGCAATCGAAACCTGAATGGATGTCCATCAGTTGGAGAATGGCTATATAAGTAATGGTATATGAATAATATGGAATATCATTCTTCTAAAAGATCCTGGAAAAACTTACATGAACTGACAGTGAACAGAGCCGAACCAAAAGAGAATTGTCTCTAGTAACAAGATTATGTGATGATTACTGTGATGGACTCGCTGTTTTTAACAATGAGGTGATCCAAACACTTCCAATGCACTTGTGATAGAATGTGCCATTTGCATTCAAAAAGAGACAATGTTAATCAAAGCATAGTATTTTCCACCTTTGTGTTGTTATTGTTATTTGTTGGCTTGCTTGCTTTATTTTTTTTTCTTATTTTTTCTCCTTTTCATCTGACTTTTCTTATGGAACATGATGTTGAAAAGAATTGGACATGTTTAACTTAAATCATATTACTTGCTTTCTTGGGGAGGAGGAAGGCAGAATGAGAGGGAGAAAAATTTGGAGCACAAAATTTTAGCAAAGGTGAATACTGAAAACTCTCTTTACATGAATTTGTGAAAATAAAATACTATTCAAAAAATGAAAATCCAAAAATTATGAACAAAACATGATCATTGGAGAGATATAAAGCCTCAAGATGGAAAAAAAATAGTGCTTTGCAGAGCTTAAAGTCATATATGAAAGTCAGTTATTTTTATTTTCTACTAAATATAGTCATGTCTCAAATCTAATTTTTTTTCTTTTACAATGTCCTCTTTACTTTTGTAGATTCAACTGTCATGACTAAATGAGTAATCCCCAATTATACATCATTAATCTCTTATGTAAGTTCCAGAACTGCATTTCAAAGTGCCTCTGAATATCTCCACTTGCATGTTCCACTAACATATCCAATGTAATACATTTAACAAAACAAATCAGCATCATTTCTCTTTCAGCAGCTGTCCCTCTAGACCTCTCTATTTCTGCTAATAGTGCCGTCATTCATTGTTTCTGGAATAAAAGCTTGAAATGTTTCTTTTTTTCTCATTTAACTTCCACATTCAATGAGCCACCAATTTTTGAAGATCCCTATTTCCTAACAAAGTTTACACCCATTTCTTCCTTTATTATGACCTTCATCAAAGCTCTCATCATGCCACACTTAAATTATTAGAATAGTCTTTTAACTTTTCTCCTCATGGGCAATCTTACCATTTTCAAATTCATCTTACACATTGCCTCTCTATCAAGCTTTCTAAAATATTGCTTTACCCAGGTTGACCCTCCATTGTTTAGCCAAAGGAAGAATATTTTGGCAACTGTATTAAAGAAATAATGGAGCAAAGAGAAATTAAGAACAGGGGACCAATTAAGAAACTAATGACAATTTTCCACCCAGTTCCCCCCATTATGTTATTTTTTAAACTCTCTCCATCATGAATCTAGGAACCTCATCATTGGGAAGTTATATCATCCTAAAAGATGCTATGAGTGTTGGTACTCCTACCTTATTAGTACAGATAGATAAGGTGAACCTTAAATATGAAAATGATGGCAAGGGTAGATCTGAAAGTGACAACAAGGAGCAATGATCCCGATTACTAGAGTTCCCCAAAGTAAAAGCCTTAGAAAGGTAATGGGTTCTGCTGTATTGTAGGTCTTCAGGTAAAGGTGGTTGAAAATTTCATAGGATTATTTTAAAGAGAATCACAGTTTTGATATGTATTAGACTAATTGACATTGGAAGTCCCTTTTAACTGAAATTCTGTGATTCCAATAGTTTCAGTGAGATAGTGTAATTGAATAAGGACCTGGAAGAATTAATGGGAGTTGTAGAAATAGAGAGGCTAGAGAAAAGCACATTGTAAGCTTGGGTATAAGGATGAATTAGTCAAGGAACCACAAACAAAGTTGCAGAGACATTAAAGTGGAATATTCTGAGGAATGGGAAGAAATTAGTATGACCAGGACTAAATAGACATGGAGGGAGATAAAGAGATATAAGGCTGGAAAGGTAGGTCATGACCATATTTTGTCACACCAGACTCAGGAACTCAAACTTCATCCTTTAGGCAATGGGAGGCCATGGAAGGTTTCTAAGAATCATGTTATCATGTTAGCACTGTAGGAAGATAAGTCTGAAAAATAACCAAATATAGTCAAATTGCCTGTGCTTCTTTGAAACTTGGCATATTGGGAAATATAAAGGGAAAAAACAAACAAAACATTTCTAAGGGTTGATTTAGAATCTCCCTATTCTATTTTACTTATGTTTAATGTTTCAAATTTAATGCAACCAGTTGAAGATTTTAGTAATATTTGATGAATGAAAACTGAAGTCACAGGATCCCACAAATTTAGCACCCTGTTGCAGAAAGCACATCCATATAGCAAAATGCATTTAAAGTGGGTACCATTTCCTTATTTATAGTTCCTTAAAGAATTTCTCTCCTTTTGTAGATGGATTAAGCAGCACAATAGCAATAGTTCTCCTTTTGCTAGCATTTCCCCCACCCCACTCCCATAGATATTAGGTCAATTTAACTTAACAGTAAAGTGAATTCACTGGGATCATTTTTTTTTAATCTAAATGTTCAAGAAAACATGAAAAAAGAAAGCTAGCACAATCATATAGATAGGCTTTCAATTTTATGTTGAAATATAGCCTTTCAACTAAAATTGTTTCCAAAAGTATTCTTTATAATGAATCTTTCTTCCAGTAACTATCATAATCATAACTTCTGAGATGTTCGCTTCAATAATATGTCCTTATATCTAAAGCAGTTTTACTTCTGACCCCCACTTCCCTCAATCTTCCTTCCCTTGTATTAGCCTTCCTATTAACTTTCCCTTACACCCCTACTTCTGCCCTCCCTTCTACTAGCCTTCCCTCTTTTCTTCTCTTTACCATTTCCCCTGTTACTTCCCTGTGGGGCAAGATAAAGTTCTACATGAAACTAGGTATATATGTTCTTCCCTCTTTGAGCCAAATTCAATGATATTAAGGTTCAAACAATTCTCATCTCCCTTTTTTCTTTCCCTCTAGTGTAATAGCTCTTTTGTACCTCTTCATGTAATGTAATTTATTTGATTTTCCTCCTCCCCTTTTCTCTTCTGTGAGTGCAATCCGTTTTGCATCCACTTAATTTCTTTTTTCTATCATCATACACAAGTCAACTTGAAGGGGGAAGGGAACTGTTCACTTTAAGATTATCACTCTGAGATTGTGTCCCTTTTGATCAGGATCTCCCAGGCTCCAAGGAGTGGAGACAGAGCCCAAACCTTTCAGGATAAGAGAATCAAATCTCATAGATATTATAAATTCTCATCTAATTGAGGAATCCTGATCTGAGCTGTCCCAGGCCCTATTAAGATCAGCTGGTCTGATCAGCTCCGGCTGTCCCAGGCCTTATCAAGATACCCAGTATAACAGCTTCCCTCAACTAAGGTCTTTGCAGATAGGCCTAGGTAGCTTGAGATTCTGTCACTCTCAGATGCCAGGATCCTTCTGCCCACTGAGAAAGCATGCTCAGTGCCATAACTCCATTTCCCACTAGAAACTGATTTCTATCCAACAATAAACTTTCATTTTGCAACTAATAATTGGGGAATGAGTGAATTCTTTCACTCCTAAACCTGCAGCTGATTTCAAGGGGATTCTTAACTCCCTTATTGCCACTAACCAGGAATTACAACCACTCAAACCACATCAAACTTATATATTCTCTCTATGTATTCCTTTTAATTGCCTTAATAAAGATATAGTTTTCAAGAGTTACAAATATCATCTTCCCAGGTAGTGGTATAAAGACTTTAACCTTTAAATAACATTTTTTTTGTTTCTAGTTTACCTTTTTATGCTTCTTTTGAGTCTCATATTTGAAGATTAAATTTTCTATTTACTTTTGGTTTTTTTATCAGAAATGATTGAAGGTTTCCTATTTCATTGACTGACTATATTTTCCCCTGAAAGATTATGCTCAATTCTTCTGGGTAGTTGATTCTTGGTTGTAGTCCAAGCTCTTTTGCCTTCCAGAATATTATATTCAAGGCCTTTTGATTCTTTAATGTGGAAGCTGCTAAGTCTTGGATAATCCTGACTATGGCCCTTCAATTTTTGAATTGTTTCTTTCTGGCTGCTTACCGTATTTTCTCCCTAATCTGACAATTCTGGAATTTAGCTACAATATGAACTTTTCCTTTTGAGGTCTTTTCCAAGGGGTAATTGATGAAGTCTTTCAATGACCATTTTATTTTCTATTTCTCAGAGTAGTTTTCCTTGATGATTTTTTGAATGATGTTGTCCAGGCATTTTTTTTTCTTTGATAATGGCTTTTAGGTAGTCCATTGATTCTTAAAATTGTCTCCCGTGGGTCTATTTCCCAGGTTGGTTATTTTCCAATGAGGCATTTTACATTTTCTTTTATTTTTTTCATTTTTTTTTCAATTTTGTTTGATTTTTGATATCACATTAAGTTATTATAGCTTCTACTTGTTCATTTCTAATTTTAATGAATTATTTTCTTCAGTTAGCTTCTTTTCCATTTGGTCAGTTCTACTTTGGAAGGAGTTGATTTCTTAAGTAGATTTTTTTCTCCATTTGGCAAATTTTAATTTTTTTTAAGGATTTGTTTTCATTAGTGTAATTCCCCACACATATACATTTCAAGAAATTTATTTTAAGAAGTTGTTTTCGGGGGGCGGAGCCAAGATGGCGGAGAAGAAACACACGACTCAGTGAACGTCCTCACTCCCTCACAACCAATTAGATAAATTAAGTCTCAAAATTAGCTCAGGACTGATAGATACCACAAGGACTGGAAGCACAACTTACCAGCTGAAGAGAATCTGGAGTTTCAACAGGAAAGGTCAGTTCTCAGGGGAGGAATAAGAAAGACCAGCACAGACGGTGGGGTAGGGGCACACTGCGCCCATTGCGCTGGGAGGGGCTCTGGGATCAGAGAAGCCACTGAGGTAAAGGAATCTGGCACAGGCTGTTAGCTCTTCTCTGCTAATTATTTAGCAGTTCAGAAGAGAAAGCCAAAATATTTTAAAACTCAGATTAGATTCCCCCCCCCCCCACCCTGGGGGTGACTCAGCAGAGAATCGGCACCAAGGGGTGTGGCCTCAGCTCCCTCCTGAGAATAGTTAAGAGACTGACAAGTGGGTGGATACGGCCCAAGGCAACACACACTGCCTAGCTTAGCTGGAGGGAGTGGAACTCAGCTCCAGGAAGTCCCAGAGAAGCGGAACCTTTGAACTAGGGACCGCGGTTTCTGGCAGACACTTCCAGTTTGAGCGCAGGGGCTTCTCACGTCACCTGCTGCAGACATCCACTCCCCACCCGGACACATAGACTGGGCTTCCTGCTGTCTTCACTATTCTACGCCCTCGAAGCACAGTAGTGCTAATCACCTCTGGGGCACTTCCAGGGAGGGGGTGGGGAACTCTCTCCCAGAGCTCTCTCTTAGCGCGGGCGCAGGGGCGGCTGCATCCATCCGGTCTGGGAGGAAGCTGGTAAAGAAGTAAATAATTTCCTACCCCAGGGACAGACCCCAAAACATTTTTTAAGTATGAGCAAAAAAGCTAGAAAAACTATAGATTCCTTCTATACAGAGAAAGAGCGGGTATCCAACCCCGAGGAAGTTAACAGCAAAGATTCAGAAGATAACAACCTAAAGGGGAACGATTCCTGCCCCCCATCACATAACTCTCTCCTAGAAGAAGCTCTTAAAAAATTGAGGGAGATCGAAGAAAAATGGGGAAAGGAAAGAGAAGTTATGATAGAGAATAACAATGTCCTGAAATTGGAGTTGGAAAAAATAAAGAATTCACAGGAGATGCAGGGAAACAAAATTAGTGAATTAGAAAAGGTTAAAAAAACACAGGAAAGTAGGATTTCTGAATTGGAAAAGATAAAAAAGTCTCAAGAAAATAGAATTTCTGAATTGGAAAAAGAAAATAATTCTCAAAAAAAAAAAAATTAGGGAAATGGAAAAAAATTCAATAGAGCAAAATAACTCATTTAAAAACGAAATTGGGCATTTACAAAAAGAACTAAAAACTGTGAAAGAAGAAAATAACTCCTTAAAAGTCAGGATGGAACAAATAGAAATGAATGATTCACAGAGAACCCAAGAATCAGTCAAACAAAACAAAAAAAATGAGAAGCTGGAGAACAACGTCAAATACTTACTGGGAAAATCTATAGACCTGGAAAATAGATCTAGGAGAGATAATCTGCGGATTATTGGACTTCCCGAAAACTATGACCAAAAAAAGAGCCTAGATTCTATTTTACAGGAAATTATCAAAGAGAACTGTCCAGAGATAATAGAAACAGAAGGGAAAGTAGATGTGGAAAGAATTCATCGAACTCCTTCTGAAATAGACCCTAAAAAAAGAACACCACAGAATATTGTGGCTAAGCTGCAGAATTACCACACAAAGGAGAAAATCCTGCAAGCAGCTAGAAAAAAACAATTTAAATACCAAGGTGCCACAATAAGGGTCACCCAAGATCTGGCTGCCTCCACATTAAAAGATAGAAGGGCCTGGAACCTGATATTCCGAAAGGCAAAAGATCAAGGACTGCAACCGAGAATGAACTACCCAGCTAAGTTTAGCATCTTTTTCCATGGAAGAAGATGGTCATTCAATGAAACAGAGGAATTCTATATGTTTCTAAGAAAAAAACCAGACTTAAACAAAAAATTCGATCTACATCCACAAGACTGAAGAGAAACAGAAAAAGGTACACAGAACCCTTGAGAACTGTAACTCTGTTGTGGGTATATAAAAAATACTCAAGGATAATTTGATTTTACTGATATAAAAGAAAAAAAGGGGGGTGTAGTAAAGGGAAGGAGGTCGGTTCAGAAAAAGGGGAAGGAGTGATAAAAAGAGGGAAACTACATCCCAGGAAGAGACATAGAAAATACACCATATCTGAGGGAACTTAGTGAGGGGGAGAATCATTGTGTGAATCTTACTCTCATCAGAAGAGGCTCAAAGAGTAAATAATTAACATATTTGTTTTTCAGAGAATTTTCTCTCACCTCATTAAAAGGGGGGAGAGGAAAAGGGAAAAGGAAAAGGAGAATAAGTGAAGGGACTTGGAGGGAGGGGGGAGGGATCCAAAAAAAAAAGAGGGAGGGTTGTGCGGCACAAGGGGGGTCTGTAAATTAAATATCGGGGAGGGGGATCAGGGGGGTCAAGGGAAAAAAGCATAAGCTGGGGATAATACGATGGCAGGAAATACAGAATTAGTAATTTTAACTGTAAATGTAAATGGGATGAACGATCCCATCAAACGGAGACGGATAGTAGATTGGATCAAAAAGCAGAACCCTACAATATGTTGCCTACAGGAAACACACTTAAAGCAGGGAGATACATACAGAGTAAAGGTAAAAGGTTGGAACAGAGCCTATTATGCTTCAGGTAAAGCCAAAAAAGCAGGGGTAGCTATCCTTATCTCAGATCAAGCAAAAGCAGAAGTAGATCTTGTTAAAAAAGATAAGGAAGGGGACTTCCGGCCAAGATGGCGGCGTGGAGGCAGACAGCTGATTGAGCTCCTCGTTTTCTCTCAGAACTTACTTCATGACAAGCCTCTGACTTAATGCTTGACCCAGAAAGAAATCCACAAATTATCACCAAGAGAAGACATCCTTGAAAGTCGCCAGAAAAGGTCTGTGTTTGTTCGGGGGAGGGTCAATCAGACTGGGCGCAGACTGAGGGCAGACAGCCAGAGCAAGACAGGCAGCTCACACAGCTCAGACCGGAGGGGGAGGGGTGTGATCTCTGTCGTTTTTGTGAAAGGGCTTTTGCCCCAGTGTGGATGCTCCGTCTTGGCAGCAAGCCAGGAGCGGTGGAGAGGGTGTAAACACTGGAGGTGAAGATTAAAACCCCAGAAAGCCAGCGTCTCTCAGAGCCCGGCCACCCCCAACCCCCACCTGGACTGACTCGGTGCGTTCTCGGAGCCTCAGAGCGCAGACTCAGTACAGTCATTGCTGTTCTGTTAGTGGCTCTCTGCTGCCCTACCCCCAGTCTGTAGAGGAAGCCCATTAATACCATCCAGCCCTATCCCCCGCAAAACAGACCAATTGTTTCTCTTGTCAGTTTGTTTTCTTTGATTCCTACTCTGATAAAATGAACAAAAAATTCAAAAGGGCTCTAACCATTGACAGCTTCTGTGTGGAGAGGGAGCAGACTTCAAATGCTGAAGAGACTAGGAACAGAATGTCCCCAGATGTATCCCCTGGGAGGGATATAAGCTGCTCCTCAATACAAAAGAACCTCATAGAGGAAATCAAAAAGGCTCTCACAAGAGAGCTGGAAGAGAAATGGGAAAAGGAAAGGGAAGCTTGGCAAGAGAGCCTGGAGAAGTCATCCCATGCATTCAAAGACAGAATGGATAAAGAAATCAAATCATTGAGAAACAAGATTAGTGAGCTGGAAAAGGTAAACAACTCCAAGGAAAACAGGATTAGAGAGCTGGAAAAAGAAATCAACTCTCTAAAAAATACAATGGAAAAAAATTCCATAGAAGATAAAAACTCAATTGGACAATTACAAAGAGATATAAAAAAAGTGAGTGAAGAAAATACATCATTGAAAATTAGACTGGAACAAGTAGAAATGAATGACTCAAGGAGAAACCAAGAGGGAGTCAAGCAAAACCAGAGAAATGAGACAATTGAAAAGACTGTCAAGTACCTTACCAGAAAGACAACAGACCTGGAAAACAGATCCAGGAGAGACAATTTGAGAATAATCGGACTCCCTGAAAAATGGGAGGAAAAAAAGAGCTTGGACACCATTTTCGAGGAAATTATCAAAGAGAACTGCCCAGACGTTTTGGAAAGAGAGGGTAAAATAGACATTGAGAAAATTCATCGATCACCTACTGAAAGGGACCCTAAAATCAAAACGCCAAGAAATATAGTGGCCAAGTTCAAGAACCATCAGACAAAGGAAAAGATATTGGAAGCTGCTAGAAAAAAACAATTCAGATATGGAGGATCCACAATAAGGATAACACAGGATCTAGCAGCGTCCACATTAAAAGAACGCAGGGCCTGGAACATGATATTCCGAAAGGCTAAGGAACTTGGTATGCAGCCAAGAGTGACTTACCCAGCAAGAATGAGCATCATTTTCCAGGGAAGAAGATAGACATTTAACGAAATAAATGAATTCCATCTATTTTTGATGAAAAAACCAGACCTACATAAAAGGTTTGATCTTCAAATACAGAACTCAAGAGACTTCTAAAAAAGGTAAAAAGAAATCTTGAGAACTATACTTCTGTCAAAAAAATATGTAAAGAACATATGTACAATTTGTCTTAGAAACTAGAGGTGGAAAGGAGATTATATCATAAAAAAGTATAAAGTGGTGGTACTACATCTCATGAAGAGGCAAAGGTAACCTATTATATCTGAGAGAAAGAAAGGAGGGAGATGAACATAGCGTGTATCAATAGACATATTCGATTTATGGTGAAACTTCTTCCACTTCATTGAAAAGTGAAAGGGAAGGAGTAAGCTAAGGGGAAGGGAATACAGTAATTTCGAGGAAAAGGGATAAAATAAGGGGAGGATCTTTAAGGTGGGGGAGGGATCCTAAAAAGGGAGGGCTGTGAAAAGCAAGTGGTGTTTACCAGTTTAATACTGGATAGGAGGGTAAAAGGGAAGGAAAGGGGAAAAGCATAAGCAGGGGTTAATAGGATGGCAAGCAATATAGAATTAGTCCTTCTAACCATAAATGTGAATGGGGCAAACTGCCTCATAAAGAGGAAGCAGTTAGCAGACTGGATTAAAAGTCAGAATCCTACTATATGTTGTTTACAGGAAACACACCTGAAACAGGATGAGACATTCAAACTAAAAGTAAAAGGGTGGAGCAGAATCTATTATGCTTCAGGCAAAACCAAAAAAGCAGGAGTAGCCATCCTCATCTCAGATCAAGCAAAAACAAAAATTGATCTAATTAAAAGAGATAAGGAAGGGCATTATATCCTGCTAAAGGGAAGCATCAATAGTGAAGCCGTATCAATATTAAACATGTATGCACCAAGTGGTGCAGCATCTAAATTCTTAAAAGAGAAATTAAGAGAGCTGCAAGAGGAAATAGATAGCAAAACTATAATAGCGGGAGATCTCAACCTTGCACTATCAGAATTAGATAAATCAAACCACAAAATAAATAAGAAAGAAGTCAAAGAGGTAAATAGAATACTAGAAAAGTTTGATATGATAGATCTTTGGCGAAAGCTAAATGGAGACAGAAAGGAATATACTTTCTTCTCAGCAGTTCATTGAACCTATACAAAAATTGATCATATACTAGGGCATAAAAACCTCAAAATCAAATGCAGTAAGGCAGAAATAGTAAATGCATCCTTTTCAGACCATAATGCAATCAAAATAACATTTAATAAAAAGCCAGGGGAAAATAGACCAAAAAATAATTGGAAACTAAATAATCTTATACTAAAGAATGATTGGGTAAAACAGCAAATCATAGACATAATTAATAACTTCACCCAAGAAAATGACAATAATGAGACATCATACCAAAATGTGTGGGATACAGCCAAAGCAGTAATTAGGGGAAGTTTTATATCTCTACAGGCCTACTTGCATAAAATAGAGAAAGAGAGGGCCAACGAATTGGGTTTACAACTAAAATTGCTAGAAAAGGAACAAATTAAAAACCCCCAGACAAACACAAAACTTGAAATTCAAAAAATAAAAGGTGAGATTAATAAAATTGAAAGTAAAAAAACTATTGAATTAATTAATAAAACTAAGAGTTGGTTTTATGAAAAAACCAACAAAATAGACAAACCCTTAGTAAACCTGATTAAAAAAAGGAAAGAGAAAAAGCAAATTGATAGTCTTGAAAATGAAAAGGGTGAACTCACCACTAATGAAGAGGAAATTAGAACAATAGTTAGGAGCTACTTTGCTCAACTTTATGCCGATAAATTTGATAACTTAAATGAAATGGAAGAATACCTTCAAAAATATAGCTTGCCCAGATTAACAGAGGAAGAAGTAAGTAGTCTAAATAGTCCCATCTCAGAAAAAGAAATAGACCAAGCTATTAACCAACTTCCTAAGAAAAAGTCCCCAGGACCAGATGGATTTACAGGTGAATTCTACCAAACATTTAAAGAACAACTAACTCCAATGCTATGTAAACTATTTGAAAAAATAGGGATTGAAGGAGTCCTACCAAATTCCTTCTATGACACAGACATGGTACTGATACTTAAACCAGGTAGATCGAAAACTGAGAAAGAAAACTATAGACCAATTTCCTTAATGAATATTGATGCTAAAATCTTAAATAAGATATTAGCAAATAGACTTCAGAAAATCATCCCCAGGATAATACACTATGACCAAGTGGGATTTATACCAGGAATGCAGGGCTGGTTTAATATTAGGAAAACTATTAGTATAATTGACCATATTAATAATCAAATTAATAAAAACCATATGATCATCTCAATAGATGCAGAAAAGGCATTTGATAAAATCCAACATCCATTCCTACTAAAAACGCTTGAGAGTATAGGAATAAATGGACTATTCCTTAAAATAATAAGGAGCATATATTTAAAACCTTCAGTAAACATCATATGTAATGGTGATAAACTAGAACCTTTCCCTGTTAGATCAGGAGTGAAACAAGGTTGCCCACTATCACCATTACTATTCAATATAGTACTAGAAACTCTAGCCTTGGCAATAAGAGCCGAGAAAGAGATCCAAGGAATTAGAGTAGGAAATGAAGAAATCAAATTGTCACTTTTCGCAGATGACATGATGGTATACTTAGAGAACCCCAAAGACTCTGCTAAAAAGCTATTAGAAATAATTCAGAATTTTAGCAAAGTCGCAGGATACAAAATAAATCCACATAAATCCTCAGGATTTTTATACATTACCAACACAATCCAACAGCAAGAGATACAAAGAGAAATTCCATTCAAAATAACAGTCGATAGTATCAAATATTTGGGAATATATCTACCAAAGGAGAGTCAGGAATTATATGAGCAAAATTACAAAACACTTGCCACAAAAATAAAGTCAGATTTAAATAATTGGAAAGACATTCAATGTTCTTGGATAGGCCGAGCGAATATAATAAAGATGACAATACTCCCCAAACTAATCTATTTATTTAGTGCTATACCAATCAGACTCCCAAGAAACTATTTTAATGACCTAGAAAAAATAACAACAAAATTCATATGGAAGAATAAAAGGTCGAGAATTGCAAGGGAACTAATGAAAAAAAAGTCAGAGGAAGGTGGTCTAAGTGTACCTGATTTAAAGCTATATTATAAAGCAACAGTCACCAAAACCATTTGGTATTGGCTAAGAAATAGACTAGTTGATCAGTGGCATAGGTTAGGTTCACAGGACAAGATAGTGAATAAAAATAGCAATCTAATCTTTGACAAACCCAAAGATCCCAAATTTTGGGATAAGAATTCATTATTTGACAAAAACTGCTGGGAAAACTGGAAATTAGTATGGCAGAAACTAGGCATGGACCCACATTTAACACCACATACTAAGATTAGATCAAAATGGGTCCAAGATTTAGGCATAAAGAACGAAATCATAAATAAATTGGAGGAACATGGGATGGTTTACCTCTCAGACTTGTGGAGGAGGAAGGAGTTTGTGTCCAAGGGAGAACTAGAGACCATTATTGATCACAAAATAGAACATTTTGATTACACCAAATTAAAAAGTTTCTGCACAAACAAAACTAATGCAAACAAGATTAGAAGGGAAGTAACAAATTGGGAAAAAATTTTTACAGTTAAAGGTTCTGATAAAGGCCTCATCTCCAAAATATACAGAGAATTGACTTTAATCTATAAGAAATCAAGCCATTCTCCAATTGATAAATGGTCAAAGGATATGAACAGACAATTTTCAGATGATGAAATTAAAACTATTTCCACTCATATGAAAGAGTGTTCCAAATCACTATTGATCAGAGAAATGCAAATTAAGACAACTCTGAGGTATCATTACACACCTGTCAGATTGGCTAAGATGACAGGAACAAATAACGATGAATGTTGGAGGGGCTGTGGGAAAACTGGGACACTGATGCATTGTTGGTGGAGTTGTGAAAGAATCCAACCATTCTGGAGAGCAATCTGGAATTATGCCCAAAAAGTTATCAAAATGTGCATACCCTTTGACCCAGCCATACTACTACTGGGCTTATACCCCAAGGAACTACTAGAGAAGGGAAAGGGTCCTGTATGTGCCAAAATGTTTGTGGCAGCCCTTTTCATAGTGGCTAGAAGCTGGAAGATGAATGGATGTCCATCAATTGGAGAATGGTTGGGAAAACTATGGTATATGAATGTTATGGAATATTATTGTTCTATAAGAAATGACCAACAGGAGAAATATAGAGAGGCTTGGAGAGACTTACATCAACTGATGCTGAGTGAAACGAGCAGAACCAGAAGATCATTATACACTTCAACAATGATACTGTACGAGGATGTATGCTGATGGAAGTGGATTTCTTCAACATAGAGAAGAGCTAATCCAATTCCAATTGATTAATGATGGAAAGAACCAGCTACATCCAGAAAAGGAACAATGGGAAATGAATGTAAACTGTTATTTTTACCTTCTGAATCCAATTCTTCCTGTGCAACAAAAAATTCGGTTCTACACACATATATTGTATCTAAATTATACTGTAATATATTTAACATATATAAGACTGCTTGCCATCTGGGGGAGGGGTTTGGGGGAGGAAGGGAAAAAATCTGAATAGAAGTAAGTGCAAGGGATAATGTTGTAAAAAATTACCCATGCATATGTACTGTCAAAAAATGTTATAATTATAAAATAAAATAAAAAAAAAAAAAAAAAAAAAGATAAGGAAGGAAACTATATCCTGCTGAAAGGTAGCATAAATAATGAAGCCATATCAATACTAAACATATATGCACCAAGTGGTATAGCATCTAACTTTCTAAAGGAAAAGTTAGGAGAACTGCAAGAAGAAATAGACAGTAAAACTATAATAGTGGGAGATCTCAACCTTGCACTCTCAGATTTAGACAAATCAAACCACAAAACAAACAAGAAAGAAATTAAAAAAGTAAATAGAACATTAGAAAAACTAGGTATGATAGACCTTTGGAGAAAACTGAATGGCAATAGGAAGGAATATACTTTCTTCTCAGCAGTTCATGGATCCTATACAAAAATTGACCATATACTAGGACATAAAGATCTCAAAATTAAATGTAGGAAGGCAGAAATAATAAATGCCTTCTTCTCAGATCACAATGCAATAAAAGCTACATTCAGTAAAAAGTTAGGGGTAAATAGACCAAAAAGTAATTGGAAACTGAATAATCTCATCTTAAAGAATGACTGGGTGAAAGAGCAAATTATAGAAACAATTAATAATTTCACCCAAGATAATGATAATGATGAGACATCATATCAAAATCTTTGGGATGCAGCTAAAGCAGTAATAAGGGGAAATTTTATATCTTTAGAGGCTTATTTGAAGAAAATTGAGAAAGAGAAGACTAACGAATTGGGCTTACAACTTAAAAGGCTAGAAAAAGACCAAATTGTAAACCCCCAACCAAAAATTAAACTCGAAATACAAAAATTAAAAGGAGAAATCAATAAAATTGAAAGTAAAAAAACTATTGAATTAATAAATAAAACCAAGAGTTGGTTTTATGAAAAAGCCAATAAAATAGATAAACCTTTGGTAAATTTGATCAAAAAAAAGAAAGAGGAAAATCAAATTGATAGTCTTACAAATGAAAAGGGGGATCTTTCCACCAATGAAGAGGAAATTAGAGAAATAATAAGGAGTTACTTTGCCCAACTTTATGCCAATAAATTTGATAACTTAAGTGAAATGGATGACTTCCTCCAAAAATATAGGCTCCCTAGATTAACAGAGGAGGAGATAAATTGCTTAAATAGTCCCATTTCAGAAAAAGAAATAGAACAAGCTATTAATCAACTCCCCAGGAAAAAATCCCCAGGGCCAGATGGATTCACATGTGAATTCTACCAAACATTTAAAGAACAATTAGCCCCAATGTTATATAAATTATTTGAAAAAATAGGGGATGAAGGAGTCCTACCAAATTCCTTTTATGACACAGACATGGTACTGATACCTAAACCTGGTAGATCGAAAACTGAGAAAGAAAATTATAGACCAATCTCCTTAATGAATATTGATGCTAAAATCTTAAATAAGATATTAGCAAAAAGACTTCAGAAAATTATCTCCAAGATAATACACTATGATCAAGTAGGATTTATTCCAGGAATGCAGGGCTGGTTTAATATTAGGAAAACTATTAATATAATTGACCATATTAATAATCAAATTAATAAGAACCATATGATCATCTCAATAGATGCAGAAAAAGCATTTGACAAAATCCAACATCCATTCCTACTAAAAACTCTTGAGAGTATAGGAATAAATGGATTATTCCTTAGAATAATCAGGAGTATATATTTAAGACCGTCAGTAAGCATAATATGCAATAGAAATAAACTGCAACCTTTCCCAGTAAGATCAGGAGTGAAACAAGGTTGCCCACTATCACCATTACTATTCAATATAGTACTAGAAACGCTAGCCTCGGCAATAAGAGCCGAGAAAGAGATTCAAGGAATTAGAGTAGGAAATGAGGAAATTAAACTATCACTTTTTGCAGATGACATGATGGTATACTTAGAGAACCCCAAAGACTCTGCTAAAAAGCTACTAGAAATAATTCAAAATTTCAGCAAAGTGGCAGGATACAAAATAAATCCACATAAATCCTCGGCATTTTTATATATCACTAACAAAATGCAACAGCAAGAGATACAAAGAGAAATTCCATTCCAAACAAATGTTGAGAGTATAAAATATTTGGGAATCCATCTACCAAAGAAAAGTCAGGAATTATATGAGAAAAATTACAAAACACTTGCCACAAAAATAAAATCAGATTTAAATAATTGGAAAGACATTCAGTGCTCTTGGATAGGCCGAGCGAATATAATAAAGATGACAATACTCCCCAAACTAATCTATTTATTTAGTGCTATACCAATCAGACTCCCAAGAAACTATTTTAATGACCTAGAAAAAATAACAACAAAATTCATATGGAAGAATAAAAGGTCAAGAATTGCAAGGGAACTAATGAAAAAAAACTCAGAGGAAGGTGGTCTAAGTGTACCTGATCTAAAGCTATATTATATAGCAGCAGTCACCAAAACCATTTGGTATTGGCTAAGAAATAGACCGGTAGATCAGTGGAACAGATTAGATACAAAGGACAAAAAAGGGTACATCTATAGCAATCTAATCTTTGACAAACCCAAAGATTCCAACATTAGGGATAAAAATTCATTAATCGGAAAAAACTGTTGGGAAAACTGGAAATTAGTATGGCAGAAATTAGATATGGATCCACACTTAACACCATATACCAAGATAAGATCAAAATGGGTCCATGATTTAGGCATAAAGAGGGAGATAATAAATAGATTAGAGGAACAGAGGATAATCTACCTCTCAGACTTGTGGAGGAGGAAGGAATTTATGACCAGAGGAGAACTAGAGATCATTATTGATCACAAAATAGAAGATTTTGATTACATCAAACTAAAAAGTTTCTGTACAAATAATACTAATGCAAACAAGATTAGAAGGGAAGTAACAAATTGGGAAAATATTTTTAAAAACAAAGGTTCTGACAAAGGTCTCATTTCCAAAATATATAGAGAACTGACCCAAATTTATAAGAAACCGAACCATTCTCCAATTGATAAATGGTCAAAGGATATGAACAGACAATTCTCAGAGGAAGAAATTGAAACTATATCCACTCACATGAAAGAGTGTTCCAAATCACTACTGATCAGAGAAATGCAAATTAAGACCACTCTGAGATACCACTACACACCTGTCAGATTGGCTAAGATGACAGGAACAAATAATGACAAATGTTGGAGGGGATGTGGGGAAATTGGGACACTGATACATTGCTGGTGGAGTTGTGAAAGAATCCAGCCATTCTGGAGAGCAATCTGGAATTATGCCCAAAAAGTTATCAAACTGTGCATACCCTTTGACCCAACAGCGCTACTACTGGGATTATATCCCAAAGAAATACTAAAGAGCGGAAAGAGACATATATGTGCCAAAATGTTTGTGGCAGCTCTTTTTGTTGTAGCTAGAAACTGGAAGATGAATGGATGTCCATCAGTTGGAGAATGGTTGGGTAAATTGTGGTATATGAAGGTTATGGAATATTATTGCTCTGTAAGAAATGACCAGCAGGAGGAATACAGAGAGGCCTGGAGAGACTTAGGTCAACTGATGCTGAGTGAAATGAGCAGAACCAGAAGATCACTGTATACTTCAACAACAATACTGTATGAGGATGTATTCTGATGGAAGTGGAAATCTTCAACATAAAGAAGATCCAACTCACTTCCAGTTGATCAATGATGGACAGAAATAACTATACCCAGAGAAGGAACACTGGGAAGCGAATGTAAATTGTTAGCACTAATATCTGTCTGCCCAGGTTGCATGTACCTTCGGATTCTAATGTTTATTGTGCAACAAGAAAATGATATTCACACACATGTATTGTACCTAGACTATATTGTAACACATGTAAAATGTATGGTATTGCCTGTCGTCGGGGGGAGGGAATAGAGGGAGGGGGGGCAATTTGGAAAAATGAATACAAGGGATAATATTATAAAATATATATATATAATAAAAAAAAATTAATAAAAAAAAAAAAAAAAGAAGTTGTTTTCTTCAATCAATTTCTTTGCTTTTTTCTTTTCATAATTCTTCATATTTCTCATTTCTTTTCCTATTTTTTCTCTTACCTTTCTTACTTGATTTTTAGAATCACTTTTATCTCTTTTAAGAGAGAACCTTTTGACCTTGACACCAATTCATATCCCTCTTTGAGGTTTCAAATACAGGAACTGTTGCCATTGTTATCCTCTTTTGGGTTTGTGTTCCAATCTTCCCTGTTGCCATGGTAGCTTCTATGATCAGGGCTTTTTGGGGGGGTTTGCTCATTTTTTAAAAAGTTAATCACTGTTCCTATGGCACAAGGAGCACTGTCCCAAACTTCTTTTGCAGGGGAAGGGAGACCTCTCACTGACTTTCAGTGCTGAGGCCAAAAATGCTGCTTGCTTTCCTCTGCTCTGAGTTCTCTTGAGCTAGTCAACCTTGTAGTGCTGAGGTTTGGGAGCTCATAATTTGCCTTTTGTACTTGAGCTGGAGGCCTAATATTTGGCCTGTTAAACCACTAGCACACTGAACTAGGATGGTGGAGCCTTATCTACTGATATATGCTATGGCTAAGAGTCTCCTGCTATATTACTAGTACCCTGCCTGTGCTGGGCCATAGTCTACTTTTACCTAAGTGAGACAGACCTTTCCTAAAGTCCTGCCAAGTTATTTTAAGTTTAATTCTGTCATTTGAATCTGCCTAGAGGCATGGTTTAATGTTGTTTCTGAGGGAAACTTGGAAGAGCTTAATTTTTTGGATTCTTTCCACCATCTTAATGAACACAGTTTATAGCCCTTTGGACATAATTCCAAATAATTCTGAAGAGAGAATGTTCACATCAGTTTACAACTCTACCAACGATGCATTAGTGTTCAAATTTCCCCACTTCTTCTTCAGTATTTGTTATTTTCCTTTTTTATTAATCAATCTAATATGTGTGAGATTGTTTTAATTTGCATTTTTCTAATGAATAGTGAGTTAGAACATTTTATATGAATATTGATAGCTTTAATTTCCTCATTTGAAAACTGTCAGGCAACTTTATAATACTTAAGTTATAGATACTGTGGAAATCATAATTCTTTGATTATTGACTTATGTTTGTCTATTGTTGTTAAACAAATATTCCAGATTTCTAATTTCTCTCCAAGACATCCTTATAATTTCTGTTCTGTTACTACAAAAAATAAATAAAGTAAAACAACAACAAAAGCAGTAGATTAAAAAATTGCTTATTACATCCAAATCTATTTTCCTCCTTGCTCTTCTGAGAACATGAAAGCAATATAATTTTGTCACAAGTAAAGAGAGGCAGCTTTGTGTAGGAAAGAGAATATTCTGTAGGAAAGAAGCAAGGTATAATCAAAAGGACTCTGGTCTTGAATTTTGGAGAGGTGGACTCACATTCTGAGTTTAATAATAAATGACCATTCATAGTCACTTGCTCTAACACTCAGTTTCCTTATCTGAAAAGCTAAAACACTTTTACTATTTATTTGATAGAGATTTTGTGAGGTTTATTCTTTGTTGTAAACCTTAAAATACTGTATAATTGTGTGATTATTATTGTATTCCCAAAGGCTTTGTCCTGAGCCTTTTGCTCTTCTCTTTCATGCCTTCTCTTTTAATAATCTCATCAATTCTCAAGGGATTAATTATTATTTATATACAAATGGTTAGCAAATCTCTGTAATAAACCCTATTAAGCTATAATTTATTATTGTTTTCTGTTTAATAACTATAATTAGATGTGATGTGAAAATCTGAAACTCTATAACTGCAAAACAAAACTTCTCTCCCTTCCAACCACCCCAAAACAAGAACAAAAAACAATTGAGCACTCTTCCAAACTTCCCCATTAAGGCATCAATTCACACTTATTTTTCTCTAATTCCTCTTAAAACCCATCTCCAATTTTCCTTTCTCATTCATTTCTTAACTTCTAATCTATCTTCTAAGTTCATTACTTAGCTGATATTTCTATTTTCAAAGTTATTAACTATCTTTGAATTGCTAAACACATTACTCCTATCCTGATCTCTTTATAACATTTGGCACTGTTGATAAGCCTTTCCTTCTAGATACTTTTTCTCTGTGGGCATTTGTAATACAGATTTCTCCAACTTCTCTTACTTGGTTGGTTACTGATACTTCCTCAGTATCAGATAGCTAAGCCATCATCCATATCCTTGAGGTATTCTAGAAGACTGTTTGGTGCCCTCTTCTCTATATATACGTGGTGATTTTATTAGGTTCTATGAATTTAGTTAACCTATCTTTTTGCCAGTCTTAGGTCTTTCTGCCAAGCTCCAATCCATCCCTACAAACTGTCTTGAATATCTGATAACTCCCCCTCCAAATATCCAAAACAAAGCTATTTATCTTCTTAAGCCCACATTCTTCTTAATTTTCTTTTTTCTATTAAAAGTACCACCATAATTCCAGTCACTGAGGCTGACAAACTCAAGAGTCACTCTCAACTCCTAGTCTCCCTTGATACTACTCAACCTACGTTGCTAAATCTTGTTGATATTACCTACACAAAATCTCTTGAATCTTTTCTCTTCCTTCAATTCACATGATCACTGTCCTAGGTCCTTATCATATAGTATCTAATCTAGTAACTTTCAAAGTGTAGTCTGAGAATCTCTAGGGGTCCTTGAGATACTTTTGGGGAGTTCATGATGTCAAAACTATTTTCTAATAATTCTAAGGCATTTTTATTTCCATTATGGAAATCAATAGCTATAAGTCAGATAAACAAATATTATTTGGTGTTTTTAATACCATAAAGAGATCCTGACACCAAAAAGTTTGAGAACCATTGCTCTAGACTCTCCCAATTGGTCTCTTCTCAAGTTCTCATAGATCCCTGACCACTTTAATCAATAAGTCTATGTTCTACAATGATTGTAAACTCACTACAAGTGTGGCTATATCACTCCTTTACTCAAGAAACTTTAGCAGCTTCCTATTGCTGTTTGGTATTTAAAGTTCTGTATTAGCTCATTCCAATATATCTTCACAGACTGATTGTATCCTATTCCTCCTTATATGTGTTATAGTACAGACAAACTAGCCTCCTTGTTCTACTCACCACATTCTGTGTTCTCATCAGAATTGCTTCTTAACTCAGGTTGTCTCCTCTGCCTCAACAGTGTGCTCAGTCACCATCTCTGCATTTTAGAATCCCTGGCTTTCTCCTAGATAAATCTCAATTGTCACCTCCTATATGACCTTTCCAGTTGTTGGTGTCTCCTGTACCCTGAAATTATGCTTCACATATCTGTGCAAATGCTTTGTATTTCTTTATCTTTGAAAATTCTTTCACTCTATACAATAAAAGTTTAATGCAGGCAAGAACTATTTTTTTCTTTTTGTAACACTAATGTTCTGCAAAATGATTTGCACACAGTAGTAGTACCTGATAAGTGATTGTTTAGTTGTTGAATAAATGATTGCTTGTTGGTTATATTAATATGTTCCCAGTCACCTATATGATTCTACATCCATAATTTTGGAGGCATTCTCTATGTTTTATTCTCTTGCCCCTAAATCCATTTCTAATCATTTGCCAAGTCATTTGGATTCCATCTTCACATCATTTCTTGCATACATCCTTTCCCATAAATTTATATCATTCCAAGCATGTTTAAATAGTTAATTTAATCTCCTAATTTTGCCTAGGTATTCTGTTTTATTTAATATTTTCACTTCTAATTTATGGTCATTTAAAATTTGATCAAACAAAAGGAACCTGGGCAAGGGATAAGTGAGTAAAGAGCTATAGATTTGGATAAAGGGTTATTCCAATAATATTATGGGTCAACATGTATCTGACAAGGCCATGTTCAGGTGCTCTGGAAATTCAAGTACTGTTCAATCAATTTGTAGGTTAAAAGTCAAGCTTCAGAATCTTGGATATGTGGTCTGATAATGTTAGATGGCAATTCTTTCAGTTTGTCAAAATATAGTTCATATTCAAGTAACTCCTGACCCACTGCAATGGTCTCTAAACTCACTTTTAGATGAATTAAGAATTTATAAAATATAATGTATTCCATTCCTGAACAGCCAAAGTAGACCTCCTTTTTTTCCTACAGCAAATGAAGAAATTCTTTATCCATGATCCAAAATAACACAAAAAGTAATCAATCAAAAGCACAGATGTTTTGTTTTCTAGAAAAAGCTGACCAGATTTGAAATGTAGGCATTCTTATTTTACTACTAAAAATGAAAACTAGAAAGACAAAAAAAAACCATAGCTCTTAATTAAGTCCTACGTGCATTGTAGGGGGAGCCTGACAATGTGAGTTCAAGCTGTGGCTAGTGGGGCATAAAGGAATTGATGGCATATGTATCTTGGAGGAAATTAGAGTCAAGAACAAATAGGGTCAGAATAGAAATTCCCCAAAAGGATTTTAAGAGAGGTCAGAAGGGAGAGTTACTCTTTCATCTAATCAGCCCTGTCCCAGAGAGCAGTCACTAACATGAAGAAAGGCAATCTTCTTAAAAGAGATCAGTTCTTGATCACTGGGCTTTCTTGGAAAATGGAATATTTATCTTCCTCAGAGCCTAACACTGGATGGAGTAAATAGAAATATGGTTCAGGAAAATGTGGTTCAAATATTTGTTTGTGTGATTGGCAGTCACTTTTCAGGGCCCCCTAGACAACCCTTCAAGTCTATAAGTTAAAGAGAAGATATTAGGGAAAGTTTAAACATAGAGGTCTCATCCTAAAATAGCATCAACAGCAGCAGCAGCAACCATAGAACCATGCTAAAAACAATGATCTACTTAAATTATGTCTTTATAAATACTTTATTTATAAATAAACATAAATATAAATCCATGTATGAATCCATGTAGCAAATGTCCTAAAATCACACAAAATTAAAGGTGAGATAATATGATATAGGCTAGAAGAACTTAGGACTTCATAGGAAAGTGATATCAAACAGGCCTCCATTAGATATACAAGGTTTGATGATGGCAGATAAGAATTGAACTAAGTCCTAAAGGATGGACAGGATTTAAATAATCAGATGATAGACCATAACAATACTAAAAAGGAATGAAATATCATGAAGGCAGAATTGAGTTAATGAAAAAAATAGATCACCCTAATTTAAATAAGGTACAAAAGCATTTATATGCATATGAATATATATATATGTATATGGTGGAAATCAGAATTATTCAAGGTTCTGAAATTTAAATAAATTATTTAGACTTTATCCAATAGGTAATAGGAAACCATTGCTGATTTTGATAAGGATGATGCCAGTGCATT
Source organism: Sminthopsis crassicaudata (assembly GCF_048593235.1). Taxonomy (NCBI): domain Eukaryota; kingdom Metazoa; phylum Chordata; class Mammalia; order Dasyuromorphia; family Dasyuridae; genus Sminthopsis; species Sminthopsis crassicaudata. The sequence continues at coordinate 310,477,079 of NC_133619.1, read as the reverse complement.
AGTTTAGGAAAATAGTGATCTGCAAGCCATATTGAAGAGGAGAAAGTCTGAAATTAAAATGGTACACTGAAAAACAACTGGAGTATTCCAGTCATGAAGTAGTGGTGGCCTAATGGAGTAGTAGATAGGAAAAAATTTAAAGGAAAAGATTGGTAAAACAAGGTGGTTAGATAAGAAAAGGGAAAGAAAAGCAAAGAGACAAAGATAACTGTAAGGTTTCAAGCACATTTGGGAGCCCCAATTAAAAAAATCCCTGGCACTAATCATCCATTTACAAAGTTAGTAGGTAACCTTAAATTGCACTCAATTAAATAGACATTAAGTGAATATGATGTTCTAGGTACTAGGCTAGACAGAAGAGGCAGAATGACATAGTGGTCAGCACTGTAATCTTGGAGTCAGAAATGCCTAAGTTTTAGTTTTGCCTAATATTTATTTATTAACTGTGTGACCTCAGGTAAATTAATTAAACTTTCTGAACCTCGGTTTTCTTATCTCTCAATAGGAATAGTATTATTTGTAGTACTTTCTTCATAGTTATGATGACAACCAAATGAGAAAATGTATGTAAAATGGCTTGCAAATATTAAAGCATTATGTAAAGTATAATAATCATGATAATAGATAATAAATATTAGCTATTGAAGAGCGACATTGTGCTTAAATTTTTACAACTAATGTGATCCTCTCAACTATTCTGGAAGGAAGGTGCTATTATTATCTCCATTCTATAGATGAGAAACTGAGGCTAACAGGTTAAGTGACTTGCCCAGGGTAATACCTCTAGTAAGTGTCTGAAGTCAGATTTGAACTTAGATTTTCCTGACACCAAGCCTAGTACTCTATCCACTGCACTATCTAGCTACCCTATCTGACTGTTGTTATTAAAATAATTTAAAGACTTAAACTAAAGTTAAAGATTAAAAATGACAATTGTTGACCTCAAGAAATTTATCAGGAGTTCTGACATGCACAAATGTGCTATAAGGTAGAGTGTGGAGATATGGAGGAACAGTAGAAAGAGCCCTAGCTCTGTAACCAGAAGAATCAAAAGAGCTGAATTGAAATCCTCCTGGAACATGTTATTTATATGACTTTGAGAAAACCCTTAATATTCCAGGCCTTATATTCTTCATCCATATGATAAGGGTTAAGGGGTCCTACTAGGTAGCCTCAAGCTATTTTCCTATAAACCTATGATCTCTTTCATGATTCTATAATAAAAACAGAAGAGGAATCCAGAATAAATAATCTAAGGTTTCAGCTGGAATGGAGGGCTGTGTGTGTGTGTGTGTGTGTGTGTGTGTGTGTGTGTGTGTGTGTGTGTGTGTAATTCAGAAATTTTTCGTGGAGAAGGTCATAGCAGAGATTGATATGGAAAAGAGAGATTTTGAATAGGCAGTGGTTACAGCAGGCATACCATGGAAGATTTAGGGAGCTATATCTCAAATGGAAACTTAGAGTCTCTCCCATTTGTGGCTGTGGGCAACCTATGCAGACAATGAACTATAGAAATGTCTAATTTAAAAGCAAGTAGACATCATATAAACACATTGTGATGCCAGGATCAACCATTTAACTATTAACAGCTGTAGTCTATTGTTTCAAATATTTATTCTGTACGAAAGAAGATGAAGCCTATACTAGCTGCTAGTATTATGAACCACCCCAAGATGTTGACCTACAGAATGAAAGTAGTGTGCATTTTAAAAGCAGACATTTTCACCCACTTCAATTAAGTTGACCCATGGTCTTGCTATAAAGCATTGATGTCTGTATTATAAAACTGTGATCAGTTACATCATGGTGAATTCTTACTCTCCTCCCAATCGATAGTAGAAAAAGAGGTCAGATTTGGGAAAAAAAAATAAAATTGATTTACACTAAGAACAAAGCCCTTTTTACTTCCTTTCTGCTGCAGTTTCTCTTCTCTCTATCAATAAAGTCTGAGTAAACACTAGGTCTGAGTAAATACTATGTGAGCTAGCCTCCTCCTTATTTATCTGCTTACTGCCCTGCCTGCCCTCTTCCTGCCACACTTTCTGTCACATAAAGGTTTCTGCTTTACTACTTACCTCATATGGGAGCTGATTATTAAACTATTTTGTAAAAGTGATCTATCATGCTGTTTTAGCTGTATCACCTATTTATGATTTTGGTACTCTTTGGGGGGAACCTCTTCTGTCTTGGAACACAGCCATTCAAAGTTGCAGTGTAATCACATCAATTTCAAAGGCCCACAGAAAAGTTAAAAATAATAAATTGACAAATATTTTTTGCCAAAAGACTCGGATAATCAGAGAGGTTGCTAGACATCTTCCCCATTCTACACATGATGGGGGAAAAGACCCAGCTAGATAGTTACTTTCCAGAGTGCTCAAATTGATTAGTGGCACAGTCAAAATATCCAATTATATTATATTAATTGTTATGTCATAATAATAAATAAAAATAACTTGTTTTCAGTAGGTTTTTAATCAATATTCATGTCTCTATATAATTTTAAAGACTGTTAAACTTAAAACAAACAAACAAAAACCACAACTATTGTTTTACCCTTTTTCTCCCTGCTGGTAGAATTACTTCTGGGATTTTATATTCTATTGGAGGAGATAGAAAAGTAGGAAACAACATGAACATCAACATGAGATAATGTAAAATATTTACTAAAAAATACAAAGGAATATTTGGGGAAGTAGTAAGTACTAACTACTATGAAACTCTGATAGAAGTTGGCACTTGAACTGTAGGTCTTCTAACAAACAAAGATGAGGGGGTAGAAAATATTCTAAGAATAGTAGAAAGTCTATGTCAATGTTCAAGGCAAGAGAAAAGAACATATTAGACAGAACAGATATAAGACTGACTACTAAACTGAAGATGTACAGAGCCATTGTGTCCAACTAGCACCATGCCCTACATATATGGAACCATTGATTAGAGTCAATGATGGAATAGTTTCAAATACTGCAGTTAAGTTCATTTACCTTGGTAGTATAATTCTCAGGAATGTATACATTGATAATGAGATCAATGCATGCATTGCAAGAGCTAACTCAGTCTGATTGTATAAACAGCTCTGAAGGAGGGTGTGGGGAAAAAAGAGAATATTGTGTATAGTGAACAATAAGAAGAGCTCTATACACTTTGGAATGCAAAGTTTATAAGAGAAAGTGATGGGAAATCTAACTGGAAAGATGAGGTGAAGTCAAAGTGTAAAGAGCTTTAAGTTTCAAACAGAATTGGTATTTTATGCTAGAGGAAGTCAGAAGCTATTTAAACTTCCCTTGATCATGGCTGACATGGTCAGGTCTTTACTTCTCTAATATTCTGGCTATTCATATGTTTTACTTGTCCTCTTGCTAGACATTGCCTTAAGGCAATGATTAAATCACACCAGAAAGTGTATCCCCTAATATCTATGTGCATGCATACATTTAAAAGACATTTGCACAATTGAACTGACTGAACTATTACATAAAGCTAAATCAAGACCTTAGAACTGTATACTAAGCTCATTTTTCATGGTTAAATGTATCCTTTGAACCTTAAATAATTAAATATTTTAAAAAAAATCCCTTCTTAGGGACAGCTAGATGGTGCAGTATGTAGGACACTGTCCCTGAAGTCAGGAAGGTCTGAGTTCAAATCTAACCTCAGACACTTAACTTTTACTAGCTATGTGTCCTTGATCAAGTCACTTAACCCCCCCCAAAAACAAACAAACAAACAAACAAACAAAAAAAAAACACAGACAAACAGAATCCCTTCTTTGACTTTATGTTTTGGTCATGCCCAGCTCTTCATGATCCCATTTGAGCTTTTCTTGGTAATAATACTGGCAGTGGTTTATCATTTTCTTCTCCACTTTATTTTATAGTTGAAGAAACTGAGGCAAACAAAGTTAAGTGACTTGCTCAAGGTTACATACCTAGTAAATGTCTAAGGCTGGATCATAAGGCATTTTACATTCTTGTTTCAGATCATAGTAGGTCATAGTAGATATTAGAAGAATCTAGAGAAAGATGTCATTGTAGTAGTGATGGGTATGACTATCAGTGGAAGTTTACAGGGGCTTAGGATCTCCTCAAATAATTATTTCTATCCAAATTTCTAGAAACATCTATACCCATATGTAAGTTTGCTGTCCAATTAAGTCTATATAACTGCATGGGTATGTAAAAGGATCCTGACATCATTTCAGGTGTAGACACTTCATTAAAGTGCATTGATTACTTATTGAAATGTTGTTATTTTTCAGTCTGAGTGTTTGTAATTGATTTTAAGTTAATACAATAAAAAATCTAGTGTTTAACCTTGGGAAAATAACTATTCTTAGTTTTCATTTTCTTGCTAAATGTCATTAAGATTAGTGTTATGTTTTTGCTTCTGAGGCAAAACATGAACAGACTTAAGGTAATTAACAGAAATATATATATTTCCCAGTGTCAATTCCACTTTCCTGATGGTTAAGATTTATATTCTAAAAAAGAGCAGACATCTGCATGTTTGGACAGAAATAATGACAATAAATGCAGTTCATTTCTATTAAAAATTAAATTAATATTATTTGGAAGAGACTTGAGTGCCAATTTACATAATTGATTTTTAATTAGGAACCATTTTACACTGACATTTATTTCGGTGGCTAAAGTGTCATAATATTTTTTATTCCCTTACCCATAGTTTCTTTTGGGATATTTTTTGTTTCATTCTCATATGATCATAGTTTAGAATATGCTCTATTCTTCTGGTTGTGTATTATCCTCTTCACATTATTTGATAACAATCTTTTCATATGATTTTGTATTTCTTAGACTTGTCTATCTTAATAGCATTATAATATATCATTATATTAAGGTGACTAAGATTTATTTAACTATTCTCCTACTGGACATTTACATTGATAATAATAATTTCATTGTTTGGAAAGTGTAAAAAAAAAAGACAAAAAAAGAGTTATTGAAATATTTTCATAGCAGAATATAGTTGATTTTCAACAAAGGGTTGTTATCTGTAGGAATTGAGAAGCCCCAGGAAATGAAATATATATTTTTTGCTATAATTTTCCTTAGAATAGGAATGGTCACAAAATATGAGCATGTAATATGATTATAATTTATGTTTAGGATCTGTCTCATTTTTGTGAAAGCCTCAATTTTTCTTCCAAATGTTTTGAGATGATATCAGAAACTCTCTTTTACCTAAGTTTATTCCAAGAAGGAAGTACTTAACTGGCAACAAATTTAAATTTTTTACTTGTATATGAAGATACATACCTTTTGATTTAGTCATATTTGCCATTGCAACATATTATGCCACAGAGAAAAACGTCACCAATTACATATTTACTAAAGGACATGAATGTCGAATGTAGCTATAAAATAGCTTCACTATGAGATGACACTGTCTTGTGAGGTATAAACTATATAGCAGCAAATATAGGAGATTAAGGAAATAATTCCCTGAAAATGTTTAAGTCACTGATTTCATAGGTTGTAGTTACATATTAACAATGATACACACACATACACACACACACATATATATATATTTACATATACATATATTAATTGAGATAAATATTCATAGTAGAATCACTATGTATATCCATACAGCTATATTGTGGATATAAGTTTGAAGTTAAAGAAAAACTGTCACATCATACAGATTAAAAAAAACTAAAACATTCTGGGAATATTTCAAGGAGAGATTAAGGCTTTCAACTTAAACTTGAGGGTGTTTTTTTTTTTTTTGTTTGTTTGTTTTAATATAGATGGAGGTATGATTTAATTATCTTTGTATTTTCAAATGATTTTTGCATGTGAAGAAATCTAAAAATTAGATGAAGGAATTATGGTGGTAAATTAAAGGGAAGATCAATGAAAGCAGAAACAATATAGTAAATGGAGTTTACCACAGTCCATCTAGATAAAAAGAGAAAATTCACAAGACCTTTGGAAAATAGATTACAAGTTTGACATGAAGTTATGATATAATAGTGTTTGGAGGTGACAGTTTTATAGATATATTTCATCTCTGAATGTTTGATAAGGATAATGGGCATAGTCTAACATACAACCTAGGTTTTAGGAGAACATATTTTTAAAAGTTCATAGAATATATATATTTAAGTAGCATGTAATAAGTTAAAACTCATCAAGGAAAATCATCTTTGGAGGAAAAGAAGAAGTCATTTTAAGAGACTACAGTGTACACACAGGGAACATCAACTCACATACATTTTAAAACAATATCTATGGAAGATGGAAGCTAAGGTACATAATGCAAGATAAATACAATAACATGAAATAATCCTGCAAGCATAGCATTAGGCATACTAGAGATGATGGAAAGATTTATGACAAGATATTGGAGTAAAAGTTTCTGAATGAACTCAGCTTTCTCCTCTCACCACCATAAAATGAATTAGAAATGCTTGGAATGGACTAATAAAGCAATAAAAAAAAAGGAGAAAAAAGAAATATTCAGGAAACAACTCTTATAGAAAATTTGAAAGAAAGAATTTTATTAATTGCTTACCATTATTCTACTAACACTCCTACCACTCTACTCACGGACTGTACATGCATAATAGTTGCCTCAGTAGCAATTAAGTCAAAACAAATCTGATACTAATTGTAGATAGAGTGCACAATCACTGAGAATCTTTGCAGCAAACTTGTAGTTAATCATAGCTACTAATTCCCTTTTTTATCCTTGATATTTATACTCTAGTTTCCATATTGTAATGATTATAGTAGCTACTGAAAAAGAAATTTAGGGAAAAATGGTACATGAGGTAGAGAATCACCAAAAGATAAAACAATAAAAAAAAAAGTCATGAAAACCAATTAAATAAGAAAGTGTGGCAATGAAAAACTTAAATAAAGAAGTACCATAAGATGAGAACACTAGATAAAACTGGCAAAGAAGATAACATATGAAAGATGAATGATAGGGTATATAGCAAACAATGAATACAAGGGTATGACATAGTTATGCAACATCTGCATTTCTGTAACATCTAAGTCTAGAAACCTAGGATAGAGAACGAAGTGTCTACAAAGAATCTCATAATGATTGGAAGACACAATGAAAAAAAAAAATAGAAGGAAGAGATTAAGAATAGAATAATTACCTTAGAAGAGAAAATGAGAAACTTTAAAATGAATAAGTTTAGAGGAGTCAAATCAAAAATTGTAATGCAGAACTGAACCAGAGTCCAGTCATTGTGTGCATTCATAAAGTGTTATTGACATAATTCCTCATAAAAATAAGGAGAGCTACGAAGGATGTGTAATGGAAAAACATTTGAGAGCCTCTAGAGTGTGTGCAGATATTCTATAAGTGGATTTTTAAAGTTTTCTAAACACTTGCTGAGTAGTTGTTATCTCATTTTAGTGATTTCCAATTCTCCCTGACCCCATTGGGATTTTCCTGGCAGATACTGAGACGGTTTGTCATTTCCTCCTCCAGGTCATTTTTTAGATAAAGAAACTGAGGCAAAGGTAAGTGACTTGCCTAAGGTCACATTGCTGGTAAGTGTCTAAAGCCAAATTTGAGCTTTAAGAAAGATGAATCCCTGATTTCAGACCTGGAACTCTATAAACTGTACTACCTAGCTGTGTGATGAGTGTATTCTTTTCAATGGTTGAAATTATGTAACTGGAACTGGGGAAACCTTCCAAAGGCTTTAGTTTTGGATTCTTGCCCTTTGGTTGGACAGCTTCTCTTTGACTGAAATCTTCCTTCAAGATGGCATCCAATGAGCAAATACTATAAGGAAATATATCTTGAGCTTTTTCTCCTTCTAAGACTGACATGGGAAGAAGTCCAGACAATCAGAAACACAACCAAGAAAGGAATGAATCATTGTTATCCTGGGCCCATCCCAAAATTGCAGATACCCAGAAGGAACTCACCAGTAAGGGAAGGGAAACAGGATAACAGGGAAATATTTCACTAGGGTTAGGGAAATTACTTGGTGAAAAAGCAGCTGAGTAATGCTGACATAATTTATGTGTTAGAAACATCCATGGGACATTAGAAAAGGACCTAGCATTCAGAGCACCAATATCTATATAAATGCTTACAGACCTAAAAATTATGTGATCCTTAGTGTTCTTTCCCCTTCCCTTTTATGATCATTGTCCCATACCCAAAAAAGGGTGCATTGACGGACAATAATACACACACACACACACACACACACACACACACACACACACACACATTTCAGGAAAGAAAAATAAGAGGCCAAACACTTAGAGACTATTCAGATGCCTCACATTTACTAAATCAAGATTTTTTTTTCTTATATTGGGGAGAAGGGGCAAGAAAGAGTTGATATTCATTCATTGTAGTGGCCAAAGAATTATTCATCATGTAGCCAATATGCTGGCAATAATTCTTTCCTCCATACACAAGCTAGTCTGATCTTTAGAAACCTGTCATAGTCTGTTACCAGGACTGTACTAATGGCCTTTACAGTAACATAGAATGGGCCAGAGCTTTTGTTATGCTGATTTAGCCTTTGAGGACCATGGGACATTTCAACATCAAGATAAAATATTGAAATAAAACTGTAGAATCACAGATTTGGTGAACTAAATGACTTTTTGGGAAGAGATAATTGGGATTAATTGACTTTCCTAGTCAATAGCTAATTATTTGAGGTAGAACCTGAACTCACATTCTCCTGATTCTAGAATTAGTGTTCTAACTAATATGCCACCTGCCCTACAAAATAACTTCTGGAATCATCTCATTTTTTTTTCTTTAATTTCCAATAAAGAGATTTTTTTCCTTCAATAAAAATAAAAATGCAGTATACATTGCCCAAGAACCTCCTTGACTAACTAAAATATCCAGTGTAGCCAATATGTAATTAGACATGAGAGTTGGTATAGTTGTTATATATCCCTTGAACATTGTGCTTCTGTCACTGTCTCTGCTTACTAAATTTACTAGCTCAAGGCACATTTTTATTTATAAAGGATGGGATTATCAGTGGAGAGATTAAATTGTCCTGTACCCTAGGGCACTTGAAATGGGAAGCTTTTTCATGCTTACAGGGTTACATTTTTAAGTCCTTAATTCTTGTGAGATGATGTGTATATTAATGAAGGATTAACTTGATTCTCTGAGGAAATCATTGTATGGACAATACGAAGTAATAAGAAATCTTTCCTTGGAGGAAAGGACTTCGGCAAACGTTATTGTTGGCTACATCTTACCCCCCCTTCTCAACTCAGATTTAGTTTAATAAGCATAGAACTTTATTTTTATAATGCTTACTAAATTATGCATATGTACAAACTATTCCTTTTTCCTGCCTCATTTCTAAGGACCTTTTCTGACTGCTGCATCAGGTTTGAGATGCATTATGTGTGGGTTAACATCCATGCAAAATCATAGCTCAGAATCCCCTATTCATGTCTTTCTTTAGCATTCATTCAGAAGACACATTCTTTCAAAGCAATAGACTTTTAACTGGATAGCATTGTAAGAGAAATGACAAAAAGATTCTCCTCATACACACAGGAATAAACTTTCCTAGGTTATAACATGACTAGTGGGATAAAGCATGCACACAGGGAATATACATGACCAAGAGACCAAAACTTTATCTGATTGCCATGCAAAACAGCTTATATGGCTTGGGGCAAAACCAAAAAATGCAGTTGGGACCAATGGAGCAGATGAAGATTGCACTGATTCCTTTGCTCTTAATTATTTTACATTTCTTCTATAACAAAAGCAGTTGTCTTCCCACATAAAGAATATGGTTTTCTTTTAAAAACTTTGATTTTTTCATGTTATTATTTTTAAAGCACAACTCAAACAGAACAAAACAATATCACATTTGTAAGGGACCTTAAAAGTCCTGTAGTCCAATTTCTTTATTTTATACTTATATACCATCTTCTCCAGGGAGATTTCATTGATCCTTCCAGTTGGTAGTAATTCAAAGATCATTATCCTGAGAGAGGATATAGCTCTTTCTTTTGTAAGTCTATATTGAATTTGGCATTTAATATTGTATGTTACAACTATCTGGAACTGGTTTCCTATCTTACTAAAAGATTCTTCCAATAGGAAGAAATCAGGTTCTTTCTCTTTTTCCCTGACCTTACTCTCCCAGCCTAAGGAATTTGGAGTCAGAGGACCTGTCTTTAAATTCTAACCCTTGCATTACTTATCTGTGTGACTTTGAGAAAGTTATTTAATTTCTCTGGGTCTCAGTTTCTCACTAGTTCTGTGATTCTGGTTGTTCCTGGACCTCAGTTTCCTAAACTAAGTGAGGGGACTAGTCCAGATGGTGTCTTAGTTCCTTTCCATTTTTAGGTCTATAATCCTATAATTGTGGGTACTATAATATAAAGAGATGGAAGTGGATAATCACTCAAGTTTTTTTTTTTTTTTTCCATCTCTAAATTAATGGTTTTACTTCCCACCCCAGCTCCATTCCTCTGTGTCTAGCTCAGTGATCTCATGTTGTAAATAGTTAACAAAAGTTTATTATTTTTAATGTGATACATGGTGCGCTGAAAGGAATGAAAGGAATAGAAATTCTATATTTTATAAATTTAAATTAAATATTCTTATAAAAATTATACATAGTAGTAAAATTACCAGAAGTCTATGCAGAGTTTATTTTACAGTGTAAGCGCATTTTATGACTTACAGAATCTAATTCTGTGATAGGACATACAATAACATAACTTGAAGGAAATTGTTGGAGGAAAGATGAGCTATCTAGAGCTAGTTCAACTAGGAGAGCAATCAATAAGCAATTAGTTTAATACAAATATCAATGACAGTTTATCTAACAGGACTTGAAGCCTCTCTCCCCATGGCTTATCACTAAAGGAAAGACAATGACAAATTGAAGAGGAACTTGAAAAAAACTAAAGCTTTCTTCAAAATAGAAAGTGGAGAAGATGAAATAAGTGAAGGAAAAAGTCATAAAACTACATGAGAGAATGAAATGTGAAGGCAAAAATAAAAATCAAATCCTTTTTTGTTTATTGGAAACATCAACCTAGTCTAGGAAATTAATCTACACATGCAACTTCAATGCAGCTAAGAATCAATAAAGAAGCCACAATGTACCCCTGACAGTCATTGCTTTGAAAATAAAATAAATGGAAACTGTTAGGTGACATTATCATAGAGCAAGAAGTAAATGAGCATTTGTAGACCAAAAATAATCTACCATGAATTATAGAAAATGAAGAGGAAGGCTTTTCTTTGTGACATTCAGCTCTTGGTAATTTATGTTTAATACCGGAATATAATAAACACTTGTAGGTCACTCAACAAACAGTTAAAAGGTAGTTTCCTTAGCCATGACTGGAGAAAGATATTCAACAAAGAGAGGCACTGAGGATACCTTGAATTAATTCAACTGAACAAAGCTGCCTTGCCTGTGTTGTACATTATAGTCCACTAGGCAAACATCACAGCACACCTGGAGCTCCTTGCAAATTTTATTATTCCTAGAACCCAAGAATCTGAAGTCAATTGGCATAATTTTTTAAATTGTTACTGGGCCAATTTAGTCATAACAATGGTCTCTGTATATTTTTAAGGAAATCTAGCCTAATTTGAATAGGGGAAGAGGTGGGTTATTGTTCCTATCACAAAGACTGCCAATCTAATCTATTGGTAGATTGGGGAGTGCTCTAAGTGGAGAATGGAAGCAGTGAGTGATAAAAGAGGCAATCACTGAAACCTGTCTCTGACCTCATTCCTAGGATCATTTTCCAGGTGAAATCTCAAGTGCCTCATTTATTTCCACCTGAACTTCCCCACATCCCTCCTGAAAACTGACAGATTATGAAACTGTAAGTTATGGAATAATTTCTGGTTCTGCTCTTTAATTCTGTAAAATTAAACAAAGCTGGCTTGGTTTAGCACTGGAGAAGCACATTAATGGAGGTAAGGGAGAAAAAGTGAAGAGGAACAATAATGAAAAATTCAAATGTTAGGTAACAGGTTAGTCAAACCATAACACATCTCCAGCTGCTCAGCATCAAGAATAATAGGTCTTTCAGAGGACAGAACTAAATTCAAATCATGAAGTTGCTAGATGACCCTAGGTAAATTGCTACCTCTTCTGCTTCTGTTTTCTCATTTGTAAAGTGGGAATAATAATTATAACTACCTCACAAAGTTGTTGTGAAAATCAAGTGAGAAAATATTTGTAAAGTGTACAGTGTACAGTGCCTTTCACAGAGTAACCACTTGATAAATATTTGTTTTCTTTCCTCTTTCCCTTCCTTCCTCCCTCTTTTACCAGCTCCTTGTTTACTTCTTCCTTACCTTTCTGCCTTCCCTTCCCTTTCTTCCTTTCTATCTTCCTTCCATTCCTCCCTCCTATGGTAGTACATTGGAGATATTGCTTCATTTTGGCTGCCCAGGTCTCAGCTAAAACATTTTCTTCCCAGATACAATTCCTGCTAATATGAATTTACAAAAGAAGCAACCACAGAATCCATTATTGTTTTGGATATTCCAGAATAGTATTGAGCACTTTTTATATTGGAATCAGAGGACTTAGGTTCAAATAAATTTAATTCAACATTTACCAAAGTGCTTACTATGTGCTCAATTTGCATTTAGTTCTGTGGATAGAGTGAGTAAAAAGAAGAGTCTCAGTCCAAAAGGAGATTCCTGGAAAGAAACTAAAAATTGATATAATTGATAAACAGATAAGTAAATATAAGATAATCTGAAGATCAAAAAAAAACATTGTCAACTGAAGATAAAGGAAGATAAAATAGAATTTGGCATATGAATTGGAAATTGAAAAAAATTCTGAGACACAAACTGAAGAGGTAGTATAGCATGTGCAAATACAGAAAGTTGGAATCTGGAGTATGGGCTTTAGGGAAGAACAAGTACTCAGGGGCTCATAGCTACAAAACTAAAAAAAATCTCAGAGACCATTTAGTACAGCCCATTCATTTTACAGAAAAGGAAAATAACACCTATGGAATTTAAGTGACTTGCCAAAATTCACTCTAGTGGTAAAAGGAAGAAATAGTGTTTGTCATCTGGACCATGAGATGTATAGAAAAATAAATATGCATTTATAAATGAATTGTTCTTGTACAATAAGTAATAACACATTCTTTTCAGTATATGTACCTGATGAATTTGAGGTTCAGTACCAAATGATGAGATTGATGTTGAGGCATAAGAACATCAGGCATCTGGTCGTAAATTCTTCCCTCCTCCAAAAATCTGATAAATAAATTATCCCTTGCTTTCCTAATTTGCTTATGGTATTATCCTTTATGCCTAAATAAAGTACTTACTTTGACTTTATTGTGGCATGGTATGTGAGATGTAGGTCTATGGCGAGTTTCTGAAATATCATTTTCCAGTTTTCCCAGCAATTTTTGCCAAACAGTGAGTTCTTATCCAAGAAGCTGGAGTTTGGGGGTTTATCAAATACTAGATTGCTATTGGCTTTGGTTATTGTGTTATATGTATCTAATCTATTCTATTGATCTACCACTCTATTTCTTAGCCAGTACCAAATGGTTTTGATGATTTCAGCTTAATAATATAGTTTTTGGTTTGGTACTGCTATGCAATCATCTTTTGTATCTTTTTCATTCCAGATTAATTTTGTTTTTATTTTTCTATAAATGTTCTATAAATGTTTTGGCAGTTTGGTATGACAGTGAACAAATAAACCAATTTAGGCAGAATTGTCATTTTTATTATATTAGCTCAGCTTAGGCATGTACAATTGATATTTTTCCCGTTGTTTAGATCTGATTTTATTTGTGCAGAAGTGTTTTGTAATTAATTTGTAATGTGTTCCTATAGTTCTTGGTTTAGTTTTGGCAGGTAGACCCCCAGATATTTTATTTTGTCTACATTAATTTTAAATGGATTTTCTCTTTTTATCTCTTGCTGATGGGTTTTGTCAGTAAAATACAGAAATAATAATGATTTGTGTGGGTTTATTTTATACCCTGCAACTTTGCCAAAGCTGTGAACTGTTTCAAATAGGTTTTTGGATGATTTTCTAGGATTCTCCAAGCATATCATCATATCATCTGCAAAGAGTGATAATTTTACTTTTTCATTGCCTATTCTAATTCCTTTAATTTCTTTTTCTTTTTTATTGCTAACACCAACATTTTTAGTACAACATTGAATAATAGTGGTGATAATGGGCATCCATGTTTCATCCCTGATCTTACTGTGAGTGAACCCAGCTTCTCCCCATTACAAAAAAAGCTTGCCATAGATTTTAGATAGATACTGCTTATTATTTTAAGGAAAGCTCCTTATGCACTCTAGGGTTTTTAAGAGGAATGAGTGTTGTATTTTGCCAAAACCTTTTTCTGCACCTATTGAGATTATTATATGATTTATGTTGGTTTTGTTACTGATATGGTCAATTGTGGTAATAGTTTTCCTGATAGTGAACCTGCCCTGCATTCCTGGTATAAATCCCATTAGGTCATAGTGTATTATTTTGCTGAAAAGTTGCTATAATCTCTTTGCTAACATTTTATTTAAATTTTTTGCAACAATATTAGGGACATTGGTCTGTAATTTTTTTTCTCTGTTTTGGCCCTTCCTGGTTTAAGTATCAGTGCCATATTTGTGTCATAGAAGGAATTCAGCAATACTCCTTCTTTACCTATTTTTCCAAATAGTTTATATGGTATTGAAATTAATTGTTTTTTTAAACATTTGGTAGAATTTACTTGTGAATCCATCTGGCCATGGAGAGTTTTTCTTAGGGAATTCATTAATTTTTTGTTCAATTTCTTTGTTCTAAAATGGAACCATTTAAGTATTTTATTTCCTTTTCTGTTAACCTGGGCTATTTATGTTTTTGTAGATATTTATCCATTTCTGTTAGATTGTCAAACTTGCTGCCATATATTTTTTTTGCTTGTTGTACTTTATTAACTTATAATAAACCATATTATTTTATAATATATTGTATTGTATTGCACATTATATTCTGAACAGTGTTGTACATGGAGATATAATATTCTTTAGAGTAAGGCATTCCCTTTCTTTTTTAAAAAAATTAATGTTATAATTATAACCTTTTTTTGACAGTACATATGCATGGGTAAATTTTTACAACATTATCTCTTGCACTTCCTTCTGTTCTGAATTTTCCCCTTTCCCTCCACCCCCTCCCCTAAATGGCAGGCATTCCCATACATGTTAAATATGTTATAGTATATCTTAGATACTATATATGTGTGCAGAACCAATTTTTTTGTTGCACAAGAAGAATTGGACTCAGAAGGTAAAAATAACCTGGGAAGAAAAATAAAAATGCAAACAGTTTACACTTATTTCTCAGTGTTCCTTCTCTGGATGTAGCTGATTCTGTCCATCATTGATCAATTGGAACTGAATTAGATCTTCTCTTTGTTGAAGATATCCACTTCCATCATAATACATCCTCATACAGTATTGCTGTTGAAGTGTATAATGATCTCCTGGTTCTGCTCATTTCACTCAGCATCAGTTCATGTAAGTCTCTCCAAGCCTCTCTGTATTCATCCTGCTGGTCATTTCTTACAGAATAATAATATTCCATAACATTCATATACCATAATTTACCCAAACACTCTCCATTTGATGGGTATCCATTCATTTTCCAGTTTCTAGCTACTACAAAAAGGGCTGCCACAAACATTTTGGCACGTACAGGTCCCTTTCCTTCTTTAGTATTTCTTTGGGATATAATCCCAGTAGTAGCACTGCTGGATCAAACTTACTGCCATACATTGTGCAATATAGCTCCTGATTATTGCTTAAATTTCTTTTTCATTGATAAGTTCACTGTTTTCATTTTTGATACTGACAATTTGGTTGTTTTCTTTCATTTTTTGAACTTTTTCTTGCAGTCTCACAAAATTATTAGCTTCCATTTGTTCTGTTCTACTTTTTAATATGTGATTTTCTTCAGTTATCTTTTGTATCTTTTTTCCATTTGTTTTATTTTATTGTGTAAGGATTAATTTTCTTTAGATATTTTCCCTTCCTTTTCCAAACTGTTGGCTCTCTCATACATAACTCTTACTTCTTTTTGTCATTTTTCCTTCTACCTCTTTTATTTGCCTTTTAAGTTTTTTATGAGCATTTCCAAGAAGCCCCTTTGAGGTTGAGACCAATTTATCTCACTCTTCTGTGGACATTCTATCCTCCTCTGAGTTTGTGTTTTGGTTTGCCCTATCACCATAGTAGCTTTCTTTGGTTAAGAAAGCCTTTCTGCTGTCTTTTCTGCTTCTTGAGTATTATAATATTATCAGTATTTTAGGCTTTCTCTGCCAACCCCACCTAGTGACACAGGACCTCATCCAATAGATTAATCTAATATCATTAGAGCATTAGAATTATTTTCTATTAGTTGTGATAGTAGTATGAAAGATGGTAGTGATTAGTCATCTCCTTTCTTTGGGGACTGCTTGTGAAGAAAAATATCTATAAGTCAATAACATAAGAATGCACTTTTAGACCCTTACTTATATACTTTGCTTCAAAGAAAATATGATAAGTTCTTTGTTATACATTGTGGTTACTGAATAGCATGTTATGATGAATAAAGCTGTCATATATATCATACTTAGATTACTTATTGGCGAGAATAAAAGCACACTTCAGTAAGGCTACATAATTTGAAATTTCATTTCCACAAAGTAATTCATTGGAATAACATTTTCTTTTCTACAATTATTGTAGGCCTAAGGGACATTATCAAATTTCTTTGTTCTTAAGGAATATTTGGCTAATAACCTTACCATACCATCAAGTTATTATCATGTTTCCTTCCTTTGAATGAATGTTTGTAAAAACAAGCAAATAAACAAACATTTATTAAGAACTTATGTGTCAGGTACTGTGATAAATGCTAGAGACACAAATATAAAGATAAAATAATCCCTACTTTAAAGGGTTAGCATTTTAAAAATAAACATTTTTAGACTACATATCTCATGGTATCCAAGAAGGGGTGATTTGCTCTAGGAAGCCAAAGGAATGGTAAATAGAGCCAAAGGGCAAATGATTAACATGTTGTTGTTTTTTTTAATTTTTTTAAAAATTTGTTTATTGTTTTCAGAACAAAAGTGGAAAAGGCTCTGCCAGCTGCACCATGTTACTCAGGATGTCACCATTCACATATGTATATATATATATATATATATATTTATATATATTTTTTACAAATAATTTTTATAAATATAAATTCATTTGCTGGAAATAAAAAAAAATCCTATTCCCTCTTGGTAAGCTCTCCTTTTTCTTTATTATATGTATTCCCCCATTTTGTAAACATATAGTATAGGAACAAGAAAAGACTTTCAAATTATAAATTCCTTTGTGGCATTTCAAATTCCAACATCACAAATGCTAAGTGACTGTCAAGTTTCTTTTATTACAATGGTATTCAGTTGTATAAAATAGTGTTTGAGATAGGCAGGGCTTAGAAATATTACTGTTACATAATTTTCTGTCATATTGGTATCTGTCATAAGAGGATTTGAACCACATTACACAAAAGAATAAATGTGACTAACCTTGTCATTGTTATCTATACTAATGCTAGAGGACATATCAAGAAAAGGCCTGATAGATAGACTCATAGATAACTTTTTAAGTATAGAAGGTCTGTTTCCAAATACCAGAACTAGAAGGAGGATCTACTGTTTTGGTATGAACAAGACAGGGTCTGAAGACAGTTTTCAGAAAGGTGCTTTTTGGTCACAAATAGAGATCTAATTCATTATTTTTTACACTAACAAAGGCTTTTAATTCCCTAAGGAAATGTGCATTTCACTTTCCAAGTGCAATGTTCCAGGCCTAGTTTGCTGAAAATGTAGCTATCATAGCAGAATGAATTGAAGACATCAAGCGAAATTTCCCTAGAATTTATTCTCTTACAAAATAAAATACAACTGGTATTTTACAAAGGTAGCATTCTATTCCAACACAGGGATTTAGATGACCTATTTAAGGTTAGATTACCTAACTATTCTAACTCAACTGTTCCAGAGAAAAACATTGATTAAGAATAGAAAATTAAACTATTGGCCAGAGAAATGCAAATTAAGACAACTCTGAAGTGCCACTACATACCTCTTAGATTGGCTAAAATGACAGGAAAAGATAATGACAAATGTTGCAGGGAGTCTGGGAAAACTGGGACACTAATACATTACTGGTGGAACTGTGAACTGATCTTGCCATTCTGGAGAGCATTATGGGACTATGCCCAAAGGGCTATCAAACTGCAGAGTTTTTTTTTTTTATTATTATTTTTAAAAATTTGTTTGTTTTGATCCAGCAGTGTCTCTACTGGGCCTGTATCCCAAAGAGATTATAAAAAAGGGAAAGGCACCAACATGTGCAAAAATGTTTGTAGCAACTTTTTTTGTAGTGGCCAGGAACTTGAAACTTGAAAGTAATGATGCCCATTAGTTGGGGAATGGCTGAATAAGTTATGGTATATGAATATTATGGAATATTATTGTTCTATAAAATGGTCAGCAGAATGATTTCAGAAAGTCCTGGAGAGACTTACATGAATTAATATGAAGTGAAATGAGTAGAATGAATAGATTATTATACATAGCAATAAGATTATATGATGATCAATTTTGATGGATGTGGATCTTTTCAACGGCAAGATGATTCAGGGCAGTTCCAATGGTCTTGTGACGGAGAGAGCCATCTGACCTCAGAGAGAGGATTGTGGAGACTGAGTATGGATCACAATATAATATTTTCATTTTTGTTGTTTGTTTGCATCTTGTTTTCTTTCTCATTTTTCCTTTTTGAGCTGATTTTTCTTGTGCAACATGATAATTGTTGAAGTATATATTGAAGAATTGCACATGTTTAACATATAATGGATTACTTGTGTAGGGGAGAGTATGGGGGAAGTGGAGGAGAAAAATTGTATCTTGATACACAGATACCAGAAAAAAAGGAATACTCCATGAAGTGGCAGCACTTTATAGACTGGCAGGCTAAATTCTAAATGGAATTTAGCACCTGATAAGAGTTAGTTAACTATAAGAAGGAGAAAGACACCATGAGACATGGTGAAGGTGTGGATGAGAGGAAAGACATCATGAGGAAGAATACTATGGTGGGCTAACTCAAAAGAGATTCAGGAAAGATAGGAGGAGCCATGGCCAGATTTATATGAGAAATTTAACCTTATGGGTTTGGCATTTCATTAAATACAGAAAGATGGGGTTACCCAAGACTTCCACAGGAGATAGACCTGTAAGGTTGAGTTCATGCCCATCAGCATCCTTCTCTTCTTGCCTCAGAGGTATACTCAGCCCTTTATCAGCTCAGTCCCTGGGGAAGAACAGTCATTCCAACAAAGACACCTCAGAATTCAACATACCTGTTGCATAGGTTGCATCCTTATTTCAGAACATGGTACCTCAGTTGTCAAGTGGATTCAGCTATGTATCAAGTAGATCACTACCAGAAAACTATTTGGGCTGTAGTTCCTAAAGCACTGATGGATCTCTCAACCTTTTAAAATTCATCACTTATTTCCTTTTCCAACATTCCTTCATTTATAAGCAACAAAAGGATAGTTGTGACAGAAAAGTTGGGGAAACAAGATTATATAATTGCTATGTGATATAATTAGCCTTGAACTCAGATATCCTGGCTCAAGGGCTCATCTTCTTAACACTTTGCTGATTCTAACATTTATAATTCTATTCTCAGGTTGTACTAGATACTAAAGATCCTGGAGGACTGCCTGCTAACTATTAATCAGATTGTTATCATCAAAAGTTCTTAAAATGGTATATTCACTTATATTCTAGCAATAAAAGACTTTGAAAAGAGACAGATTCAAGAAAAACAATGTCATAGACTGTTTTTCTCCTTAAGAGAATTTGAAGCTCCATTCTTGAAGCACATAGTCAAGAATGTAATCTTTGAGGCTAAAATTAATTAGCATAAGTTGCTCAGACAATCTTCTGAGAGTAGGTAAGAAGCAGAAAAGCCTGCAGGGCTTAGTAATCAAGCATCTTTTAAAAGAGAGCTTTAGTATTAATATTCTTTGCAGAGAAAATTCTTCTGCTATTGTGATTATTAATGGTTGGTTGGGACAGGGAAGGGGCTTAAAGATTCAGGAAGAAGAGAGACTTTAGGGAACTTGGAGGCATGATTAAGGTAAGTGTAAACTGAAGAATTCAGGGAGAGAAATAAGTTTGTGTAAATAACTGTGAAGGGAGAACACTTGTCACTAGTGCTTGGGGTCATGGACGCTGTTTTTCTTTTGAAAATTATAATTGATATTTCATATATTTTAAAAATTATAGCAATGGGATCAGTTAGACTCTGAGAAATAAATACATCTGTCTGTAATGTGACTGGTAGTCTTACTTGTGTTGTGACTGAGCCTATAGGCCATATAGAAAAGATACCCAGGCTATGGAAATTTTATGATAGAGAGCCCATGGGATACATATTTCTGTCTTATGAACTGATCCATTTTCCTGCCTGCATGTGCCTTTTATTTCCTCAGCAGTTCTATGTATTAGAATTCCTAATTTCTTTCAAAAATAACTCAGGAACCTCTAGCTACTAGTCTCCCTGCCCCCAAGCTCATATTTATTTTATCTACATTTTGTAGGAGAGACTGTATGACAGAGTGAGTAGAGAAGTGGCCTCATTCCCAAGAAAGGAGGAACTGTTATGTGTCAAGCACCATGATAAGTGCATTTTTCCCTCCTTCTTCTTGTAAATAGTATCTCATTTAACTCTTACAACATGGCTATGAGGTAGGTACTATTATTATTGAGCTGTATGTGGTTAAGTGCATAGAGTGCCTACCCTAAGGTTTCCTCATTTTAAAAATAAGCTGCTGAAAGAAATGGCAAACCACTCAAGTATCTTTGCCTAGAAAACCCCATGTGGGGTCACACGGATTCAGACATGAGTGAAAAACAGGTATTACTATAATTTTCATTTTACAACTAAGCAAACTCACTGTGTGACCCTGAGCAAGTGCCTTAAGCTCTCTGCCTGAGTTTCCTCACTTGTAAAATATCCTAACTCTATCTATGCCCCCTTAAATCTGGAGTATGTCCTTAAATTCTTGCAGAGTCAGTGATCTTAACTTTAGATATATACATTAAAAATAAATGATAGCTGTCGTTATAATTAGTTTCATTTAGGATCCCAAGTTTTTTAGTTTATGAATTTAAAACATTATTTTTGAAGGATTCTACGTTTCATCAGACTGTCAAAGATACCCATAACATAAAAAAAATTAAGAACCCCTGTTTTAGAATGACTGATTGATTTCCATTGACCTTTTAAATCTTTAATCAATTTAAGTGATAGCATTTAAAAGAATAAGAAAAAGCAAAAAGAGGGAAAAAAGGAAATAGCAAAAGACTAGAAATATGAGGTATAAGACACAAAATAAGGATGAACAGATACATATTGATTTTAGATATCAATCTTTCATTGACACATTTTTCATCCTGAAATTTCTGTTCTCTTTTTCCATCTCTCTCCACAACTCCCCCACTCTAACTACCACTCCTTGTCATTCTTTCTCAGCAAGAGACATAATAACTTGTGTAGTAGAAAGAGCATTGTCCTTGAAATCAATACATTTAGGTTGGAGTCACTGACTGAAAAAGAATTATTAGCTATGTAGTTCTAAGTGAGTCACTTAATCACTCTAAATGTCAGTTTCTTCATCTGCAAAATGGGGATAATGGATCTGGTACTCTATATCTCAGAAGAATCTTGTGAGAAAATCATTTTGCAAACCTTAAATCACTTTGCAATGATTACTTAATATAAAGAATTTGGATGCTCTGCCACTTGGTCCATATATATTTAGTAGTGATACAACTTCATTGTCTAGTGTACATTTTTTGCAAGATATAATCTTGACCATAGACCTAGAAGCCATAGACCACTCAGCTAGACCCATTTAACCAGCAATTAGTGAAGATCTATTTTTCTCAAGGCACTCTCACAAACCAGTCATATGATTCACAGTTCAACCCCTTGGTATAACTTGTCAATATTTCTATCCTTTGAGGTATCTTCCATTACTAGAGTGGTGGTGGTTATTTAAATCTGTCTACACAAAATAGAATGTGAACTGGGCAAAACAGATTCTCAGGAGTCAGGACTCATAAGCAAGGGACCATTGGGCTAGTAAAGGAAGGGGATATTAGACACTAAAACCTTGACCTTTGTTAGAGCCACAACTTGTTCAAAATTAATCCAGTCATGTTACCTATTGTTGATATCCACAATGTTAGTATTATCTGGAGCCAACTCTAATTGGAACGTCTTGAGAATGCTACCATAATGTTGTCTACTCAGCAATATCCTATGTTGCTGCTGGTGTTCACAGAAGGTAAATGCTATATTGATAAGCATAAATAACTTTTTCTGCATGAGGAAATCAAGGAAGGCATAGCTTTTTGTTTATATCACAATTTAGAAAACTTTAGATTATCAACTAAAAAACTGAATACAAACAAAGCAACATTGTATGCAGTAATAACACTATTTCAAAAAAACTTCGAGTGACTAAGTCATTTTCATTATTATAAATGCCCAAATTAACTACAAAGGACATCTGTATCTAGAGAAAGAACTGATAAATAGAAGTATGTATAGAATGATTCTTACATATATTTGTGTGTATCTATTTTTAATCTATGTATGCATATATATATTTCTAGTGGTAGCCATATCTAGGGCTGGAAGGAGAGGAAAAAAGGAAAAAAAATTTACATAACTTTATATTTTAAATCAATATCAAGTTGTATATAGTAGATTTGCTGTTTCATGTGCATTTATTTTTAATTCTACTATATTATAAAAATGATTGTTTTATTCCACAAATTAAAAATCAAACACATTTTTAAAAAGAGTAATAGCACTTTAGTAAAATAGGCTACAAAATAAAAGCCCCCAAACATTAGCTAACAAGGTAAAGAAAATATATCAAAAACTACCATAAAAGGTCGAAAGCTTTTTGACAGAAATTAGGTTTAAACCAAACTTTCGTGTCATATACCAAAATAATCTCCTAATGGATACATGATCCTATTAATATGAAAGTTTGTACTATAAACAAATTGGAAGAAAAGAAAAGACGAATTTCACAACTAAAGTTAAGGAAGGTGATCTTTACCAAATAAGGGACAAAAAGGATAGTAGGAGACAAAATAAAAGTTTGTTGCATAAAACAGAAAAGTTCTACACAAAATTAATGTAGTTAAATTATATAGTTAACTAGAATAAACATTCTCAGAACAGCTTTCTGAAGTAAAATTATATATCTAAGCTATATATTTATATACAAATGTATAAGAACAAGCTCCATACCTCAATAGGTAAAATGGAAATGATATGAACAAAGAGTTCTCAAAAAAAAGTAAAGCTATCAACAACTTAATTATATATATATATATATATATATACACATATATAATATATATATATATATATATACAAAATCATGATTAAGAGAAATACAAATTAAAGGGACTATGGAGGTTTTCCTCTTACCCTTTGCACTTACAAACATTATTTAACTATTAAAAAAAATGACAATTGTTAGAAGGGCTAGTCGATGACAGATATATTCAGGAAGACTAGTACCTCTTGTACTGAATCCTTTTCAGGGCTGCTTTCCACTTTTGTTATCCATTTGATCCACCTAACTCTCACCTGTTGCTCCAAGAAACTGTAGCATGCACAGTGGCTACATCTTGGCAAACCATTTCAGATGAGCTAAATCAATTTAAGGATAACCAAGGAGTCTCAAAGCCTATGGTGAGTTGGGGGATTTCCACCTCAAACATATGAAGACTTCCCCTGATGGAATGGGCAGATGAGAACAATTTATTTCAACCATCATAAAGGCAGATAAAGCAGGTGCTGTGGGGTGCTTAAAGTTTAGTTACACACTGAAGATATCAGAGTCATCCATTGCATCTCAAACCCTCACCAATTGTATTGACTATCCTGCCACTGAACAGTAATGACTCTGGAAGAGTAAAGCCGAGAATTTCATGAAACTCTACCTCACTTAAATCCAATTTATGCATAAACCAAAAATCCTCACCCATATTATCTTACCATTTCTATCTATCTCCAAATCCTGTGGTAGTGGGTGAGTGATGAAACAGTAGAGGAAGATGAATTGGGAGCTGTAGTCACAGCACAGCACACAGGTGGCCATGCCACAGGACCATCTTCTCCCTGGAAGCAGCAGGGAGATTCAGCAGCCCCAGGGTGTCTGAGCAGCCTTTTAAGGATTTTAGTACTCATCTTTGGGTGTGAGGAAGGAAAAAATGCCCTAAAGTTATTTACCCAATCTGGCCTGATTACCATAGTAGGCAAAGATTTCACCCTGCCCTCCCCCCCAAAAAAAAACAAAACAAAAAACAAAACCAGAAGCAGCAGCAGCAAAAACAACAAGAACAAAATGGATGAAACCATCTCAGAATAACTTATTGTTTGTGTAGTCATATCATAACTTCTTTTTTTAGACATTTAGTATGCATTTCTATGTTGCCAACATTATTTTTGCTTCTGATAACTGTCATTGAAATGCACCCTTATAATTCATAGAAATATGAATATATATCTTCAAGGTTTAAGATATGTTTAATGGTAACTAATATGGAATGTAGTCAATCATTTGATTTTTAGGATTTCTGGCAAGATTAGATCTTTTTAAAATATTACTATTTGCAAGTCATTTTCTAGGCTGCAGACCAGGTATAATATTTCTCTCCTCTAGAATGTGCTTCTTGATATATCATACAGTCCCAACTGACACTTTAGGACTCTCAAGGACAATACCTAGAACATCTTCATTGCCTAAGGCTTCAGTGGTAAAATTTCCATCTTGATTGCAAACTAACTTAAGTTAAGAGAAGCAATTGCTAATCTTATGACTGAGTTAAATAGAGGGTTTCTCACACTTGACCTCATACAGCACAGTGCTGAACTCATGACAGGTTTAGGAAGGATTTGGACATATTGGGTAATGGAACGGAAGAGAAAGAATAGAGGACAATGAATTAATTCCTTGAAAGTATAAATGGGAAGAAGTGGGGAGGCTTGACCTACAAAATGGAAAACCTGGAGAATGAGGTTGAAAAAAGGGATTAACTGTCATGTGTAAGAAGGGTCAGGTTTGGGTTTTTGTTTGTTGGTTTGTTTATTTGGTTCCAGAGGTTAAAATCATCAGTAGGTGGATGCCAAAAGAGAAAAATTTATTATTGCTGTCAGAAGAAAATTTTCCACATTTAGACTTGTCAAGTAATGGAACAGGCTACTGAAGAAAGTAAGTGAATTCTTCACTCTTGGACCTCTTCAAGTAGAGATTACATGACTATTTTTTTAGATATTCCTATTCAAATATGAGTTGTGCATTTCCCCCTATTTCTTGATACCAGCTGTCTACAAAGATAAGATTGAAATGGGGTCGTGATTTAGACATAAATAATGATATTATAAACAAATTAGGAGAACATAGGATAATTTATCTCTCAGATCTGTGGAAGAAGAAGGAATTTGTGACCAAAGAAGAACTAGAGATCATTAACAATCACAAAATAGATAATTTTGATTATATTAAGTTAAAAAGTTTTTGTACAAACAAAACTAATGGCGACAAGATTAAAAGAGAAGCAATAAACTGGGAAAACATTTTTACATCCAAAGGATCTGATCAAGGCCTCATTTCTAAAATATATAGAGAACTGACTCAAATTTATAACAGTTCAAGCCATTCTCCAATTGATAAATGGTCAAAGGATATGAACAGACAATTTTCAGATAAAGAAATTGAAACTATTTGTAGCCACATGAAAAGGCACTCCAAATCGCTATTATTCAGAGAAATGCAAATTAAGACAACTCTGAGATACCACTACACACCTCTCAGATAGGCTAAGATGACAGAAAACGATAATGACCAATGTTGGAAGAGATGTGGGAAAACTGGGACACTGATACATTGTTGGTAGAACTGTGAACAGATCCAACAATTCTGGAAAGCAATTTGGTACTATGCCAAAAAGTTATCAAATTGTGCACACCCTTTGATCTAGTAGTGTTTCTACTGGGATTATATTCCAAAGAGAACTTAAAGGAGAGAAAGAGATCTGTATGTGCAAATATGTTTGTGGCAGCCCTCTTTGTAGTGGCAAAAAACTAGAAACTTAGTGGATGCCCTTTAATTGGAGAATGACTGAATAAATTGTGGTATATGAATATTATGGAATATTATTGTTCTGTAAGAAATGACCAGAAGAATTATTTCAGAGAGGTTTGGAGAGACCTACATGAACTGATGTTAATTGAAATGAGCAGAACCAATAGATCATTATACATGATAACAACCAAACTATACAACGATCAATTCTGATGTATGTGGCTCTCTTCAACAATGAGATGATTCAAACCAGTTCCACTTGTTCAGTGATGAAGAGAGACATCTACACCAAGAGAGAGAGAACCATGGGAACAGAGTAGGGACCACAAGATAGCATTCTTACTCTATTGTTATTTGCTTGCATTTTGTTTTCTTTCTCAGTTTTCTTTTTCTTCCTTCTGGATATGATTTTCTTGTGCAGCAAGATAACTGTATAAATGTTTACATATATTGGATTTAACATATATCTTAGCATATTTAACATGTATTGGATTACCTGCCAACTAGGGGAGGAGGTAGGGGGAAGGAGGGGAAAAAGTTGGAATAAAAGGTTTTGCAAGGGTCAAGGTTGAAAAGATTACCTATGCATATGTTGTAAATAAAAAGCTTTAATTAATAATAATAAAAAGAATTGGGCTAACAAATGAAACACCTATTTTTGAATTTGTATGTAATTTCAAGAATAAAATATAAATTAGTTATCTCCTTGACTAACCATATGTTATATCAAACAATACCTGAATAAAAAAGAAAAGAGAATCAAAAGTAGATATTTCAAAGTAGAATCTCCTTGAATTTCCCTCTGAATATAGATATTTTTTTCTTTTCTCCTGTAGCCAGTTTCTTTACAAACTTAAAAAAAATCTCATCTCTTCTTTGCACTAGCAGGAAATTTTCCAGCTGAGCTTTTGAGGTGAACTTACTGTCATATTTCGTCATTCTAATCAACTTCCTCAGGCAGACATTGGGTGGATGATTTAGCTTTCCTATAGATTGTATTTAATTTATGGTCATCTGCTTCTCCTCTATCAAACTGAATGTAGATATTGCATTAGGTACTTCCTAGGTGTTTTTCTTTTGAATCATGTCATCTTTTATAGCCTATTCATTCATCTTCTTTCTTCTTGCTTATGTTCTTGCCATCAATTTTTAATTGTATTTACAAAACGCTTTAGATAGTATATTTCCTCTTATGTTATGGACTTATAATGAGGAAAAGTGTTACCAGGTATACAATTAATGTGCTTTTGGTTCAAACTATAGGTTCTGCTCACTGCATCTCCCTGAGATTATAGACATTTTCATGTAATTATTCATTTTTAACAAGATATAGAATTGTTTGATTCAACACAAATAAAACTAAGGAACTGTGAGTTCTAGATAAGCATAAACAGAAATATGTGTATATTGAAAATGTATAAATAGAGCACAATTAAAAGGAAATAAAATAATGTATATCTTATTCACATTAATAAACAGTTAATCTCAAGACTTCCTCTCTCTTTTCTTCATGGCTTTAAGAAAATAATTTTAACTCTTTCATTCATTCTCTTCAAGGATAAGAATTCCCAAGACTGATTCATAGCTTCTCCATTTTTAGAATCCCTGTAGCTTATTTCACAGTGATGGATATCACTTATATATCAATTTTTCCTTTGCTTGATTCTTGGCGTGGCACTCCAGAGATATTTTTGCTCCAAAATTTACTTCAAAGCTCGATTTTTTTATTTCCAAATATCTCGGCAGAAGTTGTAGAGAAGAGAAGAGTTACAGAAATCCAATGTACTTGATTAGTTCAACAACAACATGAATCCCTTAATATATTTTCTTTAATCAGCAGTAAGTTTTCCATCTCAAAGGAAGATGTTACCCCTTTTTATGTTTATAGCTTTTTGAATTGAAAGGAAGTGCTTATTTTCATATTAAAGAAAAGGCTATTCCTACTCAGATATTTCCCTACATTTTTTTTCATTGAGAAGGGTATAATATTCTTTTTCTTCCTTAAAGAAAAAAAAAAAAAAACTACCTATCTTCTATCATTTGACATTTCTCACAAATTGTGTATAATGTTAAATACAAGTCATAAGATACTGAGCTTTATTAATGTAATATCTGCAACTTTTAAACTCAAGCTGTTTTAGCAGAAAACTTTTTCTTATAATTTAACTTGACCAGAAAACATTTTGAAACACACACACACACACACACACACACACACACACACACACACACACACACTTACTTACACAGACATTATCCATGGTTATATGCTTTTACATATATATATTATCAGTGAATATGGCTTTTAACATAAGTAAGCAATTTTTTTAAAAGTGTGGTTAGCATTGGCTGTTCTTTTTTGAGTACTATATTTTGCTTTTACCATGCATTTTTTCCCCTGGTTGCATATGTTCCTCTTGTGCCTTCTGCCCCTAGATGATACTTTCCTTGAAAAGAGAATCCGTGTTTCTTTTCATACTTATTTCACCAGAATGTAGCAAAGAGGCCCACGAAAAGAATGCCCTCAATAAGCATTGGTTGGGTTGAATTGAATTGGATTCTCTTGATGAGGATTGTTGTCTTAAACTACCCAATTTCCCCTTCATGCACAAAAAGAATAGAAGAGAGAAAATTACTCATAGTTGATACTCATCAATGCCTCTTGATGATGAAAATCAGGTGATAATATTGCTTGGACAGCATGAATCTGGGCAATTGCCATGTTATCTTTGCTTCTCTCCCTGGGGAGCAATGGGAAGAAACTTCAAGTTTATCAGCATCACTTTGACTAAACAAAATTTCAAGGATCCCTGATACAACCATTTAAATTGTAAACAGAAATAGCGTTACATAAAAACACTGATATAAATGAGGTGATCCTTGGTTCTTAAAACTATTTTGCAGGGAGAAAAATAACTACAAATCTCTAAGCACACTTAAAACTATTGTTTTCAGAACACTTAAACATACTTTGAATTTTCAGAGCTATGTGTCAGTGTATAAAGCTATGTGTCTCCCTGACTTTGTCTAATTGCCTTATGTCCTGGCTTTTTGAGAAATCAAGTATGACTTGCTTTACAGAATCGAAATGATGTATTTCAATTAACTTTATGAGTTAGTTTCAGCTACTAACATTTATGTCCCTTTAGGAATTAACATGAAATATTATAAATTTGCATACTATGATAGAAAAAGCAATGAACTAACTAGGTTTCAAATCCCATTTCCGGCATTCCCCCTATGATCTTGGAAAAGTCATTTTACTGCTTATTTCATCATACATAAAATAAAAATTGGATTATATGCCCTCTTGACCATCTCTATCTCTAAATCTATCCTAACACAGTGATTTTGTTTCATTTTTTAAAAAGAATCTGGCATTTGATCAGGACTTAGAAATATCAAGCCATCTTCTATTTTGTAGGCCCGAGTTCTTTTCTAAATTCTGATTCTCTAACTTTTTCTAACCGTGGTAACCAGCTATTTCTAATTATCCTGGCCTCTGTCCCTGTCTACACACTCCTAGACATTATTCACTACTCTTAAAGTAGCCCCATTGGTATAATGACTCTCATATTCTCTCCCCCTTTCCCTCTCCCTCCTCTCTCTCCTCCTTTTCTCTCTCTTTCCCTCACTCCCTCCTCTGTCTCTGTCTTTCACACACACATCCCTCTTTCCTCCCCTCCCCCTCTCTTTTCCTCCCCTTTGCCCCATACTCTGGCCATCATTTTTTCTTATTCCTTGTCCTTTATTCCAAATTTAGTTCCTAAGCTCTTATTATAATTAACTGCTTTTAATTGTAAGATATCAACTGATCATTAAGCTTTGTCTTACTAATATCAGCATGAGTCAATCAACCAACAAGTATTTTTAAAGAGCTTACCATATACCAGACATGGTGCTAGACACTGTGAAAAATAAAATGAATGAAACAGCCCCTTCTTTCAGTTTTTCTAACAAAAAATCAGTCAGCAACCCTTTATTAACTCCCTACTACTATTCTAAGGCACTGTTCTAAATAATGAGGATACAAAAAAAAAATCACTTAAAAGTCCCATCTTCCAAGAATCTCACAGTCTAATAGGAAATGAGGACATATATGAATGTGTGTGTGTGTGTGTGTGTGTGTGTGTGTGTGTGTGTGTGTGTGTACACAATGTGGTTAAATACAAAATAGTTTGAAAGTGAGGGCATTTGTGATTGAAGAGATTGGGAATTTCCCTCATTTAAAAAAAAAAAAAAAAAAAAAAAGCTGATGCTTAAGTTGTGCCTTAAATAAAGGGATTCTATTAGATGATGAAAGGAAGAGGGAAGTAAAAGTCCAAAAGAGAGTTGGGCCAAAGGCAGAGATGGTAGATTGAAGAATATAAAGGACAGTTTGACAGGTTTAGAGTTGGGAAGGGGTGTAATGTACATGAGGCTAGAAAGATTAATTGGATCCAAGTTGAGAAAGGCTTTAAAAAAAAAAGTTTCCCTCTTTTTGAATTCCTAGTGCTTAGCATAGTGCCTGCTATATAACAGGTAAATAATAAATGCTTACTTGATCAATCCTAGATCCTTTTCTTCTAAAGGAGTTTAACATATTCAGGTGTACAGTTGTATAAAGTTACTGACATTAATGTGGAAACTAGCCTGTTAGTAAGAACCTTGAGGAAGGGAGAACAATTAATAGGCAATTACAGTAACCAAAGAGAGAGGTGATTAGGGATGGACCTTAGCTAATAACTGTTTACAGAGAGATAAGCTGTTAAAGGAGTAAGATTTAAATTGGATATAGATTGGATATAGATTAGTAAAAGATTAGATATGGAGGATAAGGGATAATGAAGAATAAAGAAAGGATAGTAACAAAGTTACTAACCCAAAAAACTAGAAGAATGACACTCTATCATACTTCCCAATATTCAAAATATCATCTTATAAAATATTTTCAACATCTTTATCATCTAGCTCAGATTATAGTCACTTTAATCATCTCTATATGATTCTATTTGAATTGCTAAACATCAGTGTACTAATCATATTAACATCCAAATTTAAAGTTATATTAACTTACAAATATTCAAACAATCACAAATATATCACATAAAACTGCCCTGGCTGTTATTTGAAAATATATTTTAAAAATCAAATTTTTTTCTTTTTAAGTACTTATGTCTTTTAGCATCTAATAATTTCCAGATAAAAG
Organism: Sminthopsis crassicaudata; assembly: GCF_048593235.1. Classification (NCBI taxonomy): domain Eukaryota; kingdom Metazoa; phylum Chordata; class Mammalia; order Dasyuromorphia; family Dasyuridae; genus Sminthopsis; species Sminthopsis crassicaudata. The sequence goes on along the minus strand of NC_133619.1, from coordinate 310,445,643 downwards.
AAACTCTTGAGTAGATTTCTACCAATGTGAAAGTCCTTCAAAAAGTCTTGCAGTATAGAATACCCTGCAAATGTAGTGCATGGGGGAGAAGATATATCCTAGAGCATTTACTCCCAAAAATGTAATCACAGTAATAGCTGCCAATGGCAATGAAGCAAATTAAGTCCTGTTATGCAGGACAGGTTGACCACTACTCATTCTCCAGGTTGGCCTACTCATTACATCTGGCTTCTTGTATTAGCAGTCCTAGATTTCCAGAGACAAGTCCCCATTATACATTTGCAAATAATTATTTCTTAATGAAAGAATAGAAATAGTTTTGAAGGGAAATATACTTACCTTTTTCTCCATTCTCATTCTTGAGCCCTCACAGATATGATCTTCATGTTTTCAAAAACTTGCAGTTCTGCACATTGAAATAGTGCATGACTTTAAACATAAACCAATTACTTATAATAATTTAACTTTTAGATCTTAAATATCACCATTTACTTAGCAATAAGGCAAAAGAAATAATACTAACATCATGTTGTTTTTTTCAGTCAAGTCTGACTCTGTGACTCATTTTGAGTCTAAAATACTGGAATGGTTTGCCATTTCCTTCTCTGGTTTATTTTACAGATGAAGAGACTGAGGTAAACAAAGTTGAGTGATTTGCCAAAGGTCACACACCTAGTAAGTGTTTGAAGTCCAATTTGAACTCAGGAAGAGGAATCTTCCTGACTCTAGGTTGGGCACTCAACCAACTGTTCACTCCATTCCACCCAGCTGCTTCCAAATAATATCATAGACCCTCATAAAGTAATTGGATAAATTTCTAAATCTATGTGTGTGTGTATATATATATATATATATATATATAAACACATTCTCTGTATATAAATTTGATTTACAATCTCTTACTGATGCATTCAATCTCTAAAGGGATAGCTATGCATATATTTAAAAGAATCCAGCAAGGAAGTACATAAGGGAATAAAATCCATACATTTAGAGTAAGTCACATGAAGTACTTCAAAATTCTAGACTATATATTTTGATAGTTTGGGTCCACTCAACATATGGAACTATTGCCCTACATACTGCTTATCTGTTGTTCTCACTGTTCTTCCTGGGCAGACCATCTTGTTTTTCAGATATGATGTTGTCAGATTAGAACAGTCTCCATTTCTAGATGCCATGTTGTTTGATAAGAGCAGAGTTCACATCAACAAAAATCAAGTAGACCCTTTAAGCTAATCAAACAAACCCAGATTGTCAGAATGTAAAGCATCTGTCATCGCCTCTGCTTTTTCATTTTAAACCAGAAGTGGCAGAGAAATGCAACAAGTTCATGAAAAATTTCCCCTTTCTCCTCCTCTAGCTGGTGCTGAAGAATAATATGGGTTACTAAATCACTTGGCTAATTAATTTCAACTGCTGCCATAATCACAATTCATAGAGAATCTCAGTTCCCTTTGAACTTTTCACAATACCTCTTTCACAATGGTGGCAAGGAGTTTTATTTTGTTTTTTGAAGGCAATAGGGTTAAGTGACTTTCCCAGGGACACACAGCTAGTGAATCTAAGGTTGGATTTGAACTCAGATCCTCTTGACTCCACGACTAGTGATATTTTTAATAATTCTTTAATAATAATAATAAAGCTGATCTTTTGCAAATGTTAATAGATGTAATATGCCCTCCTGGCAGTTACTATTACCAGTCTGTCCTAGGCCCAACAGAGTACTTTTGACCACTGACCTTTGCAGTATTAACTCTACCCAGCTTGCCTCTTCTTGAGGCCTTCAAAGGTCTCTGGCCATGATTTCTTGAATCTATATTTGAATAACCAGTAGTGCACTCAAGAACAGCCACATGTTATCTTAAAAGCTTTTATTATACCTACTCACATAATGCCCTGACTTGCCCATAACTCCCTAGTGAACAGCTGGTCTGAAGACCCACGTGTTCCCTACCAAACTCCTTACCTCTCTGGGCTATCCATCAGCTTGGCTCAGCTACCCCAGGCTAGGGAGCCAGGTAGTGTGAGAGTGACTGGTTGCCTGCAGTGGGCTTATAAAGGGCCTGTGAGGTCACACACACAGCCAACCAATGAGAGAGCCGTCACCCATTACAAAGCTATTTCAATATGGACAGGATCCCACCCACAGGGCAGTCCTATATCCACAGAGAATACTTCTGGACCACTCAATCTCCTGTTGCACTGTGGCCACCCATTTAAAGGGCTCTTACAATTCCCTTCTCTTGTTTTGCAGGAACCAAATCCTTACAATAGGTAATCTAATTACCTTAAAAGTCTTTAATCTAATTTGTTATATATACAAACACAGTATTGCCATTTTATGGTACCAAAAGGAGTAACTTCTAAGTTCATCAGATAAATTTTGGCAAAATGAAAATCCTTCATTTATATATATTTATAAAACAAACAGAAAATAATTAAGGTATATTTGGTAAATATGTGTTCTTATTATATACCTTTATTGATATTGATAATCTGAAGATCACCGAATAAACTCATTTCTAGGTTCATCTATGAAAGATTTTCATCTTTCTAAGATTCTTTAATTAGCTTAGTGTATGCATTTGAATGAGTTTTTGTAGGAGAATCTTGAGCCCTGAATTTTGTTTGAATAAATCAGATTTCTTTTTGTAATCAACAAACAACAAATATAGTTGCATTTTTGTTTTTTATTATCCCTTTCAGTCAATTTGTGATTGCAAAAATGTGATTTGCTGTAGAGAATTGTATGCAAATGCTTCTGTGCTCATTTCAGATTTTTATTGAGGATAGCCTTGATAAATGCATAGATTCTCCTCATGAAGATTTTAAACATATGAAAAAAATGAACATAATCTCATAACCTTCTTTCTCTTGTGATAAGTATGATCTTTCCCCACTCTTCTAGAATTATCCCATCTTTGAAACATCTGAAAAAAAATTGATCAAAGTGTGCTTTCAGTCTGTGTAAAGTCAAAAGAAAAAGTTTATTAAGCTTTTACTTTGTTCCAGGAACTATACTAAGTGCTGGAAGTACAAAGAAAGAAAATTAAAAAGGCCTTGCTTTCAGGAACTTCACAGCCCAAGGAAGGCAACAACATGTACACAACTGTCACAAACAAGTATATATATATATATATACACAATTAGGTAAACACATATATATGTGTGTGTATGTATATATGTGTGTATGTATATGAAGAGCCAAGTTACAAAAGGCTTTAAATGTCAAAGAGAGGATATTATAATTTGTCCTGGAGATAATAGCAGCCACCTGAGTTTATTTAATGGGGGAAAGTTTTGAGAAGTCAAACTAAGTCATCTTTTGCCTCAATGCTTACTTGGCCTTTAATCACTAAATAGTTGTTACCTTAGACAGAGACCTGGGAAAGACACCATTTTAAAAAAACCAAAGTTTCCATTGCATCTGAGCCATCACCAGTCTTTCTGGCCTATGTCTTGCCCCTAGGTTCAGATAGCTCTAGAGGAGAGAGTGAGCTCTCTGCCCAGTTCTGCTTCACTTTGATCCAATTCACTTGCAAATCAAGACATCCTGACCAATGATGTCATTGGTTTTCTTTGAGAAAGAAGGACAAAAAATCACAATGATAACATTAACAGTTGCTTAATTTAAAGTTGAATGGAGGATGGACTGAAATGGGTAAAGACTTGAGGCATGGTGACAAAGCAGAAAAATGAACTTGGTGTAAAATTATAAGCGTTCAAGGATGAGTTTATAAAGAAAAAAGTAAGATAAATGTGGAAAAGAGAAGTCTCTTTGAGACATGAAGGATACTCACAGTTAATAATCATCATATATCTCTAAGAAAACCTAGAAAGAGCAATTTCTATAAAATCTAAGAAAAAGAGAGTATCAAGGAGATAGTTATTAACTTATGGACCACATACCAACAATCATTCCCTCTCTCCTATGGTAAATCTCAGCTCCATTAACTCCTTTCCATTTTTCTAAAAATTTGCTTATCTGGCTTCATTCGAAATAAAAAGAAAAAAGCTTTTCATTCATGTCTTCTATAACAACAACCAGGCAATGATTCTATCTCTTTTTTATCCATCATTAACAAAATCCCTGAAAAGATGTCTACCCTAATGCTTCCACATACTCACCATCTATGATTTCCAGAACCTCTTTCAATATGGCTGCTACCCACAACTTTACTAAAATTTCTTAAAAATGTACACAAATTATTTAATAATTGTAAAATCTAATTGTAATCTTCAGTCTCAATTCTCCTTAGTCCCTGTCTAGCCTTTGATGTTCTTGTCTTTTGTGGGAAATTATTTTATTCCTTTATTTTATGTCTTTCTAGTATCCAACCTTCTATGTTTTATAAGCCTAACTTTCTATATGAACTTATTGTTCTTTCTCAAATCTCCTCATTCTTCTAATTGTACTAGGCGTTGCATATATTAGCATCAGGACACAAGTATTCACCTCTAGTCTCCAAAGTTCAAAAACTCAGATTTATGCCTAAATTCTTACTTTCTCCCTCACTTTTCTTTTGTAGTTTCTTTCACCAGCTCTGCCTCATAAAGATACTTTTTATTCATCTTCTATTCCCACTACCATAATATCAATCCAGGTTTTACTGCTGACTTATTGTTATGACTTCTTAATGTTGATTGATATTTTAATGTTACCCTGCACTATTCCCATCCTTCAGTCTTTCTACATAATTGCTGCCAGCATGTTACCAGTCAAAACCATGCAGTGGCTCCCTATGGTCACATCAATAAAGCTTAAATCCTTTTGTCTGATATTTGTGGTTCTCTGTAATCTGGTAACATCCCCTATTTGTAGCTTATACTAATATCACTGATATCTAAATATTATAAATTCAAAAAAAAAAAAAACAAACAAACAGCAAAAACAAAATGAAACCACCTATTCAGCCATGATGTTTGTTTCTCTGCCTTTGCTCACATTATTCCTTATGCCTAGGATATTCTTCTTCCCATCCTTTTAAGCCAAATGCTAATGCAAGTTTTTCTCTGATCACCTCTACAACTTGGTGAGTAATGCCCATCCCCTCACACTGCTCCTTCCCTCTCCAATCCTTATGTAATATTTTGTCAACAGCTGTTTTTACTTCATACTTTTGAATTAGTAAGCAATAAAATCCATGAGGACATGAATTTTATCCAAACCCCAATATTACCTTCTACGTTAACATATAGGACTTTTGATTTAGAAGACATTTAAGCATACTTATTGGATTAATTTTTTAACTGAAATTGAAAGAATCTTCAATAAGAGAAGCCAAATTCTTATTATTTTAATGCTGATATATAAAGAGGCATAAGTATTTGAACAAGGCATATCATTTCACTAAGAGACAGCTAGGTAATATTTTTGTACATGAATTCAAGTAGCACTTTAGGAATAGTCCAAGAAAATTTCAAAAAGGCAAATATTGTTTTTTTTTCTCCTTTCACTGAAGAAAATCTGTAATTTTGTACTTTACTTTTCATAAAAAAACTGTTAATACTGTGTGTGTTAATATTTCAAGCATGTGAGGAAAAGTGAGGTACTGGTTTTCTATTTGTAATGAAAGTTGAATATCAAATAAACTTGAGTACAGTCACTTGGGAATACTTAACAACAATAAGGTTATTCAGGGAAATTCCAATACAGTTGTGATGGAGAGAGTGAAAGTCATGAAGACTGAATATGGATCACAGCACAGTATTATCACCTTTTTTGTTTGTTTGTTTGTTTGTTTTTACTTTCTCATTTTTTTCCCTTTTGATCTGATTTTTCTTGTGCAACATGATAAATGTCGAAATATGTTTAGAAGAATTGAACATCCTTAACCTATATTGGATTACTTGCTGTCCAGGGGAGGGGAAAGATGTGGAGGGAAGGGAAAAAAATTGGAATACAAGGTTTTGCAAGGGTGAATATTGAAAACTATCTTTGCACATATTTTGAAAAACAAAAAAACATTATTATTATTATTTTAAAAAGGATAAAGTATGTTTGCCCTGAGGGAGGAATATTCTAAAGGAACAATGGAAGGAGAAAAGAGACAGGCTAGGGGAGACTAAAGATGGACAGTTAGACAATGATAAAATTATTGTAAGAGTAAAAGGGGGTCTGAATTATATTCCTCAGTTATAGTGTGATGCAGAGGTAGTCATTATGATCTGCATGTTTCTACCATTACAAAAAAGGGTTCTGTCCCTTTCCTTTGCTTTGAAGTCTCCTGTGTTTCGGAGTGTGAAAGTAAAATCATTTTTAAAGTTCTTTCCAAACTTGGGTTTCTTTCTTATGCCAAATATAATAGACAAAGCAAAATTAATTTTCTTTAAAATATTTTTTACCTTTTGACAAAAATATTGGAAATCACCAGTTCTATGCCACAAATAATATAAAAATATCAGCAAAATCAAATATGTCTCATATGTATAAATTGAAAATAACTCTATACCCTGTAGACATAAAACCTTTTTGTTCATGTATATGAAAGAAAATGTGTTTTTTCATAACTGACTTTTATTATAATTATAAGAATATATCACAGATTCATAAATTGAAAGTTTTCCAAAGATACTTTTTAATCCTGAGAGACCAAAGGATTATGCCCATTAGTTACAGACTATAGGTTTTTTTGTGTTTGTTTTTATTTTGTTTTGTTTTTACAGTTTTAATTTTTTGTGTCCAAAAAAGAGCTGATGATAAATTTATGAGTCACTATTTCACTTATACTACCATCAGAATAGGATAATAAAAGAGTGGATGGGTAACTGACTCTGGAGTGAGGAGAATGCAAATTTAACATCATCCTTTGACAAATAGGAGTTCTGTGACCTTGAATGAGTCACTTAATTTTCCAGAATTTTAGGTAGATCTCTAAGACTATAAATTGCAAAGAAAATATCAACATTCCCCATTGATAGGGAGCAGATGTTTTTTTCATTCAATGAGTTCTCCATACAAAGAAAATTGCAGGTCCAATGCCTTACACCAGAATAGCATCTATTGAATACTTTAAATAAATAATAATATTTATCATAATCCTTCCTTTACTAAAGCACAATTTATCAAATCCTATCTGAATATTGGTAACAAAAGGGATTTTCTCTCTCTTTCAGTCTTTCTCTTTCTTTCTCTCAATAGCTATAGACTCATGATAGAAACTATCTGTATTTAGACATAGATGAGAGACAGTTAGATAAATAGATCCCATCCTGAATAGACAAAAATTGTTTAAATTCAAAATAATCAGGGGTGTTGCAAGAGAAAAAGTAGAGAAAAAAATAACAGGTTAGCCACATGGTGAGAGAACAATGTATAGCAAGCATATGGAAAGTCATAGTGTCTTACAAGAAGACGCCTGCTAGAGGGAAGCCAGGGGACTCCTTGTGAACTCACAAATCTATGATTTGGAGTGATAAGGTACTTCACAGATCATTGAATTGCCCTTTCATGTTATAAATGAGGAAACAAAGGCAAATGACTTGTCCAGGATCCAAGAGATATTTCTGATTATCTCTTTCAGAAATGTCTATTGCAGAATTTTACCTTTAGTCTTCCAAGACTAATAGCCTGTCTATTCTACAGCATTGCCTTTTATATGAAGACAGAAATAAGACCTTCATAGGTTAAGTAGACATGGATAAGTTTTGATCAGCAATTATATGCCAACAAAATTGAGATTTTTGCAAGCAAGAATAATTATAATCATGTGAAACACCAAAATGAACAAAATAGGAAATAAGAGTTTTTAAGAATTTAACCTCACAAAGGGAAATTAAGTCAAAATAAACAGGAGAGTAGAGCCAGGAAATTTTACAAATGAATTCTATCGAATTCTTAAAAAGCAACATCTTTACAGCATATATTCTGGTGAAATTAAAATGTATCTTTGACCTGAATACAAAAGGTTGCTTCATTAAAAAAAAATTAATAATAAAAGGAAAACAGAGGCAGAGATTCTTTTGCAATAGGGAGAATCATTAACAAAATAATAAAGAAAATTACAAAAGACAGAAGAGACAATTTTGATAATATGAAATGTAAAAGCTTTTGTATGAACAAAATCAATGAAGACAGAAAAAGATGAGTAAATGTTAAGAGTTTACTGCAGAGGAAAAAAAAAACGTTTTTGCATCAGACATTGCAGATAAAAATTTGATATCCAAGAGATATATGGAATTGATGCAAATAAATGATGCGAGGAGTCATTTAAAATTTTATGTCCTTGATAAAATATTCCATCTCTTGCCTCTTTTTCTTTGCATAGACTGTCTTCTCATGCCTGGAATGCTCTGCCTCTTAAAATGCCTAGATCATACATGCCCCATTTCTTGTATCAATTATTTCAAAAGATATTTCTTAAATTTCCCCAAGTCATCAGTGCCATCACTCATCACTATGTATTAATTTTATATGTATTCATTTATGTGTTATATATGTATTATATGTTTACTCGTATATTACTATATATTTTATAATTATTATTAATTTTATAATTAATATGAATGATTTATGTTATATACATATACACATATATATGAGTGTGTATTTTCTTTATCTGTGAACATGTTAAATCTACCCCATAAGAATTTTAAGCTTTATTGATATGAGGTCTGTCAATTGTATTTGTTTTTCCAGTTCTTAGCATGACTCTTGATATAAATGTCTACTATTGGTTGTGTCATTGAAATTTATGAGACCTTAAATTCATTTGAGTATTTTTGTATTTGAATACAAAACATTGACCAGATAATAGAATGCTAAAAAAATTGGAAGGGATCCCAGGGGTTAAACAGTCTAAATCCCCAAATATTTTAAGAACAATAAATTCCAGTGCTATATAAACAATTTGAAAAAAGAATAGGTAAAAGCAGAGTCTTACCAAATTCCCTCCATAATACAAATATAGTTTTGTTATCTAAACCATGAAGAGCAAAAATAGGGAAAGAAAGCTATAGAATAATTTCCTTAATGAATATTAAGATGCAAAAGTTTTAAATAAAATACTAAAATGGAAACAATGACAATATATCATAAAGATCATATAATACAATATAATACAATATACCAGGAATATAGGGCTAATTCAATTTTAGGAAAGCTACAAGCATAACTGATCATATCAATAAATCATCTAATCATATCAATAAATGTGGAAAAAAATTTTGAAAGCATATTATTATTATTAAAACAAAACAAAACAAACAAACAAAAAAACCCCAAAACACTAGAAGTGGCAGCTAGGTGGTATAGTGGATAGAGCACCAGCTCTGAAGTCAAAAGGATCTGAGTTCAAATTTTATCTCAGCCCCACTTAACATTTCCTAGTTATGTGGCCCTGGGCAAGTCACTTAACTCCAATTGCCTCAGCAAAAAACAAAACAAACAAAAAAAAAACAAAAAAAAAAAACAATAACAAACCGCAACAACAAAACCAAAAATCATTAGAGGATGATGGAGAAAAGATAGAATCTCACCTAATTTTTTTTCAAATTTTTCTCCAAATAACTTTAAATTAATACTTCAAACTGAATTCTGGAGCTGCAGAACCCATAAAAGAATAGGAAGAAACAATTTTGAAGCCCAAAATAACTTAAAAGATTAGCAATAAAGTTCAATTGCACCTCACTAAGTGTGAAACACAATCTAGTGCAAACAAGACCCTCTCAAGAAAACAGCAAACCTTGGATGAGACAATTGAATTAGCAGCGGGAACTTCTGGAATAAACCATAGATATTAAGGGAGTCATACAACTGATCAGAAGGATATTGTAGTGATGCCTCTACTGACATTGGATGGCTTTATTGTATTGTTCATCCATAGATTTGGGTCACAGTCCCACGGCAAGGAGGAACATTAGAAGGACAAGGGGAAGGTAGAATGAAGAATGTCGACTCCCATAAAAGAAGTACAGAAGAGCTTTTAAAATGGAGAGAAACTTAAGGGAGTTGGTGAGAGGAAATACTTGAGCCTTACTCTCATCAGAATTGGCTCACAGGAGAAATAACATATACACTCGATGGGGTATAGAAATCTATCTTACCAATTGATGAGCAGGCTGATTTCAGAAAAGACTGGAAAGACTTGAACTGATGCTGAGTGAATTGAACAGCAAAAAAGCATTGTATCAAAAACAACAAAATTGTGTGATGATCAACTGTGATAGGCTTGGCTCTTTTCAATTAGGTGGTGATTCAAAGTAATACACAGTGTATTAATGTCCCATTTTCTCCACATCCCCTTCAACATTCATCATTATTTTTTCCTGTCATCTTCACCAATCTGAGAGCTGTGTAGTAGTACCTCAGAATTGTCTTAATTTGCATTTCTCTGATCTCTGATTTAGAGAATGTTTTCATATGATTAAATTTATTTCTTCATCTGAAAATTGTTCATATCATTTTGCCATTTATCAATTGGAGAATGGCTTGTATTTCTATAAATTTGAGTCAATTCTCTATATTTTAGACATTTTAGATATAAAGCCTTTATCATAAACCTTGGATGTGAAAAAATTTTCCCAGTAAAATAAAATACTATGAAAAAAATCTATTTTACTTTATAGGAAGGAAGAGAAGGTAATAAAAGAAGAAGGGGGCTGATAAAAAAGGAGGATGGGTTGCAAGAGGTGGTAGTCAAAAGCAAAAGACTTCTGAGATTCATCTGGGTGAAAGGAGAGTCAGCATGGCATAAACAGAATAAAAGAGAGGAAAATATTCAGTAATCATAACTGTTAAAATTTCATAATTTCTCTGACAAAACTTCAGTTCTCAAATATTTAAAGAACTGAATTACATTCATCAGAGTACAAGTCATTCTTCAAATGATGAATGATAAAAGAATATGAACAGGCAGTTTTCAGATGATATGATCAAAGCTATTTATGGTCATATGAAAAAATGTTCTAAATCATTATTGATCAGAGAAATGCAAATTGAAATAAATCGGAGGTGTCACTACATACCAATTAGATTTGCTAATAAGACAGAAATGGAAAATTCAAAATATTGAAGAGAAAGCAGGAAGGTTGAGCCAATAATGCTTGGTATGAGTTGTTATGTGATTCAATAACAAATCAATTAGAATTATGGCCAAAGAACCTTAGAAGTACAAACTCTATGATCCAGCAAAAACACTACTTGATCTGTGTCCCAAAGAGATTTTTTAAAAGACAAAGAGATATATGTACACAAATTTTAATAGCAGCTCTTTAAGTAGTGACAAGGGATTGGAAATTGAGGAGATGTTGATCAATTGGGAATGACTAAACAAATTGCAGTATGTGTATGTTTCAGTATATTATTGTGTGCTATAAGAAATGATGAGGAGAATGACTTCAGAAAAATCTTGGAAGGTTTATATGAACTGATGCAAAGTGATGAGTGGAATTAGGAAAACATTGTACATAATAACAATATTGTAATGATGATCAACTTTGAAAGCCTTAGCTACTCTGATTAATAAAATGATCCAAGGCAATTCCAAAGGATTCTGATCAAATGGGTAGTAAGTGGCAAAGTGAATAGAATGCTAGGCCTAAATTCAGAAAGACTCATCTTCCTGAGTTAAAATCTGGGGTTAATCACCTATGTGACCCTGGGCAAGTCAGTTAACCCTGTTTGCCCTAGTTTTCTCATCTGTAAAATGAGCTGGAGAAGGAAATGGCAAAACACTCCCGTGTCTTTGCCAAGAAAAGTCCTAATGAGGTCATAAAGAGTCAAAGACAACTGAAAATGATTGAATAACAATGACATCATAAAAGAAGAACAAATGGATTCTGAGTGCAGACTGAAGCATGTTTTTACCTTTTTGATTTTTCTAATTTGTTACACATTTCTAATATGGAAATATATTTTGTATGACAGCATTCTCAATGAGTGATAGAGAATGTATAGAAGGGAAAGATTTGGAACCCAAATTTTAAAAAGATTGTTAAAAACTTAGTAAACAAGAAAAAAAATGCGATCTTTAAAAAAAGTATGATAGTCAAAACACCTGTATAACATACCCACTTCTGATTTGAACTCAATGTTTGGACTTAGGCAAATCATTATGAATCTTGGCCATTCATAGCCTTTATAATGTTTAAGAGTATATGAATCTAAATGCTTAATCTACAAAGTGAAGGGTTTTCTTCATAATGGCTCATAATTAAACTGCTTAGGTGAAGCTGGTATTTTTTTAAAGAAAGGAATTGTTTTATTTCTCTGATAGCAGGCAAGCAACAAGCATTTGCTAAGCCTTTACTGGGTACATATTTCATATTGCCTACGAACATAATAGTTAGCATTTATATAGTGCTTCAAGGATTGTAATGTCTTTTGCCTGCATCTCTCAGCTGATTTTCATATCACCTTGTCCTAGGTGATATTGTCTATGTATATACAGATTATGTGTGTATGTACACATATACATACATACATACATACATACAATGTGGTCATATTGTAAACATTTGAGAGAGGATTTGATCTCATCTTCTTGAATCTTAATCCAGTACTCTAATACCATTAAGACTTAATTGTACAGTAGTTTAAGTGGGAGTTTTAAAACTGTCCTTCACCCTCATCCCCTATCACAGTTAACTGCTCTTATCTCTTATAACCCTTGGACAAATCTAGTCTTCTCCACCTAAACATGGTAATCTATTTGTCATCTCCCATTGGTACTTTATACTTTTGTACCTCAGAGCTATTGTACACGCCATTCATCTGTCCAGAAGGCCCACCCTGCTCTCTGCAACTAATCACATCCTTGCCATCCTTCTCTGGTGAAGGCTCACCTCCTCTATCAACCAGTTACAGGTTAATGTCTCCAGATTCCAGTTATTCCCAAACATCTTATTTCTTTCTCCTACAGAAAACTTGTACTTTGTACTGCTATAAATGGCTAAGCATGTAGTTCTATAAAAATGAATTCAAAAACTTTTCAGGTCTTTCTTTAAGATCACAGCTGCATGAAAAAGTCCAAGAATATTGTTAAGAAGATAATGGAAGTCATGGATATTTGAATATAGACAATTAATGTCAGGCCTCCTTAGAATTAAGAATTATAATGATCACCTTATTATTTCTCTCCCTTTCCCTTCCCAAAACATGAGAGAATAGAAAAGATATGGAATTGGAAAACATTCAGCAGTTTGTTGCTATTAGGTTGTCAGAAGTAATCAGGGATTCAGCCATGGCATTTAAATTTGTGGGAGACTATGACTTAGGAGAGAAATGTGTAATTGATACTCTTCTTGATATACCAGTAATATATTTGACATTTAGAAGAGGATATCCTGTTCTTATCTCAAACTTGACATTTCAAAATGGAACTCAAAGCCTTTCATCCTAAATCCTGTTCTCAACTTTCTGCTGCTATCAAGAGCATTAAAGTCCTTCCATTTATCCATCTGAGAGTCATCCTCAGATCCTCATTCTTCATTAACCACATATCTAATCAATTGCTAAGTCTTATTTGTTTTATTTCTACCACTACTCTCGCATGTAACGATTTCTTCTTCACTTGCAAGATCACCACCTTAATGAAGATTATACTGTCTCTCAGCCCAACTATTCTAATAGCTTCTTAATTGATCTCCTTGATAAGTCTCTCTTCTTTCCTAAGAATTTCTAAGAATGGTTTATTCTTAGCAGAGTTGTTTAAGTGGTATTCTCCAAGTATAAAATTACTATTCTTCAAATCAGTAAACTCTAATAACTCCTTATTACCTTTAAAATCAAATATAAATTCCTCTCTGTTTGGCATTTGAAGTTAACTAACAATTTACTTTTTCATCCTTATTATATATTACCCTCTTTTGTGCAAACTTTGATCCAACCGAACTAGTTTTCCTGCTATTTCTCATATACAACATTCCATTTCCCATCTCTTTGCCTTTGCATTAGTTACCCTACCTCCCCAATTCCTGAAATGTATTCCATTCTTGCTTTTTCCCCTGAGAATGTTTTCTTCAAAACTGAGTTCAAATGCCACCCTCTGATCATCCCATCCCTGATCTTCCAGATGGCTACCACTTGTTTTTACTTTGAATATTTATACTTTACTATATTGTTTATTCTTTGAATAGATTTTATATATGCTTATATGAGTATATATCCTTGTACCATCACAACACTGCAACCTATGCAAATTTCTTGAGGGAAAGGATTTTTAATTTTGCACAGTACCTAACAAGTAATAGGCAATTTTTCATTTTTTATTGATTGATATACAGTTTCATCAAATGGCTTTTCTTTGAAATAAGTATTTATATCAATGAGAGCTCATATCCTATGTTTTTAATAGATGAGGACCCATTACCATGCCTTTAATGAGAAGTAACTACCTCTGAGAGATCCACCTAAAATTTGGGAAATACCTTGAGGTATTGCATTTCCATTTTTTATATCTTTACATTGTACAAACTAAAACATACATCTAAAGATGAATAAATATCTGAAACTGAGAAGAACAATCAGCAAATCAAATTCTGATTAATACTATTATTCTTAGGGAAAAATATTTTTTGGTTTTAAAATCTATTCTCCTTCCTTGCTTGCTACCTTCTTCCTTTCTTTCTTCCTCCCCTCCCTTCCTAATTTTCTCTATCTACCCTATCTCCCTTCTTTCTTTTTTCTGTCCCTCTTTCTCCTTCTCTCTCTTCTTTCCTTTCTCCTAATAAAAATTTAATCTTCATGCATTTCATTTTGGATATGTCCCTATTCCTCCATTTTAACATCATTTTTTAAAATGCAGAATATGAAGAAGCAGGAAAGACATTTTCCAGGCAGTATATTGAACTTACAGTAGTCTCTCTGATGTCTTCCTGAATTATAAAGGACATTGAAAATTATGCTGCAAGTTGTGAAAGCAAGCTATGCTGCTCCAGCACATTCTCCTGACAATCATCATGTCTCTCAGAGAAGGAGAAATGATGTATAATGATCCGATCACCTCCCTGAATAGGGATGAAATTTTGAGGACCAGCACCGCTGCAGTGAGTGACACCCCACATGACCTTGTTAAGCTCAGCTGCACATCCCATATGTAGAACGACACCTGCAAAGTCTGATAGTCATTGGCTCTCTCCCCAGGAATAAAGCATCTCCAGCATGGTTCCACAGAGCTCACTGGCAGCTGGGGCTATGGATGCCATTACGCAGCTCCCATGCTGGTTGTGTTGATAATAGACAGTTCCCGGGAGGAATAAGGATCTCTACTCTAACTACATTTAAAATTGTTTTAAGACTTTTGGTACATTGCTTATAACTATCAGTGTTTATGCTGATCACTTTTTGGTTGTCAATTTCTCAGTAAAATCAATAAGGTGATCATTATAATTCTTAGTTCTAAGGAAGCCTTACTTATTAATTATCTATATTCAAATACCCAACAACATCTTGGATTTCAGGAATCCTTAGATTAGAGGTAAAAAAACAAACAAACAAACAAACAAACAAAAAACAATCCACTGTATAGATTTGAACTCTTATGATAAAGATAGAGGATTAGTTTAGTATAAAAATAATATCCAAACTCTCAACAACCACTCACATCTACATAGTACTCTAAAATTTTCAAGTATATTACAATAGTCACACAGTAAAAAGTGTGCCAAGAATCAGGCTAAGCACTGAGGACAAAAAGAAAGGCAAAATATTTCCTACTCTTATGTACTTTATATTTTAATTGGGAAGACAACCTCTAAATTACTAGAAATATATAAGATTTATATAGACTAGATTATTGCATCATAGGCAATATTTAAAAGTAGGCTTTCTTGGCTGAAAATATTGGGTGCTATCAACTAAGCTATATTACCTTCTTCAGAAAGCATACATTTCAGAGACAGCCTTATTTCCCAGACAGTGTCTGGAAATATAACTACTGTTTTGAAAATTATATGTGTGTGTGTGTGTGAATGTGTGTGTATGCACACACACACACATTCATACACACACACATATATATTTATTATATATATGGATATACATATATATTTATATATGCACATATACACTTTTTTTCAGAGTAGTTTAATAGTTTTTTAAACTTCACATGACTCTCACTATAATAATTTTAAATAAATGTATGAAAAATAGATCATCCTGTAAGTCAGTAATAACTAGGGATGGCATGATTGTTTAGAAATTATAACATTGTCACAATTGGCAATAAGCATACCAATGATTGACAAAAATCAATTTAACTAGGCATTAGTGAAAAAAAATCTGGGCATTGTACCAAACAGGTAACCAAGGCCAGGAAAACCACTGTTAAATAAGGCTTAGTAAATGAAACCCTAGAATAAACAGGAATTAGAAAGGCTAAGTTTGGGAAAAATAACTAAGAAAAGTTATTGAACAATGAATATCTGGGAATTGACTATATTTTTAAGTGAATAAATTATGCAGGAATAAATAGTTTAATTTAATTTAATAACAATTCATAAAGTATATAAGTATCTAATTTTAAAATGAGTTAGATTATCCTCTTTCCTCTCACAAAAGTTGACGAGAGAAATAAAGTCACTATGGAAAACAATGTAAGTTAGTAGGAAGAGAACTTGTACAAAGAGTCAGGAAAGAACGTGTTTTTAATATTTTTTTTTCCAGTATGGAATAGACTAATAGTTAACAGACATTTATTAGACACCTACTATGTGCCAAACAATCTGCTCAGTGCTAGGGAAACATAAAAAACAAAACCACAAAAGATAGTCCCTGCCCTAAAGGAGCTTACAATCTAACAAGAAAAGATAGAACACAAAACTGCAAGGATGAGTGAACTGGGAAAAGACTGTGATGAAGAGGTATCAAACTTGGAGGAATAATGGAGAAAGCCAAGAAACCCAAAAGGGGTTCAACAGGCAGGGAAGGAATGAGGTGCTATCCCTGTTTATATAGAGAATTTTATACAAACAGAAGGGTAGAGGGTCCTGATAAGAAGGTCCTGAGTCACAAGACAGACAAGAACTTACAAGATCATGAGATTTCTTTATGATGAGTTTATTGAAGACATGTTAGAGAAGGCCAAGAAGTCCAAAATAAGTGTAGCCAGGCAAGAAAGTAGGAGAAAAATCTCTAAATTCTCATTAGTGAAGTGATGAGTCATAACCAGAGGACTGAATATGAAACCCACTTCCTACAGAGAGGGGATGGTCTTAAAATGCAGAAGAAATATGTTTCAAACACAACCATGTATACATTTATTTTACTGAACTCTGAATGTTTATTTTAAAGAATTTATTTTTCAATTGGAGAGTAATGGAGAAGATAGCCAATAACTTTTCATAAATTTGAATGGATTTTAAAAGTACTGCTTATGCTTTAATTTCACCATCTTTAAAACAGGAAAAATATTATCTACAATATATTCTTCTCCGAATTGTGAGGATAAATTGATTAATGTAAAGTTCTCTGTAAGCTTTATAATGATATAAATATCTGATATAGTTACAAGGTATCCAAAAAGTCATAGCATACTTTAAGCATCAGTAGCTTAAATAATATACTTAAAACTTAAAACTACATTAAGATTTTTAGAATATCCTATGTAGAATGCTGAGTTATTTTTCCTATGCCATGATATTTGGGATTTTCCCCATTCTAATCATCACCAAGAAGAATCTAATACTGTGATTGCCTTAACTATATAGCCTCAATTCAACTCCACAAGGATGTAAGAAAAGCAAACAGTGGCATTTTCAAGGTACTTTTCTGGGCATTGGGGAAAAAAAGCAAAAAAAAAAAAAAATTAGTGCATGCCCTTAAGCTTCCCACTGGAATAAGCAAATAAGTGTTGACCCATAGAGTGTTAGACTTTGGAAAGTATTTTAGAGGTCTAACTAGTTTAAATCACTTGTTTCATTGCTAAGGATACTATTGCCCAAAGGGGCTAAGAAACTTGTTTCAAGGTTACACTTGACCTTATAAGTAAGTAAGAAGTCAGGAATTAAACATAGCTCCCTGAAACCAATTCCAGACTTCTTCTATGCTATCCCATATTGCCTCCTATAGATTATGTTCATGAATTAATACATAGTCGCTTCTGACAGTGCAAGGTTCATCTTATCAGCCAGTCACTAAGAATTTATAAGGTTCCAGGCACTGTCCTAACAGCTTTCATCTAAATTTTAAATCATAATTTTTATTTATTTTATACTGGCTAATAAACATAGAGTTAATCCAATCAGATATCATTGCTCTTATACCTTTACCTTTCTTCTGATATACCAAATAATTGTTAGAACTAACTCGTCATGAGTTTAATAAGATCTAGTCTATCCCTTCTCAGAGCATGTAGATTGAAGTCACATTGGGCTCAACCTCAAAATAATAAATCATATCACAATATGGATATAAGTTATCCTTTTCAAATGAAAGATGTGATTTATAATGCCATATTTTGAATGTATGAGCAGGACACCTATAATCAATCATCCAAATAAGGTAGATTATTTAGGAGCTATTTGAAAGCATGCAGACTAAAAGCATTTGGCTATTGTGAAGTTTTGTGTGTATGTGTTTGCAATGACAAAAATACTCATTCCCTATCCTGAGCAGGCAAAGGTTGTTTCTGTACTGCTCCTAGACTTCAAATGTTGATTATTTCCCCTCATAAAATGCTTCAATGCAACATAAGCATACTGAAGAATTCTAAAGAAAGGTTATCACTGATGTTGATGAGAGAAGAAAGAATGTAAGGCTTCCATGTGGTATAGTCTCTTATATACATGATGTTAATATCTAAAACTGCATTTAGAGCCTTTGTGGAGCTGAAACACTTATTACTCCCCTTGATTTGGGCTTCTGGAAAATTCTTTCTGAATCTCAGAGAAGGAATATAAAGGGCATTACCTCTTATTTCTAGTCCTAGAAGTTGACATAATGTCAACTTCAGTTGAGTTAGTACAGTACCCACTAGTCTTCCATGTGTACAAAATAGTGGTACAGTATATAAAATTACTAAAACTATTGTGAGTGTGTTGGGTGCCTCATCCCACTTCTCTTGCATAAAATGCAGCTGCAGTCGAATGAACCATCTGTGATACTCAGTGGGGCAGGGACTAGACCAGTAATAGCATTGTCTGAGTGAGTGGCTGACTGATAAAGCAATATGTTCCATCCTTGCTGTGGCAATAAAAAGCCTGAAATGGTCCGTAAAGCTCAGGAGCTGAGGGAAAAAGATGTGAAAGAGCCTCATGGAGTTGCAGACAGTGAAGGCATCCAAGAGAGGAACAAGGGCTAAATAAGTCAGGGATGGACATATGGTAGGGAGAAATTGTGGAGAGGACGAAAGGTATAAAAATAGTTACCCCACAGTGGGATTCATGAATATTGTAAAACCAAATATAAGCTCTGTTACTGACATGCTCTTATCATATTCTTCATTAAATATTAAGAAGGAAGCCAGGTGGCTGCAGAGTTTATAGAGTGAATAAATTTTGTCTCCTTTCACAATTGCCGAAGTATGTTTCCATTCTATGAAAGAAACAAAGATTTGGTGGCTCAAAAAGATGATATTAGGGTGGGAAGGTGAGCAAGGGTATATACATGAGTGTATGTGTGTGTGTGTGTGTGTGTGTGTGTGTGTGTGTAAAAGAAATCTGTTGAGTAGATATATTCATACTCAGTTGTACTCTATCCTAGCCTATTTCATTCAGTCTCATCCTATACTATCCTATCATATAAACATTTATTAACAATGTTCTCTAGAGAAGATACTCTGCTAGCCTCTATGTTTACTAAGAAAACCACCACCAACAAAACAAAAGTAGCCCAAAAAACTCTTGTTCTCAAGACAATTCTGCAGGCAGGAAACAATATATATAAAAATATTTCTTATTAGTTAGTTCTAGTAAGTTATCTATTTCTGTCTCATACACACACACACACACACACACACACACACACACACACGAATATATTGGTAATACTAACAATTGGGGAATCTGGAAAGATCATTTGTAGAAGGTATCACTTGAATGGAGCCTTGACAGTCTTCTAAAATTAATGTTAATGATTTCTCCTTGAGCATGAGATATCTCCAATTTCCCCTGGTACTTTATAAAAGATTCTGAAGGGACATGGGGAACTTAGAACAATGTTTGATTAATGAAGAGACTATTAAAACTAATAGAAAAAGTCCCAAATTTGTAGACTTGTTTTTACATTTTCTCATTGAAAAGAAGTCTGCATGGAGACTGAATGTGGATCAAAACTTAACAAGTCCACCTTTGTTATTGTTTGCTTGTTTTTTGTGTTTTCTTTTCCTCTTTTCTCCTTTTGATCTGATTTTTCTTGCATAATATGATGAATATGGAAATATGTTTAGAAGAATTACATGTTTGCATTACCCTATATCACATTACTTGCTTCTTAGGGAGGATGAAAGAGGGAAGAGAGGGAGAAAAATTTGGAACATAGGTTTTACAGAGGTGAATGTTGAGAACTATCTTTGCATGTATTTGAAAAAATAAAATAGTCTTTTTAAAAAGAAAACACCATATTGTTACTTGGGCAGAGATTTCAGCAACAAGCCCTCTCTAGACATAGCTTCATAAGTATTGTTCCCTAACAGTTGTGTCCATTAGTACAATGAAAATGTCTTGAGGGCAGGACTTTCTCATCTCTGTATTTTTACTCTTACATCTTAGCACAGTGCCTGGAACATAATAAACATTTAAAAAATTCTCGTTGATAATATCTACACTTTGAGGCTGAGGGAACTAAAGAACTATACCTACACAATACCTGAAGAGATAAAGGGAAGAATCTGCAACAGATGAAGGATAATTCAGAGCAATCAGACAACATATGATGTTTCTCATCTCTTGGCTGCTACATGGATATGTACTCCACATCCCTCTGTGTAATCTAGGGTAACAGAAGGAGAAGCAAAATTTTGAAGAAAATGGTTTGGCAACGATTTAATCATTGAAGTTTCTGCCTTATTTCCAAGAATTTCCTTCCGAGAGATGTAGGCACTCATATGTCTGACACCCTTTATGTGCATATGGGGAAAAAGAGAAGGAAAATATGGTATAGTGAAAATATCACATAATCATTCAATTTAAAGGAATAACTGTCCACTTCTATATACTATGTAATGAATGGTTCTGTACTTTTAAAATAATTATAATTTTTATTATGAACAATAACATTTTCAAAGCATGGAAAGAAATCTTGAGTTTTATGAAAGTTGGCAACATAAGAGGGCTCCTACTTACAAATTATTATCAGGTATATTCAGTCAAGCAGCACTTATTAAGTGCCAACTATGCAGTAGAGACTATGCTGATCAGTACTGTTATAGACAAAAGTAAAACAAGCAAACAAACAAAATAGACCCTGATTTCAAGGAGCTCACAGTGTTTTTTATTTTATATTTAATTAGATTTTATTTTTAGGTCTAAATTCTCATTCTCTGATCTTATTTCCCTTCATTGAAAAATAAAGAAAAACAAAAATCTATTAAAACATTTATAATCAAGCAAACAAATTCCTACACTATCCATGTCCAAAACAAATATACCAATAAAAAACAAATGCATAATCCTTAATCTGTACTTTTAATCCATCATATTTTGTTTGTTTGTTTTACTTTTGTTTACATATGAAGGTAGATTATATGTTTCATCATTAAAATTGGTCATTTATTTCCATTGGTCATTATATTGATCAGATTTGCAAAGTCTTTCCAAGCTGTTTTCCTTTACAGTATTATTCTTTTTCTGCTCATTTCACTTTACAAAAGTTCATAAAAGTCTTCCTGCTTCTCTCTGAAACATTTCCATCATCATATCTTATAGCACAATAATATTTAAAAATCATAACTTGTTTAGGTATTCCCCAGTTGATGGATGTGCTTTCATTCTCCCTTTGTCATCACAACAAGAGCTGCTACAAATACTTTTATACATATGTGTCATTTTCTTCTTTCTTTGATCTCTTTAGTGTAGAGACCTAGTTGCATTATCCTTGGATCAAAAGGTGTAGTAGCTTTTGGATCACAGTTCTATCAACAAGACATTATTGTTCTTATTTTCTCATAGACTACCTAGCATTTATTATTTTATTCTTGTGTCAACTTTGCTCATTATTGCATGTGGGATATAACCTCAAAGTTATTTTAATGAGCATTTCTATAATCAGTAGTTTAGAATTTTTAAAAATTTTGTTACAGAGAATTTTTACATGAATAATGATATCTTAGATTTCTTCTTACAACCATATATGCATTTCTCAAGCATTAACAATAGAGGAATGGATATGCACACAGTCTCATGAGGAAAACATACCTATGTCATTTAGCCAATCTGGCAGGTGTGTAGTGGTATCTCAGAGTTGTCTTAATTTGCATTTCTCTGATCAGTAGTGATTTGGAACACTCTTTCATATGGGTGGATATAATTTCAATTTCACCATCTGAGAATTGTCTGTTCATATCCTTTGACCATTTATCAATTGGAGAATGGTTTGATTTCTTATAAATTAGGGTCAGTTCTCTATATATTTTGGAAATGAGACCTTTATCAGAACCTTTAACTGTAAAAATATTTTCCCAATTTGTTACTTCCCTTCTAATCTTGTTTGCATTAGTATTGTTTGTACAGAAACTTTTTAGTTTGATGTAATCTATTTTGTGATCAATAATGATCTCTAGTTCTCCTCTGGTCATAAATTCCTTCCTCTTCCACAGGTCTGAGAGGTAGACTATTCTCTGTTGCTCTAATCTATTTATGATCTCATTCTTTATGGCTAAATCATGGACCCATTTTGATCTTATCTTGGTATATGGTGTTAAGTGTGGATCCATATCTAATTTCTGCCATACTAATTTCCAGTTTTCCCAACAGTTTTTTCCAAATAATGAATTTGTATCCCTAATGTTGGTATCTTTGGGTTTGTCAAACACTAGATTGCTATAGATGTACCCTTTTTTGTCCTTTGTACCTAATTTGTTCCACTGATCGACTGATCTATTTCTTAGCCAATACCAAATGGTTTTGGTGACTGCTGCTATATAATATAGCTTTAGATAAGGTACACCTAGACCACCTTCATCTGACTTTTTTTTTCATTAGTTCCCTTGAAATTCTTGACCTTTTATTCTTCCATATGAATTTTGTTGTTATTTTTTTTCTAGGTCATTAAAATAGTCCCTTGGGAGTCTGATTGGTATAGCACTAAATAAATAGATTAGTTTGGGGAGTATTGTCATCTTTATTATATTTGCTTGGCCTATCCAAGAGTACTGAATGTCTTTCCAATTATCTAAATCTGACTTTATTTTTGTGGCAAGTGTTTCATAATTTTGCTCATATAATTCCTGACTATTCTTTGGTAGATAGATTCCCAAATATTTTATACTCTCAACATTTGTTTGGAATGGAATTTCTCTTTGTATCTCTTGCTGTTGCATTTTGTTGGTGATATATAAAAATGCTGATTTATTTTGTATCCTGCAACTTTGCTAAAATTCTGAATTATTTCTAATAGCTTTTTAGCAGAGTCTTTGGGGTTCTCTAAGTATACCATCATGCCATCTGCAAAGAGTGATAGTTTGATTTCCTCATTTCCTACTCTTAATTCCTTGAATCTCTTTCTCGGCTCTTATTGCCGAGGCTAGAGTTTCTAGTACTATATTGAATAGTAATGGTGATAGTGGGCAACCTTGTTTCACTCCTGATCTTACTGGGAAAGGTTCCAGTTTAATCTCTATTGCATATTATGCTTACTGACGGTCTTAAATATATGTTCCTGATTATTCTAAGGAATAGTCCATTTATTCCTATACTCTCAAGCATTTTTAGTAGGAATGGATGTTGGATTTTATCAAATGCTTTTTCTGCATCTATTGAGATGATCATATGGTTTTTGTTAATTTGATTATTAATATGGCCAATTATACTAATAGTTTTCCTAATATTAAACCAGCCCTGAATTCCTGGTATGAATCCTACTTGATCATAGTGTATTATCCTGGGGATGATTTTCTGAAGTCTTTTTGCTAATATCTTATTTAAGATTTTAGCATCAATATTCATTAAGGAAATTGGTCTATAGTTTTCTCAGTTTTCGATCTACCTGGTTTAGGTATCAGTACCATGTCTGTGTCATAAAAGGAGTTTGGTAGGACTCCTTCATCCCCTATTTTTTCAAATAGTTTATATAACATTGGGGCTAATTGTTCTTTAAATGTTTGGTAGAATTCACATGTAAATCCATCTGGTCCTGGGGATTTTTTCCTGGGGAGTTGATTAATAGCTTGTCTATTTCTTTTTCTGAAATGGGACTATTTAAGCAATATATCTCCTCCTCTGTTAATTTAGGAAGCCTATATTTTTGGAGGAAGTCATCCATTTCACTTAAGTTATCAAATTTATTGGCATAAAGTTGGGCAAAGTAACTCCTTAGTATTTCTCTAATTTCCTCTTCATTGGTGGAAAGATCCCCCTTTTTATTTGTAAGACTAACAATTTGATTTTCCTCTTTCCTTTTTCTGATCAGATTTACCAACGGTTTACCTATTTTATTGGCTTTTTCATAAAACTAACTCTTGGTTTTATATATTACTTCAATAGTTTGGTTTTTTGTTGTTGTTGTTTTTTTACTTTCAATATTATTGATTTCTTCTTTTAATTTTTGTATTTCAAGTTTGATTTTTGGTTGGGGGTTTTTAATTTGGTCTTTTTCTAGCTTTTTAAGTTGCAGGCCCAATTCATTAATCTTCTCTTTCTCTTTCTCTATTTTGTTCAAATAAGCCTCTAAAGATAAAATTTCCCCTTATTACCGCTTTAGCTGCATCCCATAGATTTTGGTATGATGTCTCATCATTGTCATTATCTTGGGTGAAATTATTAATTGTTTCTTTAATTTGCTGTTTCACCCAGTCATTCTTGAAGATGAGATTATTCAGTTTCCAATTACTTTTTGGTCTATTTACCCCTAACTTCTTACTGAATGTAGCTTTTATTGCATTGTGATCTGAGAAGAAGGCATTTATTATTTCTGCCTTCCTACATTTAATTTTGAGATCTTTATGTCCTAATATATGGTCAATTTTTTTTATAGGATCCATGAACTGCTGAGAAGAAAGTATATTCCTTTCTATTGCCATTCAGTTTTCTCCAAAGGTCTATCATACCTAGTTTTTCTAATGTTCTATTTACTTTTTTAATTTCTTTCTTGTTTGTTTTGTGGTTTGATTTGTCTAAATCTCAGAGTGCAAGGTTGAGATCTCCCACTATTATAGTTTTACTGTCTATTTCTTCTTGCAACTCTCTTAACTTTTCCTTTAGAAAGTTAGATGCTATACCACTTGGTGCATATATGTTTAGTATTGATATGGCTTCATTGTTTATGCTACCTTTTAGCAGGATATAATTTCCTTCCTTATCTCTTTTAATTAGATCAACTTCTGCTTTTGCTTGATCTGAGATAAGGATGGCTACCCCTGCTTTTTTGGCTTTACCGGAAGAATAATAGATTCTGCTCCAACCTTTTACTTTTACTCTGTATGTATCTCCCTGCTGTGAGTGTGCTTCCTATAAACAACATATTGTAGGGTTCTGACTTTTGATCCAGTCTGCTATCTGTGTCCATTTGATGGGAGAGTTCATCCCATTCACATTTACAGTTAAAATTACTAAAATTACTAATTCCTGCCATCATATTATCCCCAGATTATGCTTTTTCCCTTGAGCCCCCTGAACCCCTTCCCCGGATTGCTGTTTTTATGAAAACTTTACTATTATCATTTACTGCTATGTATCATATATCTAATTTATTCCAGTGATCCACCATATTATATCTTACCAATTTAAATACAGTTGGAAATCTTTTACTATTAATTCACCTTCAATTTTAAAATTGATTCACTTACTATTCTTGACCTTTTGTTTTACCAGATGAATTTTTAAAATTATTTTTTCTACATCTATTAAATAATCTTTGGTAGTTTGATTAATATGGCAGTGAATAAGTAAACTACCTTAGGTTGAATTGTTATTTTTATTATATTGATTCAGCCAATCCATAGTTATTTAATATGTCTCCATTTGTTTATATCTGTCTTTATTTGTGTGAAGTGTTCTCTCTCTAGATTTCCCATGGCAGGTAGATTCACAAGTATTTTATATTGTCTGCAATTATTATTTTTCTGACTCTTCCTTTTTTAGCTTTTTATTTTCAAAATATGTGCATAAATAATTTTCAGCATTCATCCTTGCAAATCCTTGTGGTCCAAATTTTTTCTCCTTCACTTCTCCCTTACACCCTCACTTAGACAGCAAGTAATCCAATATATGTTCTACATTTACAATTCTTCTATATATATTTCCACAATTATCATTCTGCTTAAGGAAAATCAGATCAAAAACAGGGAAATAAGAAAAACAAAACAAAACAAAACAAAAGGCAAGCAAACAAAAACAACAACAACAAAAAACAAAAAACAAAAAACTGATGAAACTACTATGTTGTGATCCACATTCAGTCCCCACAATACTCTTTCTGAATGTAGATGGCACTCTCTATCACAAGTCTATTAGAACTGGCCTGAATCACCTCGTTGTTGAATAGGGCCATGTCCATTAGAATTGATCATTATATAATTGTGTTGTTTCTATGTATAATGTTTTCTTGGTTCTACTCACTTCACTTAGCATCAGTTTATATAAATCTCTTCAGGCCTTTCTGAAATAATTTAGGTGATCATTTGTTATAGAACAATAAAATTCCATTACTTTCATATACCATAACTTATTTAGCTTTGCTCCAACTAATGGGCAACTACTCAGTTTCCAGTTCCTTGCCATTACAAAAAGAGCTACTACAAATATTTTTGTACATGTGGGTCTTTTTTCTTTTTTTAAAGAGTCTTTGAGAGACACTGCTGGACCAAAAGATATGCAGTTTGCTAGCCCTTTGGGCATAGATTCATATTGCTCTATAGAATGGTTAAATCACTTCACAACTTCACCAACAATATATTAGTTTCCCAGTTTTCTCACATCCCCTCTAACATTTATCATTTTTTTTCTTTTGTTATCTTGACCAATTTGAGAGGTGTGTATCTCAGAGTTGTCGTAATTTGGATTTCTCTGATCAATTATGATTTAGAATATTTTTTCATGTGACGAGAAATTGTTTTAATTCCTTCATCTGAAAATTGTGTATTCATATCCTTTGACTATTTATTAACTGGAGAATAGTTTGTAATTTTATAAATTTGAGTCAGTTTTCTCCATATTGTAGAAATGAGGTCTTGACTGAAAATAACTTTTCTCATTTTATTGCTTCCCTTCCAAGCTTGTCTGCATTGGTTTTATTGTACAAAAGCTTTTTCAACTTAATATAATTAAAATTATTCTTTTTGCATTTTGTAATGTATTCTACTTCTTCTTTGACCATAAATTTCTTCAACCTTATCTTGTTATAGAAATTAGATGTGGGCCATTTCCCAGTTTCTGATATACTATTTTCTAATTTTCCCAGCAATTTTTGTCAAATATTGAGTTCCAATCCCAGAAACTGGGATCTTTGGGTTTATTAAACAATAGACTACTATAGTCATTGACTATTGTGTCTTATGCACATAACCTATTCCAATAATTGACTACTCTGTTTCTTATCCAGTATCAAATAGTTTTGATGACTGCTGCTTTATGATATAATTTTAGATTCAGACCACCTTCATTTGCTTTTTTTTTTTTTAATTAGTTCCCTTGAGACTCTTGCTTTTTTTTTTCTTCCAGATGAGAAAAAATTATATTTCTTTCTATTTTCATTCAACTTTCTCCATCTTACCTAACTCTTCTAAAATTCTATTTACCTCTTTAACTTCTTTTATATTTATTTTGTGGTTTGATTTATCTAGTTCTGATAGAGAAGGTTGAGATCCTCCACTAGTATAATTTTCCTTCCTATTTCTTCTTGAATCACTCTTAACATCTTCTCTATGAATTTGGATGCTATACCACTTAGCACGTATATGTTTACTATTGATATTACTTTATGATCTATGATGCCATTTAGCAAAATGTAATTTCCTTTCACTTCTCTTTTAATTGAATGTGTTTTTGTTTTTACTTGATCTGACATCAGGATCGCAATCCCTGCTTTTTTTTTTTTTTTTAAACTTCAGCTGAAATAAAATAGATAGTACTCCAGCCTTTTACCTTTACTTTGTATGTGTATCTTGTAAACACATTTCTGGCTTTTAATCCAGTCTTCTACCTGCTTCTGCTTAATAAGAGAGTTCATCCTATTTACACTCACAGTTAAAATTACTAGCTCTGTGTTTCCTGCCATCTTATTTTTCCCAAGTTATACTTTCCTCCTCTCTCTCCTCCCCAGTGTTTTGCTTCTGATCACCACTTTTCTCAACCAGGCCTCCATTTTTATGGTCCCTCACCCCTTTTTTATCCATTTCTCCTTCAAATGAAATTCTCTCTTTTATTAGCTTCCTCTTTTCCTTTCTCCTTTCCCTTTCTGCTTCTCTATAGGGTGAGACATGTTTCTTTATCAAATTAAATATGTCTAGTATTCTCTCTTTGAGCCAAATCCAATGAGATTAAGGCTCACACAATGCTCACCCCATTCCCCTTTAACCCCTCAATTGCAATAGGTCTTTTTTGTCTCTTTTTGTGCTGTAATTAATACTACTTTGCCTGCCCTTTCCTCTTCTTCCAGGACAATCCCTTTTCTACCCCTAGTTTCTTGTATGTATCATCACATTAAAGTCAAATTATACCCACACACTCTAAATATACCCCTAACAAAGCTACAGTTCTCAAGACTTACACATATCATCTTCCCATATAGAGATGTAAACTTTTTAACATCTAATTTTTTCTTTGCTTTTAACCATTTTATGCTTCTTGAGTTTCGTATTTGAAAAGCAATTTTTTTTTTGTTCTGCTCTGGTCTTTTAAATAAAAAATATACTAAAATTTCCTATTTCATTGAATGTTCATTTTTTCTCTGAAAGTAGTGGTTAACTTTGCTGGATAGTTGATTCTTGGCTGCAAACCAACCTCCTTTGCCCTCTAGAATATTACCTTCCATTCCTTTTGATCCTATAAAGCAGACACTGCTAGTTCCTAGATAATCCTTGTTGTGGCTCCTCAAAATTTTAATTTTTTTCTTTCTTTCTGCTTTCAGTATTTTCTCCTTGATCTGATAATTCAGAAATTTAATTATGATATTCCTTGGAGTGTTCATTTTTCAATGACTATTTTGGATTTCAGGGCAGTTTTCCTTCTTTTGATTTCTTTTCTTCCCCCCCCCCCTGAGGCTGGGGTTAAGTGACTTGCCCAGGGTCACACAGCTAGGAAGTTTTAAGTGTCTGAGACCAGATATGAACTCAGGTCCTTCTGAATTCAAGGTTGGTGCTCTATCCACTGTGCCACCTAGCTGCCCCCTTTTGATTTCTTAAAAGAAATCTGGGCTTTTTTTTTTTTCATTATGGTTTATAGGTAATCCAATAATTCTTAGATTGTTTCTATTAGATCTATTTTTTTCACATCAGTTCTTTTTTTTTGGTGAGGTATTTTTCATTCTCTTATTTTTTTCATGTTTTAAGTTTTGTTTGATTCTTGATGTTTCATTGATTCATTCACTATCATTTGTTCAATTCTAATTTTTAGTGAATTCTTTTTTTTTTAGTTAGCTTTCTTTACCTCCTTTTACATTTGACCAATAGAACTTTTGAGTAAGTTGTTTTGTTCATTGGATTTTTTTTTTTCATTTCACTAATTCTATTTTTAGGGAGTTATTCTCTTTTTTCCATTTTGCTAATTCTGTTTTTCAAAAAGTTGTTTTCTTTTTCCATTTTCCCAAATCTATTTTAAAAGAGTTATATTCTATTACTGTTCTATAAGAAATGACCAGCAGGTTGATTTCAGAAAGGCTGGGAGAAACTTACATGAACTGATGTTGAGTGAAATGAGCAAAACCAGGAGATCATTATATACTTCAACAACAACACTATATGATGATCAATTATGATGGACGTGGCCCTCTTCAACAATGAGATGAAACAAATCAGCTCCAATAGAACAGTAATGAATTGAACCATCTACACCCAGGGAAAGAACTCAGAGAAATGAGTGTGAACCACTACATAGAAAATCCCCAATTCTTCTATTTTTGTCTGCCTGCATTTTTTTATTTCCTTCAAAGGTTAATTGTACACTATTGTGTACAATTCATCAGATTCATTTTGTGCAGCAAAATAATTATATCCATATATATATGTATATATATATTATATTTAATATATCCTTTAACATATTTAACATGTATTGGTCTACCTGCCATCTGGTGGAGAGGGTGGGGGGAAAAAGGGGAAAATCTGGAACAAAAGGTTTTGCAACTGTCAATGCTGAAAAATTACTCATGCATATATCTTGTAAATAAAAAGATATAATAAAAAATAAGAGATATTCTTTTTCCATTTTGCCAAATCTATTTTAAGTAGTTTTCTTCAGATAATTTCTGTATTTTCTTTTCTAAATTCCTCTGCAAAGCTCTCATTTCCTTTTCCCATTTTTCTTCTAATCCTCTTTTAATACTCTCTTTGAATTTTTCCTTTTGAGTTGGAGACCACAATAGCTATCTATGGTCAGATCTCTTTTTACTTTTTTGCTCATTTTTAAATGTTGAGGTTTGCTCTTAGGGAAAAGGGTAGATTTCTCCAAGTTTACTCTATAGGTCACAGTGGCCTTATGCTGTCCTGGTGCCAGTGCTGCTGCCTTCCTTCCTGTGCTGAGTGGCTGTGGTCAAATCATTTGTTTTGCTGGGTTCAGGGATTCACTATTTTCCTCTTGTAATTGTGTTGTGGGATGCTAATATATTGTTGGTGGAACTGTGAATGTATCAAGACATTCTGGAGAGAAATTTGGAACTATGCTCAAAAAGTTATCAAACTGTGTATATCCTTTGATCCAACAGTGTTTCTACTGGGCAATCAGTTGGAGAATGGCTGAATAAATTGTGGTATATGAATATTATGGAACAGTATTGTTCTATAAGAAATGATCAGCAGGATGATTTCAGAGAGGCCTGAAGAGACTTACATGAACTGATGCGAAGTGAAATGAGCAGAACCAGGAGATCATTGTACATGCCAACATCAATATTATATTATGATTAATTCTGATGAATGTGACTCTTTCCAACAGTGAGATGATTGATGCCAGTTTCAATGATCTTATGATGAAGAGAGCCATTTACACCTAGAGAGAGGACTTTGGGAACTGAATATAGATCACAACATAACATTCTCACTTTTTAAAAATGTCGTTCACCTGCATTTTGTTTTCTTACTCATTTTCTTTCCTTTTTGATCTGATTTTTCTTGTGCAACAAGAGAATTGTATAACTATGTTTATCCATATTGGATGTAACATATATTTTAACATGTATAACATATATTTGATAGCTCGTCATATAGGAGAAGAGGTGGGGGAAAAGGAGAGTAAAATCTGAAACAGAAGGTCAATATTGAAAAATTATACATATGTATGTTTTGAAAATAAAAAGCTTTTAAAAATGCTGATGATTTATGTGGATTAAGTCTATATCTTGGAAATTTGCTAAAGTTGTTTATTATTTAACTAGTTTTTTTTTTTTGTTGTTGATTCTCTAGGATTATCTGCAAAAATGATAGTTTTTGTTTTCTCATTGCTTATTCTAATTCCTTTGTTTTCTTTTTCTTGTTTTATTGCTATAACTAGCATTTCTAGCACAATATTGAATAGTGATGATAATGGACATTCTTGCTTCATTCCATATCACTGCAAAGGCAAATAAAATAGTTTCTTGAAAGAAAGGGGGAATAAAATTAAGGGAAGGTAAAGGGACAAAAAAGAAAAAAAAAACATTTTACTTGGAGTAAAACAACAATCTTTAATAAGGTTCATATATGTTGGAGCATTTCATCCTTATTCAGAACTACCTTAACTTCTGACTTAAAATCATCAGGTAAAAAAAAATATTCTTTGTAGGGCAGAGACTGTTTTATGATGTTTCTCCCTTGATAGATTACCTACTCTCCAGTACAGCCTCTGATAGAGACAGCAAGGTTACTGGGAGCATATGTGTAAAGGGAACATTCACATTTCCTGAATTCTGCTTAGTTCCTGCTGCTTTGATACATGATTATGCTACACAATGCTAATTAATTCAGTATGAGACTCCATGCCGAGTGGAATATGCAATTTGGGTTATTAGAGTTATCATTATTATATCAAGCTGAACAACATTTTCAGCTTTGTGAACTATAGAGGAAAAGGAACAAGACAAGATTGGATTCAGGCTGGGGGGGGGGGGAAATCATTTTTATAAAGACTAATAAGCCCCTCCTTTTTCTTTCTATGTACAAACTAATCTGTTGGTGGTGAGAAGGAGGAAGGGAAGAAAAACTAATGCATAAAATAATAATCATTGTCTTTGAGAATTCTGTTATATTTCTGGCAAACCATTTTCCTGTTTGATAGAGATAGCTAGATAGTTAGATAGATGATAGATAGATAGAGATATGTAGATATAGATGTGTATATGTGTATAGAAGTATGTATTTTGTATATTACTTCATTCACATTACACTAAATCATTGTCAGGATTAAAATCTCTCATAGGTTCTACCCAATGGAACCTTAGAGTCAGTATCATCTCTCTGACTATCCCTCCCATTTCATTTCCCATTTCCATCCATTTAAAGTCAATACAATCTAAGAGAAGAGTCATTTCGGCATGGTGGATAGAAGACGAACATTAGAATTGTGGAAATCTAGATTTAATTTATGTCTCTGATACATATTAACTTATGATCCTGTGCAAGTTCCTTCAAGTCTCAGTGCTACCTGGCAACTAATCTTTCTCCTTCCTCCACCCACATGCTTTCTCTTTCTTTCTCCCAAAATTTTATTGATGCTTTCTTCTTCCATCACATACTTTAATAGATTACTTTCACTTAGTGAAAGGTCTCATAACAAAGTAAGGCATTTAAACAAAACTAATTTAGTGACCTCATCTGCAAGTGTATGCAGCATATCATATCTGGAATACTCACTAATTCTCTGCTTAAGAAGCAAAATCTACATTTGCCTCCCTCCCATTCCTCTATCCCACTGGAAAAAAGAAAAAAAATGTATAGATAAGCAAAACCAATTTCATTAATGACTATATGTAAAATTCTATAGGTTTTATTCTGTAATCTATATTCATCACTTCTTTGTCAGGAAGAGGATAGACCTTTGGAATCATAGATGATCACTGCATTTCAGCTTACTGCTTTCAAAGTAGTTTGTCTTTAACATATTTCTTTTTATTGTATCAATTATTTTTTTACATAAATTAATTTTTCAAAAAAAGAATTATAAACTCTAAGACTATAATTTATGGATGAATTGCTGTATTACATCTATAGAGGGAGATGTTCTCCATGTAATGTTCTCCCACCTGGTAAAATCAAAGGTCTGAATATTTCTCCTACTGCCCTCAAAAATAAAACAAAACAAGCAAACAAACAAAAACAGCAACAACAAAACACCTTAAAAACGAGTATCATAAAGTATATTACAAAGTTGGAAAATCTTGGACTGTTAACTGAATTATGAGTTTGTTTATTTTTCCCCATGATATTTCACAGTGGTAGAAACTCTTAATGGACAAGTATATAAGATTAACTCTGTGAAAAGTAAAGTGGGGCCCCAGTTTCTCTTGAGCAGTGAATGCCTTGTCCCCATTCATAGCTACTTCAGATTAAATTCAGGCTAAAGAGGGATTGTTATTATTCAAACTTTGTATGCATTCTGGGTAGAACCATAACTAAAATTCTTATTTTAGAACAAATTCAGTTAGATATATTGGGGTTTGTGGTGGTAGAGTGTGAAGATGACACAGGGGACAAAGTACAACAGCACTGTACAGGGTCTGTTGGGAAGGAGGGCAGTGGTTATACTCTCTGACAGAATGAGACAATGGAGGGTCACAAGGCAATGCACAGGATGGTTCTTACTGTGGGCATGAAATATTCTTCTCTGTTGCCTTCAGGTCAAGTTCTGTTGTTTCCAAATTATTTATGAGTCATCTCCTTGATAGTGGGATCAACATCATAGCAAAGTAGAAATGATCTCTTTATTCTTATTTTGATTCTATGGACTGGGATTGATTTGGGTATCTTTACTTTGGGATTTGAAAATAGTTGACATTTATAAAAAGTATGAAGAGGAGGTATAGTTTGGAGGCTATGAAAGCTAGGGCAAACAACCTCTGTCTCTCCTGAATAAGTCACTTAATTCCTCTATGTGGTCTAGAACTGACAACCCTCTAAGTTGCAGAGAATGTACCAATCTATATTGATAGAAGTAATTTCCTCACATGAGCATTCCACATTCCATAAAATCACTGGTCTATCTGATCTCTATTCCTTAATCTACTTCTGTAGAGGATGCACAGTGGACTCTTAAAATGATGAGCTTTAGCATAGATGACCTATTCTACTAAACCTATTAGCTTCACTCCATTTCCTCCCAAGCTTGGGGGCACTATTATTCTGACCACTGGTACAAACCTATTTTGCTACTTCCAAGGAACCTTACTGAAAT
Organism: Sminthopsis crassicaudata; assembly: GCF_048593235.1. Lineage (NCBI taxonomy): Eukaryota > Metazoa > Chordata > Mammalia > Dasyuromorphia > Dasyuridae > Sminthopsis > Sminthopsis crassicaudata. The sequence continues at coordinate 310,411,032 of NC_133619.1, read as the reverse complement.
ATAAAGCAATTCTGATTATATGAAAAACTAAGTTGGAATTTTGTGGCAGTGAAATGTGAAACTCTAAGTTTGCTTTATATCTTGAAAGACTAGGAAACAATCATACCTTGCTTTCAAACTCTTTTGTAGAATATTCCACTGAAAGTTGTAAATGTCCTGTGGCCACTGAGTATATTGACAATTATACATGAATGGGCAGGTTTTATTTCATGAGGTCTAACGTGAGTACTGTACTGGATGAAATTATACATCTGAAAATAAATGCAAGAATTAGCAAAGTAGGTCAATAAAGCTTAAGGCCAAATTGTTTTGATGACCTTAAAGGGACTTCAAAATGACTATATTATAGCCAAACCTCATCAAATTGGAAGCCTTTTACTAAACTGCCCAGACAGGGTATATTGAACTGTATATTGATTCTTCCAAAAATTTGTTGACATAAAGCAAATGATTGGTGCCCATTTTAGTTACAAATAAAAGCAGAGGAAATTAATGGGGTGAATAGTGGCAAAGGTAATATTCTATGAAAGCAAATACTCTACCCGAAAAGGGAAATACATCATCTTCCCTTATGCAAGGACTATATTTAAATGTATATATAATAGTTTTAATAACAAAGTTTTATGTGAATAATTTAAGATCTCATAATTTATGTAGCCAATTGTCCTTAGAGTTTGATTTTTAGCAATTAGGTCATAGGGTTGTATTAATAGGGAAAGGGTTTAGTCAGTTCATAGTGAAAGCAAACTGTAGTCAGTGTGCATGAAATGTTTTGTAATGTCCTTTTCTTAAACATGTAATATAATACCTTTTCAAAACTATGCAACTTAAAATAATGCACAAGAACTATCCATGTTGATAAGGACATGAAAACATTTATATAAAACTGAATAATCAAAACCATTAAAAGAGGATTCTATCTTCATTAGTTATGTGATTTTGGCAGTTTCTTTAAAAATAAACTTGTCATCTATCAAGTTGATTCTCCTCATAGTGGTCCAGGAATTTTTGGTGTCTTTGGCACCTTAGAGTACCCTTTGTCCTAGAAGTACTCTCATGCTATAAATAATGTGAAACTCCAACAGTGCTACTCAGAGCAAATGAGGCAAAAGCCAGCAGATGTATGCTGAAATGAACTTCTTATATCCTACATGTTGAAAAGGCATTATGGAATAATGACAAAAATTAATCCGTCAGTTTTATTTCCATTATTTAGTAGAGAATTCATCTCTATTGCAGAGATGTTTAGAAAGTCAGAATATTAGCATTTAAATGATTTACATTAAAGTCTATTGTAGAATATTTGGGACCAAGACTGAATTTTCTTCTAATAGAATTGGGGGGGGGGGAGGATCCTGAGAAGAAATGAATCTTAGACCATATAACTGAAATTTTTGAATCTAGGCTCGATGGGACACACTACTTCTAGCATGCAGGGGGGTCAAATGGGTCATTGAGTCAATGTTGAGAGATGGAACTTAACTTCCAGGAAAATTTATATCTAATTTTAAATCTTTCACAACAACATTAAAAAGAGAAATGAATACAGAAAGGATAGAAAGGGAGTTCAGATAAGAGATAGATTGTTTGTCTTTCTCTTCTTTTTTTCTTTTTATCTATTTCCTTTATCTTCACAGGCTTGGGAGTTATTAACACCTATTTCATTTGTCTTTCTCTGAGTTTAAAATTGAGGTGATAGGATGGAATATTACCTGTGTACTTCTGAACATCTGTGAGTGACATGTGATAGTTGCCAGGGAAACTAGAGTTCAATTTTATAGGCCCTTAAGGTACTTTACATTTGAGAAAGGAAGCTCAGTTGATGTTGAAATAGCCAGATAAAGGTTATGGTGACCCTGTGCAGATGAGAGGAGAAGCCTTTTCAAGTGGAAGGAAGGTTCTTAGATTTTAGAGAAAGCTTTCAAAATAAGAAGTTTGTGTCTTATTTCATTGGCCTTTCTTGAATAGTCTTAAGAGGAAAAACACATCACCACAATTTTGAGCAAATACTGAGATGGGAGAATAAGTCTTGTGTTCTATGAAGCTATATGATAGGGGATATGAAAGTTGAAACAGTGAGAAATAAGCTATTTTCTTTATTTCTGTTTTGTTGATCGCTCATTTAGAGTTAAAGATGAGTAAAATCCAATGATAATTATTGATTTATAGTTTCCTATATATTGACTTGCTTATTCATTAGTCTCTAGAGTTAGTAATTGCCAATAAATCTATTTAATTAATTTAAAAGACTAAAGTATAATAGCAAAGCATTTGGTACATATATTCATGTGTTTCTTTCCACTTCCCTTCGGATTCATACCATTTCCTCTTTGTTACAAATACTTTTTAGCTAGATAACTCTTGACTGAACAGCAAGCCATGTACAGCAATTTCAGAAATTTATCTGAGGCTACATTTTATAATTTCTTTTTTTTTATTCAGTTCATACAAACTAGTAGTAACTGTTTAGGAGTGTGCCTTGGAACTCATCAATTATTATGGTCTTGTGATGTCCTAGTGCCTTTGGGACTTTTGGTTGCAAGATGCCTAGGATTCAGACTAGAAACTAAATATGTTCCAGAACTCATGTCTTCTAAACATCTTTAGTGCTACCCTGGGACCCTATTTCTCCTCAAATGAAGCACCTTAGAATATTTTTCCCTGTCTTCAAAATGATGAGTAAAGCAAAAATCAATAGACTAGAGGAGAAAAAGAGAATAGCTAAAGGGAGATGAAAAGAAAAGGTCAGAGAAATGTAATGAAAAATTAAGTAAAGGAGGCAATAGATTGACATAAAAAATGTGAAGACTTGATAAACTAACAAACTTAGCCTCTACCAATGCAGATCAGCAACACATATACAATTTATATATTTTGAGAGTGGCGTAGAACAGTGGTGACATATTAAAGTAGAAACAGGAGCCACTAAACCATACAAAAGAATCCTGGTAAATATGTTTTGACTTAGAAAACCACACGTTATCATTGTGTTTTATTTTATTTATTTATTTTTTCATTTTATTAAATATTTACCAATTATATTTTAACGTGGTTCCAGTGGTGTCAGGAGTGTTGGGAACTGTACGTGATCTAGGTAAGAAGTTTGACATTTCTGGCCTAAAATATTGAAAGTTTAGATAAGTTATATAGAGTCTCACTTATATCAGATATAGGATCTGAACCCAGGTATTCTTAGCTTCAAATCAGTCTATCTATCCATCATGGGATGATGATTCCTTCTAAAAATATTTAGGAATATAAATAGAAGATAGAGCATATAAAAGTTACTTTTGGTCAGAATGAGTGGCAAAGAGATAAATGAATTTTAGTAGCAATAACAACAAACAGTTGGAGGCAGGAAGGGCAACTCATGGAATTGAAAGAAAAGCAAAAACAAAGAAAAGAAGGAAGAACAATCTCAAAAATGACTGCTTGTGGCCACAGGTTTCTAGTTCCTTCTAAATTGACCCTCTTCTGCCCTAAATAACTTATTGATGTAAAGAAAGGCTGATGGCAGCACATATTTGTGTGTATATTTTGATCTTGTTAACAGTCTTTCTCAACACTCACTTTGTTATGGTCTGGCTTTTGCTTGGAGGAGCCAGGCAGAACAGATAATATTACATTTAATAAAAACATATGAAGACCCAACCCCACAAAAACTCATAACTACAAACAAAAGAAATTAAAAATAGCCCAAGGTAGCATTCCATAATAATCTCCTTAGTATAAACTGTTTGGACAGAAAGGTGGGAATATGTATAGCTCTATTTTTTTCCTTTCCAATATGCTAAGAGAATAGAACATAATTTTAAAGCAACTTCATAAATTCATTTCCCCAGAGCACCGTAATATCAAGAAGTATTGCATATGGGCACCAACTGGTTCCTAAGTTACTAACTCTGGAATGATCAAATGAAGTTAATGACACAGAGTTGGCTAAGTTGAGGCTTTCAGTAGCATATACAAAAAAGCTAGTACAAACACACATGCCCCAAATAGCTATCTTTTAAACAGGCTATCATTTTTCTTTTTAAATAATGAACTCAGACAGATTTCAAAAGCATTCTCTTTGGGAATGAAAAATAGCAAAGGAACATAAAGCAGCTTAGATGTACAGGAATTAGCTTCTAGTCTCTGTATTTGCTTAGCTCTCTACCTTTGGTTTCCTAATTCTTTAAAAGAACAACCTCAGATGAGTCTGAGGCCCATGCCATATAAAAATGACACCCATCTGTCAGCTGTGGACAAGGTTTGTATAAATGTTCTGGCAGTTCTTCCCATTTTCATAAAAATTATGTTTTTCCTCTTCAGCTTTCAATACTGCTGACCATGAGGTGCTGCTGTTGACTTATTTTCATTTTCCTGTGGGAATTTGGGAGAAAGCTTCCAAGCAAATAAAAGAGAGATAAGGAATCCCCTCCTTATCTCCTCCAAGGATGTTATATTTAGGAAAGGTTTCCAGATTTATATCTTTTCTTCTTATTATAAAAATTTTGGATTTGGGGAGGTCGCCTTCCCATGAGATTGCAAGAAGTCTTGTTGGATAATATATTTCTGAATTTCATTAGGGATGCCATGAGCTGCCTCCAAATAAATAAGTATCAGGACCAGGTTGAAAATAACTCTCTTGTAAACACCTTAAAGTGAGTTCCAGATTCTTGGATCTCTACCCAGGTTTTTGAATCTGAATCTATACAACTGGATTCATTAGCAATGATCAATGATTGTGCATGCCAAAGATCATGGTGTGTCATTCCACTTGTCTTACAGGACAGCTTAATTGTATTATAACATAACAGAAGAATGAAACTCATATTGCATTTCAAGTTGTATCTCTTTCTTATGATTAAACAGCAGCTCCAAAACTCAAAGTTTCTTAAAGATGGAATGGTAAGGTTTTGAGAATAAAATCTTGACAATATAAACAAAACAAATTCTAATGGGAAAGGAAAAGGGGAACTGTCCAAAGATACCAGTGTAGATGCTTACAGAATTCATCAACCAATTTAATCTAAATATAGATTATGATCCTTCCACATGATTGTAAAACCTTCATTCAGGACATGATTCTTAAGGATTTCATTATTTATTCATATTCATAGCTTCAGGCCCCCAAATCCATTAAATCCTAATAAAGACAAATGACCCATGAATTCAAAGGGAAATGCATTTACCAAACAGAATATAAGGTAAATTGAAAATAATTGAAAGAGGTAGAAACTAAATTGTCACATAGTTAACTAGCTCTGCCTACAAGGGAGACTTTTGCATTCTCAATGTAGTGGAAGATGACATATACCCTTTGAACTGATAGCAGAGTCAAGAGTGTTATCTGTAAACAGTCCCTAGTAGGCTACTTCCTCTTCATCTTGATGCTATAGATAGTATCAAACTTCAACATTTGACAAAACCTCTAATACTATAATTGTGAAAAGGATGGACATATATGGGGTACATTAGAGGTCTCAAACATGCAGTTTATGACCCTATGTAGACTATGAAACTCCCAAGTGTGAATCAAATTAGATTAAAGTGTATTTGAAAGACATTAATAAAATACAATAAAACATAATTAACATTATATTTTAAAACTAAATCAATTTGCTGCCCACAGAGATCCATATGAATGAGTTTAGTGCCCCCCATTTGTATTTGCATTGTTAGGGTAGAGAAGAGCAATAATATATGGATTTGGAATTTGTTGAATATAAACATTAGTAATTAATAGTTCCATTTCAACTTAGAGTCTTTTTCAGAGTGCTGTAGGGATCTACACTTCTTGTTTTCAGTTTAGCATTTTTTATCAATACATGAATGAAAGCATAAAAAATTAAAGCATAAATATTATAGACGATACTGTTTAGAGGAAGAGCTTGACATATATAGGATCCTACATTATCTTAACATGGAAAGTTTTGCTAATTAATAATTATAACTGGCCTTTATATAACTTTTTAAGGTTTGTATAAGCCTTACTTGATTCTGACAACAACACTATAAATTCTTTTAATATCCCCATTTTTACAAATGAGAAAACTGAGTCTGGAAGAATTGTGTCTTGTCAACATTACATAGCTAATAAGCGTCTGAGGTTGGAATTGAGCTCAGTTTTACATGATTTTAATTTCACATATCCAAGATGATGGAAATTTATTTGGATGGCAATTTATCACCAAAAAATCTGGAGAAGTGGAGTTACCTTCAATCTCAATATCATTCAACAAAAACAAATACAATTTTAGGTGGTTTTTAAATGAAGAGGTAAAAAAGTAGTTAAGTACTTACTATGTGTGAAGCCCTCTACTAAGATCTACTAAGTCCTGAATAAAAAAGTAAGACAGTCCCTGATCATATTTAAGAACTCATATTCAAATAGGGGGGAGAAAATACATATAGGTTAGAGCATAAGATGAGAAGACATGCATCTGTTCTGAAAAATATGCTGAAAGAAACCAGTAGAGGATTTTAAGAGCCAAATAGACACTTGCATTTTATCCTAAAGGCAAGAGAAAGTCACTGGAGCTTCTTGAATAGAGGAATGCATGGTCAGCTTTGTGCTTTAGTAATATTGATAGTTGCATAAAAGCTATTTATGAAAAAGACAAGGCAGGAGAACCAATTTGGAAGCTATTATAATATTCTTAAGGAGGGGTTATGAAGTAATGATCTCTGGCTTGGGAAATCTGAAAAAAAGGGGGAACATTACCCAAAATAAATATGGGGATAATAAGAAAGCACCCAGCTGTCCTTGAATTAGAGGTGGTAGTTCCACTTCACTCAGCTTGTCAAGCCACATATGGAAAATAATATGTAATTCCATACTACATTTTAGAAAAGACATTGATATACTGGAGAGTGTTCAAAGTAGGCTGACAAAGGGAAAAAAAAGAGAGAGAGAGAGAGCATTGACTTACTGTCATATGAGGATTGGTTGAAAGAATTGGGAATGTTTAGCCTGGAGAAGTGAAGACTTATGAAGGAACCAATAGCCCTATTTAAGGAATTGAAAGGCTGTCATTTTTAAGAGCCAGTTCACTTCTGCTGACTGGCTCCTAAAGACAGAGCTAGGAATAATCAGTGGATATTTCAGATTGAAAGATTTTGGGTCTATGAAACAAAATCTTGTTAGCAATTAGAACTACTAGAAAATGTTATGGACTGCTATGAAAAATAATGGGTTCAATTGCTTGCTAGAATTTTTTTTTAAGCAATTGAGATTAAGTGACTTATCCAGGTCATACAGCTAGTATAGTAAATTTGAATTCAGATCCTCTTTCCTCCAGGGTTCATATGCTAGAAATTTCTAAAGCAAAGAATGGATAATTATTTGTTTTAGTCTTGCTCCCTTTATAGTCCTCTCTTTTGCCTAATCTCTGGTTCAGCCAAAAGGGCCTTGTTGATATTCCTCATGCAGAACTTTTCTCACCTTTTCTGTGATTGTTCCCCCATATCTGGAATGTACTCCTTTCTTATTTGTATCCTTTAGAATTCTTACTGTCAAAGCTCAGCATTGAGAATCCATTTTTTATGAGAGGTTTTCTGTCTTATTAATGCCTCCTCCATTAAATTGCATTGTGTTCATTATATTTTTTATATATTTAGACATGTGTGGATTTTTCCCCCCTAAAGAATAAAAGCCTTTTGAGGAAAGAAACTGTTTCACATTTTACTTTGTATCCCAAGCACCTTGAACTGTTCTTGATACATAGTAAGCACTTAATAACTGCTTGTTGGTTTGTTGATTGATGTTGTAGAGAAGATTCTCAAACACAGATGGGAAGTAATGACTTCTGAGTAACCAACTGTGAAAATTGTATGATTATAAAATTTCTGATTATAATTTTAGATTGTGACTATAAGGTATACAACAGTCATAAAGCTCATAAAATAATTTGATTACATAGTCATCTAACTATGAGTGTGCAGAAGGTAAACTTTCCTTGTCTTCTCCTATGGCTAACTCAAAGCTGGATCTAGTTTTAGATTAAATTCTGGTTCTGATGTTTCTGTATACCTGCTCTCCCAAAGATGGATGAACTTAAAGTGATGATTCATGAAAATGAAAGGCAAAGATTTAAATTATTCCCTCTTTCTGTTGTTGCCCTATCCTCTCTGCTCCCATTCCCAAACTCTCATATTTCCCCTCCAAAGGCACCACTGAATCTGACAGGGCTACATAGTCAAGACCTGCCAGTAGCAGAATTTTGGACCTTAACTCTTAAGAGAATGTCTTTTTTAATCTGAGGTACAAATACTGTATCTTCAAGATTCATATTGAGGTGAACATGAATGTTCCAGAGAGTGGTAATTGGAAAATGTGTATTTAAGGGATAATTTGCCTGTTAGATCTTTGGAGAATGAAGAAATTTATGACCAAAGAAGAACTAGACAACATTATGAATGGCAAAATGGCCAACTTTGATCACATTAAATTTAAAAGGGTTTGCATACAAAAAACAAAAAACAAAAAAAAAAAACCCAACAGAAACAAGATCAAAAGGGAAGTACAAAGCTGAGGAAAATCTTTACAGCCAGTATTTCTGATAAAGGTGTCATTTCTAAAATATGTAAAGAATTGTGACAAATTTATAAGACTGCAAGTCACTCCCCCCATTGATAAATGGTCAAAGGGCATGAACAGACAATTTTTAGATGATGAAATTAAAACCATTTATAGTTATATGAAAAAAAATGTTCTAAATCATTATTAATTGGAGAAATGCAAATTAAAGCAAATCTGAGGTACCATCTTACAACTCTCAGATTGTCCAAGATGACAAGAAAAAATAATGGTTAATGGGGGAGTTTATGTGGGAAAACTGGTCACTGGTGGAGTTATGAAATGATCCAACAAAATTGGAGAGAAATCTAGAACTCTGCCCAAAGGATTATAAAACTGTGCATATCCTTTAACCCAGCAGTGTCATTACTGGGACTGTATCCCAAGGAAATTATAAAAGAAGGAAAAAAATCAAAAATGTTTTTAGCAGTTCTTTTTGTGGTAGCAAAGACTTGGAAAAGGAGTGGAAACCCATCAATTGGGGAATGGCTGAATAAGCTGTGATACATGAAAGCAATGGGATATTACTGTTTTATAAAAAATTATGAACAAGCTTATTATAGAAAGGCCTGGAAAGATTTACATGAACTGATGCTTAAGCAGAACTAGGAATACATTGTATATAATAGCAGCAAGAATTATAATGATCATCTGTGAAAAGCTTGGTTCTTCTCAGCAGTTCAGTGATTTGAAGCAATCACAATATATTTTCAACAAAAAATTCCATCTGCATCCAGAAAAAGATCTAAGGAGACTGAATATAAATCAGCACATGCTGTTTACTTCTTTTTTTCTGTTTGGCTTTTTGTTGTTGTTGTTGTTGTTGTTACCTCTCCCATATTTTTTCCCTTTTGCTCTGATTTTTCTCTCCCACTATGATTCATAAAACAATGTGTATTAAAAATAAATTTACCACAATGAAGATTTAAAAAAAAGAAAAATGGGGACTTAAATAATGGCATTATCTTCTAAACCACCACAGAGGTCATCTCTCACATCTTCAGCTCTTTTCTCAGAGATTTCTCTTCAGAGGAGAGAACCATTAGAAGTGCAAAATATTAATAATGGCATCATTATGCCTCCTCCTATTCTTCTGAAACTTCTAACTATGTATTATTGGGTCTTGCTTCTGGAGAGTTTTGACTCATCCATGTCTCATTTGACCAAACATCTATATATTCAGACTAAAGGACTAAACTGATCTTTCCACTATAGTGTTTCTAGGGTAATTCTTCTTCTGATATTTAGGTAATCACACCAAATCATAGTAATATAATAGGATGCCATATTAGACTGAATCATACTTTAATGGAATGATTCCATTAATTTTGTCAGATATTTGTATAAAAGCCTCTAGGCATTTTATAGAGCATTAACATGGTCAAGGAAACTAATGCATTATGATATCTTTAGGCCCAGGAAAGATCTCTACAATTATGGGTAAATACAAAGGGTACTGGAAATTTTGTGATTAGGTACTGAAATGTTCAAAGCTTTTTAGTTACTAATTGGCTTGAAAATTATGGCATATGATTTTCTCGATCAACTCTTTTCATTTGTTTTGGAAAGGTTGCATTGGGTCAAAGTAACTTTTCCTACAGTGATGTTTGAGACAAGGACTTATGATTTTATTGGTATAAGGGACTTCAAGAGGAGGAAAAACCCTCCAGCAGAGCAGGTCAGCACCTTCTCTATAACTTGTAATTTTCAGAAAACTACTTAAAATGATGAGTGGTTTGGTGCCTTGTATGACCCTGAGGTCATACAGCCATGTGTATATGTGTCAACATTTAAAGCTAGAATTTCTTGGCTCTTAGGTTGATTCTATCCACTAAGCCATGCTTCTCTTCCTTGTCCTTTGATTAGTTGGTCAAAATAAGGTAAATAAGAGAAACCATTAATTACTTAATGGGCATTACCTCAGACTAAATGAGCTCTGAGATGCAAAGTTCTGTTTCTCTAAAATATAATCATTCTCTTGGGGACAAATTTCTTGGGGAGCTTCTGGAGACAGCCTTAGTTTTAGTTCAGTTCAATAATCCCAAAATGCAGCCAGGAGTTAAAGTCCTTTACTATCTCTTTTCCAAATCTTCTTCTTCTTCTTCTTCTTCTTCTTCTTCTTCTTCTTCTTCTTCTTCTTCTTCTTCTTCTTCTTCTTCTTCTTCTTCTTCTTCTTCTTCTTCTTCTGCTTCTTCTTCTTCTGCTTCTTCTTCTCTCTTTCTCTCTCTCTCTCTCTCTCTCTCTCTCTCTCTCTCTCTCTCTCTCTCTCTCTCTCTCTCTCGTTCCTGAGAGCTCTTGTCCAAGTGTCTCCAGTGAACACCACAATTTTCAGATGAAGAAATTGAAACCATTTCTAATTATATGAAGATGTGTTCTAAATCATTATTTATCTGAGAAAAGCAAAATAAGACAACCCTGATGCACCATTACACACTTCTCAGATTGGCTAAGATGACAGAAAAAGATAAAGGAATGTTGGAGGGAATGTGGAAGAACTGGGACACTAATATATTATTGTTAGTGGAATGGTGAACAAATCCAGCCATTCCGGAGAACAATTTGGAACTGTGCTCAAAAGATTTTCAAATTGCACATATCCTTTGATGTTAGGATTCTTACAAGGTACTAAGACAGTGGAATTGATAGAGACAAGAAATTATCTAATTTATAATGGTTCAGTATGATTGATCTGATCCTACAAGGAGTTGTTATGGACCAGAACTTGAAAGAAAGTACTGAGTAGAATTGAGACAATATTTAAATCTAGTTTGGCATTGATTTAATCCTACAATAAGTAATGGTTTCCTAGAGATATAATGAATGATGTATACTCAGTGTACAGCATATAAGCAAGAAGCTCTCAGGACACAAGCCCACTCTTAGAGATGGAGATAGATTCATTCCATTTTCCACCTTGCTGGCTGGAGGCTCAAGTGAAGGAGATAAGATTTTGATGAAAAAAATAAAGGATTTGGACTTTAATTCCTGGCTGCATTTGGGGTTATTACTCAGAACTGAAATTAAGGCTGCTCCCAGAAGCCCCTCAAGAAACCTGCTCCCAAAGAAGATTAAATTTTAGAGAAGACCACTACATTTTGGCACCTGAACATAGGACAGGCATAATTCTGATTTCAGTGGAAAAGTCTTTGATCCTGATTTCAGTGGAAAAGTCTCCTTGACCCAGAAATTAGGGTAATTACAACAAGGAAACTTTGTTAAAGGGCTAAAATAGTATTTCAGCTAAAATAGGACAGATGTTTAGAAAACAGGCTTCTTTTCCAGTTCAAGGAAAATGTGTAGAGAACATTGTCAGACTTATGAAAAGCCAAGGTTTGATTATAATTTGGGAGCAGATCACTGAACTTTTAGAAACAGTACACATCTCCTTCGTTCTCTATGGAAAAAGAATTGGATTTAGAGGAGTAGAAATTAGTAGGAGAACAACTATGTCAATTCTACAATGAAAATGGCCCTAACTCAATTTCCAAAGAAACACTTAATACATACAATTTAATACAACTGGCTTTAGGAAATTATATAAGTTACAGAATAAGGAAAAAGAAGAAAGAAGAGGGGGAGGTGCCAAATAAACTAGGTGAAAAGGATGAAGAATGAGATAAGAGTGGAGTTAAGTACAATTCTGAGTGTGGCACTTCACAACAGGAGTATTTCCCATCCCCCTGACCTACTTCCCTCAATTAACCCTTCATGAGTGGAAGAAGAAGGAGGAGGGGAAAGAGCAGTGACACAGTCAGCTTCACCTATGAAGCAGCCTATGACAAGATTAAAAAAAGGCATTGGTTAAGACAAAAAATGAAAGGCAGGATATATCTGATTTAAAAATAAATGCATACCCTGTGATTGAAGACCTTGATTCTTCAGGCCAACAAAATAGAAGATTCACTCCTTTTGATTTGGAAAAAATTAAGGGTTTGAAAAAAGGTTGCACTCTTTATGGGGCTACATCAGCTTATATTAAGATGTTACTAGATAATTTGGCTTATGAAATCTTAACCCCAAGTGATTGGAAATCCATAGCAAGGACATGTTTAGAACATGGACAAAACTTGTTGTAGCTTTCAGAGTATCATGAATTATGTAGGATTCAAACCGGATGCAATAGGCAAACAGGAGTTAATGTACAAATCACTTTTGACCACCTAGCCAGTGAAGGTCACTATGGAGAGAATTCAGAACAGATTAGTTACCCCAATACAGCTTATGAACAGATTGCTACTTCTGCTATAAAAGCTTGGGGTTCCCTCCCAGGAAAAGATGAAGGTAAAGCCTTCACAAAAATAGAGCAAGGTCCCAAAGAACCCTTTGTGGGACTTCTGCAAGCTGTCACAAGAACCATTGGAGAAAATACTGCTACAGAAATAATGACCAGACATCTGGCTAAGGAAAATGCTAATGAAGTTTGCAGAAGAATTATATGGGGGCTACACAAAGATGCTCTTTTAGAGGAGATCATAAGACACTGTGCCACAGTGGGCACAAATGCTTATTATACCCAGATTATGATAAACATGGGAAGACAGGGTCCCTCTTGGCAAAGGACTTCTAGAGAAAATCATTGACATTTTCAGTGTGGAAAGGTTGGACATCTAAGAGTCCAATGTAGATATGAGATAGAGTAAGAAGACAAGGTGAGATAAGACCTAAAACCCTATGTCCAAAATGCCACTGGGCCTCAGAATGTAGATTGACCCAAGGAAATGAGAGGCAGGGCCCAGCTCCAAGATATCATTCAAAATACAGGTGGGGCATAATGGCAGCTGAGTTTACAGCCAGAGAATCTTTATAAAGTCAGGGCTCTGATGTGATCAGTCAGCCAAAAAGCAGTCAGGTGGCAGAAAGGGATTACATGATCAATCAGCAGAAAAGCAATCAGATAGCAGAAAGGGATTACAATTGCGGAGAATACAGGCTTTTTTAACCCAACAGAAGGGCAGTGTCCAGTATGAGCAGCTCCAATGTGATTGCCAGATGATGAGGAGAGATTAGAAAGTGGTAAATGGAAGGGACTAGATAGGTTAATTGCCTGGGAGAGAGGGTTTGCTTGTCTTTCTACAGACGGAGAAGGAATCAGATGGGTGCCAATGAGCCATATTCACCTTGTCCATCAGAGAGACAGAAAAAGAGAAAAAATCTGGAAACAAAGGAGAAGACCTAAGAACAAAATCTGCAGGAATCATTGGATTCCCTAACACAAGATGACACTGTTGCAGGACTTGAAAACCAGCAGGAATCATTGGATTCCTTGAGATGAAAAATTGTTGATGAGACTATTGCAGGACTTTAAAACTTGCAGGAATTATTGGATTCCTGGCACATGAACTAATGGACAATAGATTGGTTTTGGACTTTTTTTAGGACTTACTGACATGTATAATTCCTCATGTTAATTCATGTTATTTGTTACATCACTACTAGTCTGTAATTTATGTAATTATGTAATTTATGTAATTATGTGTAATACCTCCCATATTTATGGATTTATGTGTACTTGTTTTAAGAGTGAGCCCCTTCAGTAACCCGCTAATCTGATTTCCCATTTTCTTTGGTGTTTTCATCTCCCTTCCTGAGATGTCAGAGAGGGCGTGATCACCTCTCTTTATGGTGTTTTCACTCCTTTTTTGATCAGTCAGAGAAGGCGTGATCATCTTTTTTTCTTTTTTTTTTTATTTTTTATTTATTTTTATTTTTTTTGAGGCTCTCACCTCCTTGAGAAGTCAGAGAAGTCATGACCACCTATGTTCAAAATCAAAAAAAAAGGGGGAAATGTTAGGATTCTTACAAAGTACTAAGACAGTGGAATTGATAGACAGTATCTAATTTAGCATGGTTCAGTATGATTGATCTGATCCTACAAGGAGATGTTATGGGCCAGAACTTGAAACAAGGTACTGAATGGAATTGAGGAGACAATAGTTAAATCTAGTTTAGCATTGATTTAAATCCTATAACAAATAATGGTTTCCTAGAGATATAATGATTGATATATACTCAGTATACAGCATATAAGCAAGAAGCTCTCAGGGCCAGACACACAAGCCCACTCTCAGAGGTGGAGACAAATTCATTCCATTTTTCATCTTTGTGCTGGCTGGAGGCTCAAGTGAAGGAGATAAGATTTTGCTGAAAACAATAAAGGATTTGGACTTTAATTCCTGGCTGCATTCAGGATGATTACACTGAACTGAAACTAAGGCTGCCTCCAGAAGCCCCGCAAGAAACCTGCTCACAGAAAGATTACATTTTAGAGAAGAATATTACACTTTGATCCATCTGTGTTTCTATATCCCAAAGAGACTTTAAAAGAGGGGAAGGGACCACATGTACAAAAATGTTTTTGGCAGCCCTTTTTGTAGTAGCAAGAAACTGGAAATTGAATGGGTGCCCATCAGTTGGAGAATGGCTGAATAAGTTATGTCATATGGATGTTATAGAATATTATTGTTCTGAAAGAAATGATCAAGAGGATGATTTTAGAGAGGCCTGGAGAGACTTATATGAACTGATGCTAAGTGAAATGAGCAGAATCAGGAGATCATTGTTCATGGCAACAGCAAGATTATACTATGATCAATTCTGATAGACATGGCTCTCCTCAACAGTGAAATGATTCAAACCAGTTCCAATGATCTTGTGATGAAGAGCACCATATACATCCAGAGAGAGGACTGTGAAAACTGAGTGTGGTTCACAACATAGCATTTTCATTCTTTTTGTTGTTTGCTTGTGTTTCATTTTCTTTCTCATTTTTCCCCAGTTTTATTTGATTTTATTTTTTTGCACAGCAAGATAATTGTATAAATATGTATTCACATATTGGATTTAGCATATTAAAAAATTATCATACTTAGTTTATAAAGTCCTCTACAGGCTGGCCTCAAGCTATCTTCCCAGACTCATTGGATATTACTTCCCCTCCTACATTCTATGATACATCAAACTATCTTTCTCTCTGTACCTCATGTATGACAATTTCCTTCCTCAGTGCCTTTGCATTAGCTATTCTTCATACCAGGAATGCATTCCCTTCTCTCTGCTAACCCTAAAAATTCCCTTATTGCTTCAGAATATATCTTCACCTATGTGAAGTCCTTCCTCATTTGTTCTAATTGCTAACTGTTCTAACTTTCACAAACCCACCTTTTGTGTCTTTTGTATGTATTATTTCCTTTATATTGATCCTCTGTATGTTTATATATGTATTTATTATCTTTCCCATTAAAATATAAGCTTCTTGTGAGTAAAAAAAAAAAGATATAGCCTTCCTGATGTCATTGATACTTTTCAAAAACAAAAGATAAACAACAAATTAAGGGATCTAGCTACTTGCTGAAGTAGGAAGATTTCCTTTTTGATAGGATGTGTAATTTGAAAAGTACACCCTCATTTGTTTAGTCTTAACAATTCAATTATATTTTAAAAGATTTGTTTACTATAATGGGAGTGGGCAGGATATTGTAATAGATGATGGGAACATGAAGATTGAAAATACCATGATCTTTGCCCTCAATGAAAAAATGTGATAAACCCTAAAGGAATCTAAGCCCATTTGAGGAGGCAGAGATTTCCCTTTATGAAAGACATTGAGAAATTAGAAAGTGTCCAAATAAGGGTAATCAGGATGGTGAAAGATTTTGAACTTATGACTCATGAGACTTAGTTCAAGGATCTGGAAAATTTTACCTTGAAAACAAGACTTAAGCAGGGACAGGGAAAGAGAAGCTATCTGTCTTAGAGCAATTGAAGATCTTTCTTACAGTAAACTGACCTAAAAATATCAGGCAAATATTTCAGAATGACTGACTTTATACTTAAGTTAAGAAAAAAAAATCCTAATAATTAGAACAAATTAAAAAAAAAAAGGGGGGGGAGAGATATTCTCACAGAGAATAGTTTGCCTCTCTCCCCCTTACTAAAAGTCTTCAAGCAAATTTTTTGGTGAATAAAGAAAAGGAATATCTGAATAAAGTTTGGGTTGAACTAAATAACCTGAGTTTGATTTCAAAGCTTCTTGTCAATTACACTTGAGCAAAGTTAGGAGACTGTGACTCTATCATCTCTAGAACTAGAAATACTTATTGACTGACTTACTAGAATCCCTACTTTTCTTCAAGTGCCACCTTCTATGTGAATCCTTTCTTGAACCTTCTAGCTGTTAGTATCTTCCTTCACAAATAATTGTGTGTGTGTGTGTGTGTGTGTGTGTGTGTATGTTGCAGAGGATAGTGTGAGAAATAACTCTATTGGACTTGAGAGGGGTGACAGTGAAAGTCTTTAATTACTCAACTTCAGAGGTGGGTATCCCTATAGAATAGGAATGCTTGGAATCAATAATTGTCCTTTTTTATTGCCAAAACTCAAGTCCCTCTCTTTATGCCTTATTGACTGAGTACCAGAGGTCACAATCTAATTGTGCATAATTCCTATATATGAGTGTGAATCTCCATCTCAATTACCCCATTATTCCTCTCTTGGCATTCACCTTATTTGGACAGTTCAGTCTTTCTCTGATTCACCTAGGCTGGTTACTATCCTATCTGAAGAGTCTAATCCTCCAATGTCTCCTTCTCTGATCACATCATTACATCTGCCCTACTCCCTCTTGTGTAAGTGGTTCTTCACCTCTAATTGCATTTTGGGACAATGTTTTTTATTCTAATTCTCCACTCTGTTACATTCTCCATTTATTATTATTTTTTTTATTTCCTTGGTTTTGTTCTAGGTTCCTAGTCTCCTTTCTTAGGTTTTAATTTTTTTTGTTTTTCTTACTTCTTTCTTATTTTTTCAATATTTCTCTAATTCAACTTTTATAACTATGCAAACCATTTCTCACAATAGAATGATGGACCTGGAGTAAGGAAGACTAATCTCGAGTTCAAATTTGGCAAGTCACTTAGGTCTTTTTGCCTCAGTTTCTTTATCTGTAAAATTACTTGGACAAATAAATGGCAAACCACTTTTCTTTGTCAGGAAAATTCCAAATGGTATCATGAAGAGACACCCATAATGCATTGGCATCCTTGGTCACATTAAACCTCTATAAAACATTTGTGTATGTGCATGGGTATGTATGTATATATATATATATATATATATATACATATATATATATATATATATATATGTTTCTGAATATGCATGCATATATATGTATTTTATAAACATATATAAATGTGTATATAAATGTGTGTATGTAATTGTTTGCTGTTCCCTTTATTCTGTTTTATGAAAGGTGGGGAATATGCAAATTCATTAAAAAGAAATTGACCACTAATTTTCATGACAAGACTGAGTAGCCTGACAGCTCCTACTCCTGTCTCCAGAGATTGTAAGCTCCTTGAGATAAGGAGCTATTTCACTTTTATCTTTGTCTACCTACTGCCTAAAGCAATGCCTGATACATCCTACTTAGCAAATGAATATTGATTGATTGAATGGGTGAAGTTGAGGAGAATGTGTTCTAGGGATGATAATTGGAAAAGAGATCGAGTTATTGTGTCTACTATGTGTCAGGCATTGGGCCATTGTCTCATTTGATTCTCACAACAACCCTGTAATGTGTGTGCTACTATTAATTATTATTAATCTGCTATTATTAAACCTAAGTATAGGTAACTGGGGTGGATGGAGTTTTAGTGACTTGTTCATCTACTAAGTGCTTGAGACCAGATTTGAATTCAAGTTTTCATAAATCCATACTCAACATATCCATTGTACCACCTGAAAGAGATCTAGACTTACTCCTTCAAATATAAAGATTTATGGAGAAACTCTGATTAGTTATTGTCACACTGGTAGTTAAATGGCAAAGATAAAATTTGAACCTAAGTCCCCTGTATGCCAATTTGTTATTACCTGTAACCATATTTACATTGACTCTTAACAGGCACAAGATGCCCTTGGGGAACAGTAAATTGTCTAATCTAGCTTAAATATAGAGTGAATAAAAGGGAGTAGTATGAAATAAGGCTACAAATGATGTATGAAAGATATTGGCCTTTTGTATAATCATAACTTGCCATTGTAGCCATTTTTCTATCTGCCTATATAAATGAATTAAGATTCTCCTTGCAGTATGTTGATGAAAGTATATCTGCCCCTCCACTTTTCTCTTAAGGTAATGCATATCACTCAAAAACTGTCTTGTATATTCTAATTGAAAAGCCCTGAAGAAATTGTTTCACGCAATTATGAAGTGCATTAAAGAAGTTGCTTTAAATTAATTATCTCTTTCTCTGTGAGAGAAGGCAGCAATTCTGTGCCCTTTATTTTATCCTACACCCTCAGAAGAGAATGATCTTTGCTCTGGACAGTTTCAGAAGTCCTGATTGAGACATTCAACTGTGGTTCAGAAAACCTGACTTGCCCAAAGTGTACTAAGAGATTAAGAATATTAGAGGAAGTAAGTAATGAAACAATGATCATAGATGGGGAAAGGAAGAGGGAATGTGGCTCTATGCCAGACTCTTTACTTTTCCTGGAATCACTTCAGGACCTGGGGAAATCCTTCTATGATTATTGTTCTTCTATTTATCTCTCTTCCCATCTTGGTAGCAAACTGTCACTAGTAGTACACTCTAGTCAGTAGTCTCAAGAACAACAACAAAAAAGTGCTTTGCTGTAAACATGAGGATTTATTTGCCTGTGTATCAAGTGAGTCTGAACCAAGGAGGGACTGCAGGTCTTTGTCCTAGGGCAGGAAATTGAAATTCTTGTAACTTTCAAAGGAAAGGGGCAGAGATAGAGCCTACTGAGATTAATTTGTGTTTAGGGAAAGTCTGTTAACAGGATAGTGTAGTAGGATGGGGCAGTTGAGGTATGATCACAATGTAGTGCCACTTCAAAGTCTGTTTTCCCAATTCCCATCTTGTACCTCGGACCCAGATAGGTTGTGGTTACTACTTCCTCAGGGTTTTAAGATCAATATTAAAAACTAGGGTTTCAATTACTGTTACTCATGAGCTTCCACTGATATAGTTCACATTAACAATTTGACAGCCAGATAATCAGTTGACCTTTATAAAAGGAATATAGTAAGAATTTTTGTACAAAAGACTCCCTTGCCTCCCCACCCTCAAAAAATTTCCCCTATACAAAATAATATGCTTGGGGAGTATAGGCTCAAACTTAAAACAGTTAACAAGGTAGGGACATGATTATATGTGTGTATGGGACTTCATATGTATTTTTACATATATATGTGTGCATATACATACATATATCTACATTGTTTATCTATATACACATGTTAAAAATAATACTCTTGACACTGAAAAATCAGATATCAAGGAAAATTTTGTTTTGTTTTTTACTGAGGCAATTGAGATTAAGTGACTTGCCCAGAGTCACATAGCTAAGAAGTGTTAAGTGTCTGAGGCCAGATTTGAACTCAGGTACTCCTGACTTCAGGGTTGGTGCTCTATCCACTGTGATACCTAGCTGCGCTCTCAAGGAAAATTTATTAAAGAAGAATTTTAAGAAATTGCCTTAATGTTTCTGGCCAGAAGCGGGGTCCCACTCCTCTTCATTCTTGCTAGTGTGGTGCAGCTCCTCTCTTCAGAAAATGGACTGGTCCATTTTATCTGAGTAACAGTCTTTCTACATGTCCACTACATGTTTCCCCTTAATACATATATAAAATACTCCTCCCTTCATCATACATTTCATGTTAAAAAATGGCATAAAAAACTCCTCCTCTGGGGTGTGTGTTTAATATTCAATTAGCCTATTAAGCAATAGTGATTTGGTTAAGTCAGGTCACTGATCCCAACTAGTTTGGGCTGGATGGGCTATTATCTTAAGTGTGTGGTTTTCTCAAAACCACAAGAATCTTTCTGATTGGTTGAATCCACCTGTGCCTTCCTAACCCCCCCCCCATTTCTTGTTTACTCAAGGCTTCTATTGATTACCTAATTGTTGTTCTTCCTTAACCTCTAACATTCTGAAAACCTTTTGGTGAGTGGTACCCATTATCCCACACTACCTCAAAGCTTATAACATTGTGGAAACCTAAATTTTCAATATTTTTCACAATTTTACCATTTTCTTTTAAATAAGGATTTGTTTTCTACATCTTTTCTGTTGCTCCTTCTTCAAGCCTTTTATCATCTATAATTTAATCTTCCTCAAAAGTAACCATTCTAATTTAACATTTCTCTTTAAAACTAAAAACTTGTAACCTGGAAGAAATAAGACTAACAAAGGAATACAACAAACTTGGCACAAACAAGAAAATAAAACAATAATATATTCCACAATCCTTAATTATATACATGGTTCTGAGTAGACCCACAGCTTGAACCCACCATTCCTTTTTTTCCTGTCCTTTGGGGTGATGGAGACAAGGGATGGAGATCTCGGTCTTCCACAGGAATCATGACTACTTCAATCTGGAAAAGAGTGTATAGTTGAGTCATCTTAAAGGGTAAACCTTTAAGGACTTTATTTCATACAGATTTACGTGTCTATCAACAGATAAAAGGACTAGGCCAAATATTCATTTGCCTACTTATTTAGGATATAATGACCATATTTTTCAGATTGAAAACTGCAAGATCTTACATACTTATGTTCTACTCATGATTTCTATTCATCACTTACTCTGATTAAAGAAGTTTGACATAAGAGGAAAAAGCTGAGACATAATTAATAATCAAAAATTAGTCCTTCAGGCCTCAGTCTGAGAGCACACGCATGATAGGATAAAGCATCCTTAGCTCTGTTTTATAGTTGACAACCAATTATGTAGTAACAATACCACCTTATCTCCATTCAAGAATAATCAGGTGGGTTTTTATTGAAAGGAACTCCCCTGGGAAACTGAGTCAGAAGAATCCCACCTAAGCAGAGGCCAAGCTTGTCTTTCCAACTTTTGCCCAGATGTTAACCTCCAGTTGTAACAGTTCAAGATCACATTACTCTGAGTAGACAGTGGCACATTTCTCTCATATGGTGGATTCTGAATTCAAAACTCTAAACAAGCTATAGTCCCAAGAGATTTTATCTCAAATAGCAAATCTCATCAATCAACACTTCAGGTGAATTTAGTTCTCAAGAATCACATATCCCAAATAAGTTTTGAATATAATTTTATATTACAGTAAGAGTAATATTTAATAACAGTAAGAAATTCATCCTAGAAAGCTCTTATGTCAAAAGAGCTATCTGTTTTAAATTTCCATCCTTAGTTTTGTCTGTAGAGGGTTTCCTATAGTAATTACCCCCACCTTGTTTGGTTTCCTCCACTTCCTCTGATTTTCCTAGTTCAGAAAAAGGTCCCTTACCTTTGGTGTAATGAGTCCAACCTTGTTCAGCAGTTCTTACATCAGTCTCAGTGGTTAACAGAATCTGGAATCTGGAAGAAACCTTTCTCCTTTCCAAGATTTTATCAGTACATAGTCACCTGGTTTGAATGGATGCACAGTGAATTCAAGAGACAGTCTGAACAAAGGGTCCTTTCAATGGAAGGTCTGAAAGACAAATAGATACTGCCAGTTTATAGTCTCTTAGAAACTTATCCTTTGTCTGAAGAGATGGGACCTCTCCTTCCCCATCCATAAGGCTTTCTAAACAACATTTCAAAGGGTTATAATCCAATATCCTGCCTAGAGGCCATTCTGACTCTGAGAAGTGCTAGTAGCAAATATCTCATCCAAGGTAACCTTGTTTCAATGCCTAGCTTAATGATCTGTTGTTTCAAAGTTTGATTCATTCCCTCTACTCTTCCTGAAGAAGGTAGACGCCAAGGGTATGGAATTCCCACTTAATTCCTAAACACATCATGAATTCTGTAATACCCTAGCAGTAAAATGGTTCCATGGTCTGAGTTAATCCTTTCCACTAACCTAAAACTGAGGAATGATCTGTTCAAGGAGGACTTTGCTGACCCCAGCTGCCTTGGCTGAGCTTACAATACAGGCTTCCACTCATCAGTTAAGTAATCTACAATTACCAGTAAATAGTGGCATTTTAGAGAAATCCACCTGAATTCTTTGGAAAGGTGAGATTTTTCTTCCCCCACTTCATTTGTTTCCTCATGACTTTTTTGTTAACCTTCTGGCATATCACACATCTTTCTGTGGTTTGTTTTGCCACTGTATAAATACCAATACACCCTGTTTAAGAATCACATCACCACAGTGCCTGGGTTTCCCAATGACTCCCCCTATGGAGCATTCCCATCAGTTGTCTCATTATCCCTTTGCTTAACATTTTGAGAGTGATGAAGTTAGTGGCAGTCAGAGTTGTTAAAATTCCCTTATGGTAAGTGCACAGGTTCTTCATGAAAGAATTCATGAACCCGAATTATTAATTGGCAAAAATAAAAGTTTATTTTTGTATAGGAAACCAGTTCTGCTAAGAGACTGACTTCTATAATGGCAAAGTCCTATTAGGGAAATGAAAGTTGACACTTAGAGGAGAATACCTTCTTAGTGGGCAGGGTCCTAAAAGCAGAACAAGCTGCTTTGGACTTTCGGCAAAGACGGAGTTCAGAAATTGCCCTTTAAAAGGAGTCTTGAGGTTCAGGTTTCAGGTTGAAAAGGAAGCCAAAGTTTCTAGGCCTAGATGCTTATCAGTACCTGACCCAGATCTCCAACTGGAATTAACAACACTTCAAAGGGGTACTTTTTGACCAAAATTTCATTGAATCAATGGGTCTGGCATTTCTGAAAGATAACTTATCTAGGGGGAGACTCCAAAAGGGATCACATATCAAAAGGGAACAGTTTCAGAGTAATAATCTTAAAAGGAAAATAATTTCAGTAAAGGGAACAATTTCTCTTCCTCTTCAGGAGTACTCATCATCTTTTCTCATCTTTAGTAGCCTCTGATTTAGACAACTCTGTTTCTCTTTGATTGAAGAGGAGGATCATGTTAGGATGATCTGTTTGAGGTTTTAAGAATAACATGGGTGACTTTTGAAGTGTCCCACCACTATTTTCTAACACTTGTTTGATTAGTTCACCATGAGCCAAATCCTTTCTCTTACTATTTACAAAGCCTCATTCCTCCCAAAAATCTTCCAAAAGTGTGGACTGCCCCATAGGCATATTTGGAATCTGTATATATAGTTCCTTTTTCCCCATATAGTTTCTTAAAGGCATTTTTGTAAGCCACAAGCTCTGGCTCTCAGAAGGCTTCCAGTCACGTCTCAAATATCCAGATCTTTTTCCTTTATAATTCAACTAACTGAGACAAACACATAAGACAAAACACAGGTACACACACACACACACACACACACACACACACACACACACACACAAACTGTTTTTCAATTATTTTTCCTTCTGATTAGCACAAAGTTGTCTCTTCCTTTTCCCTACTCCTGGGAGAGCATTCCCAATACCTTTCCAGGGATTCCTCCCTTTTCTCTAGGCCTGAATCTTTTCTTTCCATCTACAAATCCAGCAAGTTTTGGTGCAGCCGAAAGCTACCCATTCAAGATTTACATGTAGATTTCTGCTAGATGGTTTCTGCAAGGCTGGCACAGCCCAAAGCTGCCCACTTCAGCCTTCCACTAGAAAGAAATATCCCCCAACCAACAAAGGGTGTTTCTTAACCTTTGTTCGATATATTTACTTGCATGATCTGCTGGCTGGCTCCCCCATCTTTAAACTTCTTCAGACTACCTCAAAGCTAGTGGTTTGAAGTCTCAAGTTCAAAGAGAACAGGGTTCAACCTCCAGGACCATTGAAATAAATGGGAGTGTCCTTCCTAAGTGGTCTTACCCTACTCTGACCAGTTCTGCAAGTCAAGCCCCATGTTGGGTGCCAAAATTGTTAAAAAGTAACACTCGACACTGAAAATCAGATATCGAGGAAAATTTATTAAAAAAGATTCTTAAGGAATCACCTTAACATTTCTGTCCAGAAGTGGGCCCCACTCTTCTTTGGGAAGAGGGAGCACTAAGTACAGAAATGGGGGAACCTTTATACTTGCTCATGTGACTCAGCTCTTCCCTTAAGGGATTGGTCCATTTTATCTGGGTTACAATCTTTCTGACATGTCCATTACATGTTTCCCCTTAATATGTATAAAATACACCCCTCCTTTCATCATACTTCCCATGTTCAAAAATGGTATAAAACTCCTCCTCTGGGGTGTGTTGTTTAATATTCAATTAGCCTATTAAACAAGCTAGTGATTTGGTCAAGTCAAGTCATTGACCCCAACTAGTTTGGGCTGGATGGACTATTATCTTAAGTTGTGGTTTTCTCTAAACCACAAGAGTCTTTCTGATTGGCTGAAACCAGCTGTGCCTCCTTTGCCCCCCAATTTCTTGTTTGCTCAAGGCTTCTAGTGATCACTTAATTGTTCTTCTTTAACCTCTCACATTCTGAAAACCTCTTGGTTAGTGGTACCCATTATCCCACAAAGCTTATATACACTATGGAAACCCAATTTTTCAGCATTTTTCATACATACATACATGTCAGAAAGAGAACTGGCAAAGTAGTATTTTATAGCTATGGTTACTGAAAATTCTTTTTCTTTCTTTTCAGAATTCTTATGAAGTTCCCTTTAGATGTAATGTTCTGTTAGGTCCAAAAAGTTGGTGTTTCTGTTGAGATCATAGCTGATACTTCTCTCTGATGTGAAGGTTGTATCTGGTTGAAAATCTTAACATCCTTTGGTGACTGACTACCTTTCCACGTCTATATGAAGACATCTGTCTGTCTTCATAATTACCATTCTCCTCCATGCACAAGTTGTACTTCTGCACGTCTCAAACTCACCAGATCACCTGGGTACTCCCTTCTCAGATTACTGTACCCATTCACTCAAGATCAGGAAAGAATAGATTCAAAACCAATAATCAACAACAACAACAAATAAATCTCCAAAACCAAAAGTACCATGTGTGCATGGAAATATGACAAAAGACTGGGGATACAAGGTGTCAGTTCTAAGACATTTAAAAATGTAACATTTCAAAAAGTGAGACAACTAAGATGTTTCTTCTTTTCTTAGGAAACTATGTTTTGTTGCTCATTCATTTTCTGTCATTTCTGATTCTTTGTGACCTCATTTAAGATTTTTTTTTGTTTGTTTGTTTGTTTGTTTGTCAGAGATTCTAAAGTGTTGTGCCACTTCCTTCTCCAGTTTATTTTGCAAATGATAAAACTGAGGCAATGTAGGATTAAATGACTTGTCCTGAGTTATACAATTAGTAAGTGTCTGAGGTTGCCATTTGAACTCAGGTTCTCCTGACATCAAGACCAGTGTTCTATCTCTGCATCACCTAGTTATATAACCATCTCTTTCATCCAAATAAGATCTCTTTCTGCCCTGGCTACTAGATGTTATCTCAACTGGTCTTGGGTTTTTTTTTTTTGTTTTGTTTTGTTTTTGTTTTTTTATTACATGGTCATGGTCACTGAGAAGCAATGGATGGGAAAAAAAAGTAAAACTCTTTCTTCCCTGAAAATATAACAATCTTCCTAGCAGCTGAAAAGGAATAAGAGGCTCCTTTCCTGATTGTCATGACACTAGTATGTCTTGGGTCCCCATGTGTGGTTTGACCTTATCTAAGACAGTGAAATTTCAAGAACTTATTAGAAAGTTCACTGGACAAGTCAAGAGACCTGAGTTATAGTCTTGCCTATTACTAATTATGTGCCTCTGTTTTACCTCTGTTTCTTTTTTCCACCAATAAGAAGGTGGAAGACAGTGGTAGCAAAGATCTATAGCATTTAGGACTGATTTAACATAACTTAGTTGATCTTCATTTTAGTTGATCTTTCATTTTCCTGGTCTCATGGCCTCTACAAAGATGGATCTCTTACCTTACTAAGAAAGCAAGTTATTTGATGGGAAAACCCTCTTCTTCTATTCCCTTAATAACAAAACTCTTTAATATCATCACCTGCTCTCTCCATTCTCCTGTCACTGACAAAGAGTTGGTCTTTCTCTTTGCCAACCCCATTATGAATATTCCAGGGCTTCCCTTCAGGTTTTCTTCTGTGGATTGTATCTACAGTCAAATCATCCCAACTATGTCTAAAATCTTCAGCCTCTCACTATCTACAGACTTCTTTTCTATTTCCTTCAACCACACCTAAGTCTTCAAAAACTTTTCTAGATCCTGCAAGAAGAAGCAGGTGGTCCAGTGAATATAACATTGGACCTAGAGTCAGGAGGACCTGAGTTCAGATCCAGCTTCAAACACTTATTAGCTGTGCTACCCTAAGTGAGTCACTTAACACTGTTTGCCTCACTTTCCTCATCTGTCAAATGAGCTGGAGAAGGAAATGACAAAGCACCTCAGTGTCTTTGGAAGCCAACTCTAAACAGGACCATGGAGAGTCAGACATGACTAAAATGACTGAATAACAAGGAGATATTGTCACACTTGTTCAAATTTTTGTTCTGTATCCCTCTTCCCTGTCTTAAACACAGTCCTTGGGAAGATTGGTTATCCCTGCCTATTCTTCCTGCCTTTTTATTTAATCCTTTATAATCTAGCTTCAGAATTTATCATTCAATTGAAACTGCTTTCTCTAAAGTTACCAGAGATCTATTAATTGCCAAATCTGATGGTCTTTTATCAATTTTTTCCTCCTTCATTTTTCTATGGCATTTGATACTATTGCATAATATTGCATACCTCATACTGTCTTCTCTCTGGATTTTCTTCTTACTTGTCCAATCTCTTTTTCTTAGTCTATTCATCATCCATATAATGCTTCCTAGTTTTCTTTCCTAGATACTCTTCTCATCTCACTCTATAATCTTTCACATGATATTTTTCATGAAGTCATGTCCTTACCAGAGTCCTAAATAACCAATTGCCCACTGAACAATTAAAACTGGCTTTCCCAGAGTCATCTCAAACTCAATATCTAAAACAGAACTCATTATCTTTCTCTCAAACCCTCCTTTCTTCTAGATTTTACCATTTCTGTCAAAGACATCACTAATTTTCTAATTTCTAGGTTCATAACCTTGTCATTCATAACTTTTGACTGCTCACCCTTCCTCATTTATACATTTAATCAGTCACCAAATACTGCTGTTTCTACCTTTTCAACATCTTGGCCATTTGGTCTCATCTCTCTTTTCACATAGCTACCACTTTACTTCTAGTCTTTTATTCTCATCTAAAGAAAAACAGCCTCCTGACTGGTTACTTATAACTTCAGTTTAAATTACATTCAGCTACCAAAGTAATTTTCCTTAAATGCATATCTGACCATGCGACTCTCCTCAATCAAATCTAGTAGCTTCTTTTTGCTTTCAGGATAAAATAAAAAAAAATCTTCTGTTTGCCTTTTAAAGCTCTAAACACCTTGGCTTCTTCCTATCTTTCCAACATTATTTGTCATTACTTTCTCCCTCTTGCACTTGTTTCCAGCAAAATTGACCTTCACACATAATGTTCCAATTTCCTCTTCCATATTTTTTTACTAGATATGTCCCCTTCCCATCCCTGGAATAGATTCTCTCCTCACTGCTAGTCTTGAAAACTTGCTTCTCGAGAATTATTTTCAACATGAAAACTTTTCTTACCCCTCAAGGACTACTGCCCTGTAGCCCAAAGTACCTTGTATTGAACTACTTTACATTTTATTTATATTTATTCACTTTATATTTATGCTGAATATAATTATATATGTAATCATTGTCTCCTCAATTGGAATATAAATCATCTGTAAGAGATTGTTTCATTCTTTGTACTTGTATGCTCAGAACTAAGCAAATGTCCTGGTGCATAATATACATATAATAAATGTTTGTTAATGTATTGAGATCTTTGCCACCAAAATTGTTGTTCTGCCTTCTCCCGCATTATATATTCTCCCATGAAGTTATGTCCTTGGAAGCCACACAAAGGTTCTTTTCCTGCTTTTTGCCACAGGCTTTATTCTAGTCCCAGCCCCAGACATAACAATTCTTAACTATGACTCTGAGAATTCAGATCAAGTAACCTTGTAGAGTAGACACTGAAACAACTCTGTACAATTAGGGAGACATGTTGCATAGAGGCAGTTTTATTCTAGATATTTTCATTGAGTTAACCAACCTAGCTCCAGGCTATTTCTGGTCTAGATCTTTGACTCCCACACAGAGATCTACCTTTTGCTTTCCAGTTACCTAACATTCTTATCCCACTTTTCTCTATACCCCTCTGTCTAGAATAGGAAAAAAGTAAGTCTATTCTCACCCTTCAGTCCCAGTACCCAACATAGAATGAATTTCAGCCCTGATCTGATTCCTGCCCTCACTTTCAGGGGTTTATTTGTCTATTCAGTTTAGTTAAAATTTCTGTCTCCAAACAATCTGGAACTATGCCCAAAAAGTTATCAAACTGTGCGTACCCTTTGATCCAGCAGTGCTACTACTGGGCTTATATCCCAAAGAAATACTAAAGAGGGAAAAGGGACCTGTGTGTGCCAAAATGTTTGTAGCAGCTCTTTTCATAGTGGCTAGAAACTGGAAGATGAATGGATGTCCATCAATTGGAGAATGGTTGGGTAAATTGTGGTATATGAAGGCTATGGAATATTATTGCTCTGTAAGAAATGACCAGCAGGATGAATTCAGAAAGGCTTGGAGAGATTTGCATGAACTGATGCTGAGTGAAATAAGCAGAACCAGAGGATCGCTATACACTTCAACAACAATACTGTATGCAGATGTATTCTGATGGAAGTGGATATCTTCAACATAAAAAAGATACAACTCACTTCCAGCTGATCAATAATGGACAGAAACAACTACACCCAGAGAAGGAACACTGGGAATTGAATGTAAAATATTAGCACTACTGTCTATCTACCCAGGTTACTTATACCTTCGGAATCCAATACTTAATGTGCAACAAAAAAATTGGATTTACACACATATATTATAATCTAGGTTATACTGTAACACATGTAAAATGTATGAGATTGCCTGTCATCTAGGGGAGGGAGTAGAGGAAGGGAGGGGAAAATCTGGAAAAATAAATACAAGGGATAATGTTATAAAAAAAATTACTCATGCTTATATACTCTCAAAAAATGTATAATTATAAAATTAATTTTAAAAATTGTCTCCATTAGGAAGCTTAGGAAGCACATTTGTTCTATCATTAAAACTAAGATAGCCTGAAGAACCAGGGACTTTTCTTGCTTACCAATTACCATAGAAACATAGAATATTAGAGTTGGATAAGATTTTAAAGGTAATCTTACATAAGCACCCTTCATTTTACAAATGAGAAAAATGATCTCCAAAGAGATTGAGATCTGAAGTTACAAAGGTAATTCTTCCATAGGACTCCTGACTTCCAATATACTCTTCTTTGTACTATGTTCAGCTCCATCCCCTCTAACACTTTTCTCTAGTTATTGACACAATAATTTAAAATCAATCAATCAAAATGAGAAGGTCTTAAATAATGGTAGTGTTTAGAAGAGAGAAACTGAAGAATTCATAAAAATTAATCCCTGAGGCAAGTAGGGAGAAAGCACTGATAGAGATCTCTGAGGAAGTCATCCAGTCAGAAATTCAAGTTTTGTCAAACCCCTAAGAACTACCCTATGTAGGGGTCTTGGACAACCTTGCCATGCCCTGTCAGAAATCCCAGTCATGTCTCTTAGGATAAATTGTCCCCATAAAATCTACTTATGACCATGGCTTCTCTATTGCCCTCCTTTGGGTCATAGCCACTGGCACTGCCTTATGGTGTCTTTCTTCTTACCCCTCCTCCACGGCCTGTGTTATCTCCCCAACTCCATTATGCTTCTCAACCCCATTTCTTCTCCTTATAGATAACTCTTTTAGGTCCTAAGTTCCTTTCAGGATTTAGCCTGTTAGCTAAGGACATGCCCTAAACCTTAGAGGGTTATCCTTTTCTATTGGGTAATTGTGCATTCCACCAAGGAACTTGTCTTATATATGTTCTCCCACTCTATTTCATATTTATCCTTCCTGGTATCTATTATATCTGTTCATTTTGTCTGTAACTTCTTCACTAAATAAATCTACCTTTTGCCAAACAGAATGGCTGTTATGAATTCTTCACATGACTGAAAGCCAACTTTTGGTGTCTACTGTTATCTTGTCTCTACAAGATCATCAAATAAACACTTATGAAGTACTTAATAATAGCCAGGGACTATTCTTAGATGCAAAATTAAGTAAAATGATCACTATACACAAGAAGCTTATATTTCAAGAGGAAAATCAAGGAGATAAATAAATTGATATGTAGAGAAATAGAGAGGTATAAATTAAATATAAATCTATAGATATAGACATATGTCCTTACCGATATATTATAGAATAAATATCAATAAGAACATGGAATAGATAACTTTTAAGACAGTTTGAGAGGAGAAACTATAGTGAAGGGGATTGAGACAGAGTTTTGGACAAAGTAGTTTTGTTTTTCTAATGCTTATTGGATAACAAAAAGGTAATGGAAAATAGGAACTATGTCTTCTTTATTTTGACATCCCTACAGCATGTGAGTGCCTTACACACAGTAGGTACTTAGTGTTTATTAGTGGGAGAAAAAAACCACAACAACACAGAGATCATAGCCAGATAATTATCAAATATAGGCCCAAACAATGGGAACAATTTGTATTAAAGAAGAATAACTCTGTTAATTCCGCCAGAGGAACAAAGTGGTTGAAGAAAGAAGAGATAATTAGATTTAAATAAATAAAGATAATTAGATTTAAATAAATAAAGACTTAATGATAATTGGATTTCTGATTGAAGCCAGCTCACTGATTATACCTAAGGATAACTTCTGTTTGCATTAAGACTTGACAGGAATCTGCTGATTGCAAAGAGCTATAAATATGGATTGTAAATAAAGCCTCTACCAAGTCCCCAGAGATCTCAACAGGTAAGAATAACAGGGAGTTTGCTTTAAGAGTCAGTCACTTAGAGAAACTAATTGAAACAAGAGTGTACTAAGGATAATACAACAATGGAGTGCAAAGGGCATCTTAACAGTGCAGGATAAAGAATATAGAAGTTTGTGTTTCTACTAGTGCTAATAACAGTTAAACATGCATAATTTGGTTAGTATTATTGCTAGAAGAGATTAGAGGAGAGGAGAAAAGTCACACTTATACTAAAAATGTCAGGAAAAATAAATGCAGTGTTTTTTTCCAAGAGTTGAAAGAATGTTCATAGAAAAAACCCAGAGAAATAAGCACAGTTTAAAAAAGAAGAAAGAGCATCCTAAGCAATTCAGGAGACTGGAGAATTTTTGAAAACAGTGACACATTAAAAAGGCAAGACTGCTTGATCAAATTGTGCTATGAAATAAGGAAGAATCTCTTCATCTAAAGTAGGGAAGCTGGACTTTCTACGAATTTGGTCCAAGTAATAAGAATGACCACTTACAGGTACAACAAGAAGAGAGGTTGTTCGACAACACTAAGAGGAAGAAGAGATGAATAGCAGTGCTAAATGAGACTCCTTGTTGAATGGTACTATTTATCAGTCTGACAAATAATAGAGAGAGGGCTGCTATCTTCCTAAGGCATAAATCTGAAACATGACAGTGAACCAGTAGGGACTCGTCAAACTTGACAACCACTATCCACTCCCATGTGGGTACAAGAAACTAGAAAGCTTTGTGAGGGATTATATAATTTGGGAGAAGACTTCAGGGATAACAGTGATATTCCCATCACGGCTGTAGATTGAAGGCATTTCCAATAAGAGGTAGATTTGCAAAGAGAACAAATAGCTAAGAAGATGTTGTCTGGAAGACAAGATTAGGATTCCTAGACCAAAGTTAAAATGTAAGAATGATGGGTTATTTGACAAGTGTACCTAATGAGAGCTGATAAAATATATATTTGCCTGGAGTCTTGTGAATATGATCAAGAAAGTTTTTTACAGAAAAAGTTAGACACAAGGCATAAACTGCCCATGTGTAACTGCCAAATTAGATACCATAGGGACTGGTAGGTACAGAAAAGGAAGAAAAGTATCTGTAGAAATGAATAATAATTCACAGGAGACAGTATCCAAAAAAGAGAACCATCATATAATCTATGCTTCAGCTGTCTAGATACTAAAGTACAAAAAATATTGGCAGTAAGACACGGAACTAGGTATGCTAATTGAAAAAGACAAATCTGACCTCATAGGCATCACTAAGACTTGGAATTATTGGAATAATGAGTGTAATATGACTATAAAATTATATGTCTCATTTAAAAGGAAAAAAAGAGATAAATAGAGTGGTGAAATAGCAGGATTTTTTGTCACTTTTTTATTTAGACTTTTTATTTTAAAAACACAGATAATTGTCAAAGCATAGATAATTTTTTTTATTTTCAAAACATAGATAATTGTCAACATTCACCCTTGAAAAATCTTGTGTTCCACATGTTTTTCTCCCTCTCTTCCCCCTACTCTTCCCCTAGATGGCAAGCAATCCAATATATGTCAAACATATACAATTCTTCTATACATATTTCCACAATTATCATGCTGCACAAAAAGAAAATCAGATCAAAAAGGGAAAAAATGAGAAAGAAAACAAAATTCAAGCAAACAACAACAAAAAAGTGAAAATACTATGTGATGATCCACACTCAGTCTCCACAGGCCTTCTCTCTGGCTATAGATGGCTCCTTTTATCCCAAGACCATTGGGACTGACCTGAATTATCTCACTTTTGGAAAGAGCCATGTCCTTTAGAAATGATTATCACATAATCTTGTTGCTGTGCACAATATTCTCCTGGTTCTACTTACTTGAATTGAAGGAATGGCTCCACCCCCAGAAGTCAAATCTTAAATTCCTTCAATCTTTTTTTTTTTTTTGAACATTTTTTAATTAATTTTTATACTTATAACATTTTCTTTGACAGTACATATGTATAGGTAGGTTTTTTTTGTTTGTTTGTTTTTACACCATTATCCCTTGTACTCCCTTCTGTTCCAAGTTTTTCCCCTCCTTCCCTCCACCCCCTCCCCTAGATGGCAGGCATTCCCATACATATTAAATATCTTATAGTATATCTTAGGTACAATATATATGCGCAGAACCGAATTTTGTTGTTGTTGTTGCAAAGGAAGGATTGTATTTGCAAGATAAAAATAATCTGGGATGAGAAACAAAACATAACAAAACAAACAAACAAACAAAAAAAACAATGCTCTCAGTTTACACTCATTTCCCAGTGTCCCTTTTCTGGGTGTAGCTGATTCTGTCCATCATTGGTCAATTGGAATTGGATTAGCTCTTCTCTATGTTGAAGATATCCACTTCCATCAGAATACATCCTCATACAGTATCATTGTTGAAGTGTATAATGATCCCGTAGTTCTACTCGTTTCACTCAGTATCAGTTGATATAAGTCTCTCCAAACCTCTCTGTATTCCTCCAGTTGGTCATTTCTTACTTAACAATAATATTCCATAACATTCATATACCATAATTTACCCAACCATTCTCCAATTGATGGGCATCCATTAATTTTCCAGTTTCTAGCCACTATAAAAAGGGCTGCCACAAACATTTTGGCACATACAGATCCCTTTCCCTTCTTTAGTATTTCCTTGGGGTATAATCCCAGTAGTAGCACTGCTGGATCAAAGGATTATTGAGCATAATTTCAGATTGCTCTCCAGAATGGTTGGATTCTTTCACAACTCCACCAACAATGCATCAGTGTCCCAGTTTTCCCACAGCCCCTCCAACATTCATCATTATTTGTTCCTGTCATCTTAGCCAATCTGACAGGTGTGTAGTGGTATCTCAGAGTTGTCTTAATTTGCATTTCTCTGATAAGTAGTGATTTGGAACACTCTTTCATATGAGTGGAAATAGTTTTAATTTCATCATCTGAAAATTGTCTGTGCATATCCTTTGACCATTTATCAATTGGAGAATGGCTTGATTTCTTATAAATTAAAGTCAATTCTCTGTATATTTTGGAGATGAGGCCTTTATCAGAACCTTTAACTGTAAAAATGTTTTCCCAATTTGTTACTTCCCTTCTAATCTTGTTTGCATTAGTTTTGTTTGTGCAGAAACTTTTTAATTTGGCATAATCAAATTTTCTATTTTGTGATCAATAATGGTCTCTAGTTCTCCCTTGGACACAAACTCCTTCCTCCTCCACAAGTCCGAGAGGTAAACCATCCCATGTTCCTCCAATTTATTTATGATTTCGTTCTTTATGCCTAAATTTTGGACCTAGTTTGATCTTATCTTAGTATGTGGTGTTAAATGTGGGTTCATGCCTAGTTTCTGCCATACTAATTTCCAGTTTTCCCAGCAGTTTTTGTCAAATAATGAATTCTTATCCCAAGATTTGGGATCTTTGGGTTTATCAAACACTAGATTGTTATTTTTATTCACTATCTTGCCCTGTGAACCTAATCTATGCCACTGATCAACTAGTCTATTTCTTAGCCAATACCAAATGGTTTTGGTGACTGTTGCTTTATAATACAGTTCTAGATCAGGTACAGCTAGACCACCTTCATTTAATTTTTTTTTTTCATTACTTCTCTTGAAATTCTCGACCTTTTGTTCTTCCATATGAATTCTGTTGTTATTTTTTCTAGGTCATTAAATAGTTTCTTGGGAGTCTGATTGGTATAACACTAAATAAATAGATTAGTTTAGGGAGTATTGTCATCTTAATTATATTCGCTCGGCCTATCCAAGAGCACTGAATGCCTTTCCAATTATTTAAATCTGACTTTATTTTTGTGGCAAGTGTTTTGTAATTTTGCTCATATAATTCCTGACTCTCCTTTGGTAGATATATTCCCAAATATTTTATACTACCGTTATTTTGAATGGAATTTCTCTTTGTATCTCTTGCTGTTGGATTGTGTTGGTAATGTATAAAAATGCTGAGGATTTATGTGGATTTCTTTTGTATCCTGCAACTTTGCTAAAACTCTGAATTATTTCTAATAGCTTTTTAGCAGAGTCTTCGGGGTTCTCTAAGTATACCATCATGTCATCTGCAAAGAGTGATAATTTGATTTCCTCTTTTCCTACTCTAATTCCTTAAATCTCTTTCTTGGCTCTTATTGCCGAGGCTAGAGTTTCTAGAACTATATTGAATAGTAATGGTGTTAGTTGGCAACCTTGTTTCACTCCTGATCTTACAGGGAAAGGTTCTACTTTATCGCCATTACATATGATGTTTACTGAAGGTTTTAAATATATGCTCGTTATTATTTTAAGGAATAGTCCATTTATTCCTATACTCTCAAGCGTTTTTAATAGGAATGGATGTTGGATTTTATCAAATTTTTTCTGCATCTATTGAGGTGATCATATGGTTTTTATTAATTTGATTATTAATATGGTCAATTATACTAATAGTTTTCCTAATATTAAACCAGCCCTGCATTCCTGATATAAATCCCACTTGGTCATAGTGTATTATTTATCGTGGGGATGATTTTCTGAAGCCTTTTTGCTAATATCTTATTTAAGATTTTAGCATTCCTTAATGTTCATTAAGGAAATTGGTCTATAGTTTTCTTTCTCAGTTTTCGATCTACCTGGTTTAGGCATCAGTACCATGTCTGTGTCATAAAAGGAATTTGGTAGGACTCCTTCAATCCCTATTTTTTCAAATAGTTTATATAGCATTGGAGTTAGTTGTTCTTTAAATGTTTGGTAGAATTCACATGTAAATCCATCTGGTCCTGGGGATTTTTTCTTAGGAAGTTCGTTAATAGCTTGTTCTATTTCTTTTTTCTGAGATGGGACTATTTAGGCTACTTACTTCTTACTCTGTTAATCTGGGCAAGCTATATTTTTGAACGTATTCTTCCATTTCATTTAAGTTATTGAATTTATCGGCATAAAATTGAGCAAAGTATTGTTCTAATTTCCTCTTCATTAGTGGTGAGTTCTCCATTTTCATTTACAAGAACAACAATTTGCTTTTTCTCTTTCCTTTTTTAAATCAGGTTTACTAAGGGTTTGTCTATTTTGTTGGTTTTTTCATAGAACCAACTCTTAGTTTTATTAATTAATTCAATAGGTTTTTTACTTTCAATTTTATTAATCGTACCTTTTATTTTTTGAATTTCAAGTTTTGTGTTTGTCTGGGGGTTTTTAATTTGTTCCTTTTCTAGTAAGTTTAGTAGTAAGCCCAATTCGTTGGCCCTCTCTTTCTCTATTTTATACAAGTAAGCCTGTAGAGATATAAAACTTCCCCTTATTACTGCTTTGGCTGTATCCCACACATTTTGGTATGATGTCTCATTATTGTCATTTTCTTGGATGAAGTTATTAATTATGTCTATGATTTGCTGTTTTACCCAATCATTCTTTTTTTTTTTTTTTTTTTTCCCTGAGGCTGGGGTTAAGTGACTTGCCCAGGGTCACACAGCTAGGAAGTGTTAAGTATCTGAGACCAGATTTGAACTCAGGTCCTCCTGAATTCAAGGCTGGTTCTCTATCCACTGCACCACCTAGCTGCCCCCCAATCATTCTTTAGTATAAGATTATTTAGTTTCCAATTATTTTTTCTTCTATTTTCCCCTGGCTTTTTGTTAAATGTAATTTTGATTGCATTGTGGTCTGAAAAGGATGCATTTACTATTTCTGCCTTACTGCATTTGATTTTGAGGTTTTTATGCCCTAGTATATGATCAATTTTTGTATAGGTTCCATGGACTGCTGAGAAGAAAGAATACTCCTTTCTGTCGCATTTAGCTTTCGCCAAAGATCTATCATATCAAACTTTTCTAGTATTCTATTTACCTCTTTGACTTCTTTCTTATTTATTTTGTGGTTTGATTTATCTAATTCTGAGAGTGCAAGATTGAGATCTCCCACTATTATAGTTTTGCTGTCTATTTCTTCTTGAAGCTCTCTTAATTTCTCTTTTAAGAATTTAGATGCTGCACCACTTGGTGCATATATGTTTAATATTGATACTGCTTCATTATTGATGCTACCCTTTGGCAGGATATAATGCCCTTCCTTATCTCTTTTAATTAGATCAATTTTTGTTTTTGCTTGATCTGAGATGAGGATGGCTACCCCTGCTTTTTTTGGCTTCGCCTGAAGCATAGTAGATTTTGCTCCACCCTTTTACTTTTAGTTTGAATGTATCACCCTGTTTCAGGTGTGTTT
The DNA here is from genome assembly GCF_048593235.1 of Sminthopsis crassicaudata. Taxonomy (NCBI): domain Eukaryota; kingdom Metazoa; phylum Chordata; class Mammalia; order Dasyuromorphia; family Dasyuridae; genus Sminthopsis; species Sminthopsis crassicaudata. Next base: position 310,373,365 of record NC_133619.1, on the reverse strand, counting down.
CCCGTAAACAACATACAGTAGGATTCTGACTTTTAATCCAGTCTAACTGCTTCCTCTTTATGGGGGAGTTTACGCCATTCACATTTATGGTTAGAATGACTAATTCTATATTGCTTGCCATCCTATTAACCCCTGCTTATGCTTTTCCCCTTTCATTCCCTCTTACCCCCCTACCCAGTATTAAACTTGTGAACACCACTTGCTTTTCACAGCCCTCCCTTTTTAGTATCCCTCCCCCACCTTAAAGTTCCTCCCCTTAATTTACCCCTTTTCCTCACAATTTCTGTATTCCCTTCCCCTTAGATTACTCATTCCCTCTCACTTTTCAATGAAGTGGAAGAAGTTTCACCATAAATCGAATATGTCTATTGATACACACTAAGTACATCTCCCTCCTTTCTTTCTCTCAGATATAAGAGGTTACCTTTGCCTCTTTATGCAATGTAGTACCACCACTTTACATTTTTTTATGATATAATTTCCTTTCCACCTCTAGTTTCTAGGACAAATTATACATATGTTCTTTACATATTTTTATGGCAGAAGTATAGTTCTCAAGATTTCTTTTTACCTTTTTAGAAATCTCTTGAGTTCTGTATTTGAAGATCAAACCTTTTATGTAGGTCTGGTTTTTTCATCAAGAATAGATGGAATTCATTTATTTCGTTAAATGTCCATCTTCTTCCCTGGAAAACGATGCTCATTTTTGCTGGGTAAGTTATTCTTGGCTGCATACCAAGTTCCTTAGCCTTTTGGGAATATCATGTTCCAGGCCCTTCGTTCTTTTAATGTGGATGCTGCTAGATCCTGGGTTATCCTTATTGTGGATCCTCCATATCTGAATTGCTTTTTTCTAGCAGCTTCCAATATCTTTTCCTTTGTCTGATGGTTCTTGAACTTGGCCACTATATTTCTTGGCGTTTTGGTTTTAGGGTCCCTTTCAGTAGGTGATCGGTGAATTTTTTCAATGTCTATTTTACCCTTTGTTTCCAAAACATCTGGGCAGTTCTCTTTGATAATTTCCTTGAAAATAGTATCCAAGCTCTTTTTTTCCTCACATTTTTCAGGGAGTCTGATTATTCTCAAATTGTCTCTCCTGGATCTGTTTTCCAGGTCTGTTGTCTTTCTAATAAGGAACTTGAAATTCTTTTCAATTGTTTCATTTCTCTGGTTTTGCTTGACTACCTCTTGGTTTCTCCTTGAGTCATTCATTTCTACTTGTTCGAGTCTAATTTTCAATGATGTATTTTCTTCACTCACTTTTTTTATATCTTTTTGTAATTGTCCAATTGTGTTTTTATCTTCTATGGAATTTTTTTTTCCATTTTATCCATTTTATTTTTTAGAGAGCTGATTTCTTTATCCAGCTCACTAATCCTGTTTTCCTAAAATTGTTTACCTTTTCCAGCTCACCAATCCTGTTTTCCTTGGAGTTGTTTGCCTTTTCTAATTCACTAATTTTGTTTCTCAATGATTTGATCTCTTTATCCACTCTAGATGACTTCTCCAGGCTCTCTTTCTAAGCTTCCCTTTCCTTTTCCCATTTCTCCTCTAGCTCTCTTGTGAGAGCCCTTTTGATTTCCTCCATGAGGTTCTTTTGCATTGAGGAGCAGAACATATCCCCCTTAGGGGATTCCTCTGGGAACAGTCTGCTTTTAGTCTCCTCAGTATTTGAAGTCTGCTTTCTCTCCATATAGAAGCTGTCAATGGTTAGAGCCCTTTTCTGGTGAATTTCAAGGATGTCTTCTCTTGGTGATTATTTGTGGGTTTCTTTTCTGGTCAAGCATTAACTCTGAGGCTTGTCATGAAGTAAGTTCTGAGAGAAAACGCGGAGCTCGAGCAGCTGTCTGCCTCTATGCCACCATCTTGGCCAGAAGTCAGAATTCCTTCAATCTTGAATTGAATTCGCATGGACAGCTTAACTAATAAGAGGTCATTATATATTTCCTCTACTTGAAGAATTAGTATTATAGTATTAAAATGCTACTAAAACCATTTTTTTTTTCAATTGGAAGAATTCAAGGGATTAGGATTAGACTATAATATTTATAGTCTGCCTTGGTTGGACCAAATCTATATTATTTCATTGAGCTTTATGTTGCCACTGTTTAGGAAAGGGATTGTTCAGCTGAAAAAGATTTATGGAAATGGAACTAAGGTAAGGAAGGATTTCAAATTCATGATATTAAAGAATTGATTGAAGGAATTTAAGATTTAACTTCTGGGAGTGGAGCCAAGATAGTGGAGTAAAGCCAGGAAGCTGCTTCAGCTGTCCCAGTTTCCCCCCAAAACCACATGGAACCTTTGTCTCTGAACAGGGTCTGCAGAATTAAATTCTCTCCAGCTCAAGATACACTGAAAAAATTTCAAGAAAGGTCAGTCTCACTGGGGTGAAAAGGGTGTTCAGCCCCGCTCCGATAGACTATAGAAAGTGGATGAGAGGGTTTTATTCACTGTAAATCAGCAACCAAGACCTTCAGTTCTAGCTCAATGAAGGGGCAAATTAGAAGGGCTACTTCTAGTCCCAGCTCAAGGACAAAATCTGGGAAACCAGGCTGTTTCCTGAACAGAGCAGGCTACAAACACAAGTAGTACCTTTGTGCTCAAAGCCAAGGCTCAGAGCTGCATAGGAAGCTTGGGACAGTGCCACCTTTACCCCAAGAGCAGAATTCAACTACAAAAGTAAAAAAAGAGGAAATATCAAAAGAAAAGGAAAGAAAATGAGCAAGAAGGAGAATAGAACCTTGACTATGGCAACCAGTAAGATCAAAACCCAAACTCAAATGAGGATAGAATGTCCACAGAAGAAATCTCAAAAAATGATATGAATTGATCTCAATCCCAAAGAAGATTCTTGAAAGTGTTCATAATGGCTTTAAAAGGCAAATAAGAGAGGTTGAAGAAAAATGAGAAAGGAAATTAGAGGTATGCATGACAGTGCCAATAACTTGGAAAAGGAAGAAGAAATTTATCTGAAGAAAACAATTCCTTAATATGTAGACTTAAAATGGAAAAAAGATACAAAAGCTCATTGAAGAAAATCACACATTAACAGCTAGAACAAGACAAATGAAAACTAATGACTCTGTGAGATAGCAAGAACCAGTCAAATAAACTTTAAGTTTAGAATGAAAAAAAGGAAAGAAAATGTGAAATATTCTTTGGAAAAGTAGCAGATCTAGAAAATAGATCCAGAAGAGACAACTTAAAAATTATTGCCCTATCTGAAGTCCAAAAAAGAATCTGAAGGGAATTCTTAAAGAAATCATTAAAGAAAAGTGCCCCAATATTCTAGAAACAGAGAGGGAAATACTCACTGGAAGAATCCATTTTTATTGAAAAAACAAAAACTAACCACAAAATAAAAAAACTAGGGATGTTAATAGAATCCTAGAAAACCTAAATATGATAGACTTCTGGAGAAAATTGAATACGAACAGAAAGGAATACCCTTTTTCTCTGCAGTACATCATAGGTAAACAAAAATTGACAATCAAATGCAGAAAGGGAGAAATAATAAATGCTTCCTTTTCAGATCACAATGCAATAAAAAGTAAATTCAGTAAAGGACCCAGGGAAAGAAAGACTAAAAATCATTTGAAAATTAAATAATCTAATACTAAAAAATGAGGGGGTCAAACAACAAATCACAGAAACAATTCATAATTTCATCTAAAAGAATGACAGTAAGACAACATATCAAAACCTATGGAATGCAGTCAAAGCAGTTCTTGGGGAAATTTTATATCTCTAAATAGCTATATGTAAAAAAATTGAGAAAAAAGAGAAGAATGAAAGGGGCATGCAACTCTAAAAGCTAGAAAAAAGAATACATTAAAAATCCCCATTAAATACCAATTTAGAAATTCTGAAACTCAAAGGAGAGATTAATTAAATAGAAACTAAGAAAACTATTGAACTAATAAACAAAACTAAGAGTTGAAAAAACTAACTAAATAGGTAAACCTTTGGTTAATTTGATCAGAAAAAAAAAAAGAAAAAAAAAACTTAAATCACTAGCATCACAAATAAAAAGGGTGAACTTATCATCAATGAAAAAGAAATTAAAGTATAATTAGGAGCTATTTTGCCTAACTTTATGGCAGCAAGTCTGCCAATCTAACTGAAATGGATGAATATTTACATACATACATATATATATATATATAAAAAAATATATATATATATATATTTACCAGGTTAACAGAAGAGGAAATAAATTAATCAAACAGTCTCATTTTAGAAAAAGAAATTGAACACACCATTTATTGACTCCCTAAAAAAAAAAAATCCAGGGCCACATGGATTCATAAGTGAATTCTACCAAACATTTAAAGAGCAATTAAATCTAATGCTATACAAACTATTTGTAAAAATAAGAAGGAGCCCTGCCAAAGTCCTTTATGGCACAGATGTGGCACTAATACATAAACCTGGAAGACTCAAAACAAAGAAAGGAAATTACAGACCCTAATAAATATTGATGCAAATTTTTAAAATAAAATGTTAGTAAAGAGATTATAGCAACTTATCAGTAGGATAATATACTATGACCAAGTAGGATTTATACCAGGAATGCAGGGCAGGATCAGTATCAGGAAACTATGACCATAATAGACTATATCAATTAAAAAAAAAAAAAACCCAACAGAAATCATATGATAATCTCAATAGATGTAAAAAAACAAACAAACAAACAAACAACTTTTGACAAAATACTTATTTCTATTTAAAACCTTAGAGAACATAGGGATAAAGGGAGCTTTTATTAAAATAATAGATAATATCTATCTAAAACCTAGAAGCAAGCATTATTTGTAATGGAGAGAATCTGGACATATTCTCAGTAAGATCAGGGGTGAAATAAGAATGCCTATTGTCACCACTTTTATTCAGTATTATACTAGAAATTCTGACTTTAGCAATAAGAAAAGAAAAAGAAATTAAAAGAATTAGAACAGTGAGGAAATAAAACTATCTCTCTTTACAGATGATATTATGATATCCTCAGAGAATTCTAGAAAATCATTCAATAAACATATTGGAAATGATTCACAGTTTTAGCAAAATTGCAGGATTTAAAATAAACCCACACAAATCTTCAGCATTTCTATATACTTTTGACAAAGCCCAGCAGCAAGAGATAGAAAAAGAAATCCCATTTAAAATTACTGTAGATAAAATAAAATACTTGGGGATCTACCTGCCAAGACAAACCCAAGATTTATATGAGTATAATTAAAAAATTCTTCTCACACAAATATAGTCAAATCTAAACAATTGGGAAATATAAATTGCTCATGGATAGGCTAAGCTAATATAATAAAAATGACAATTCTGCCAAAATTGGTATACTTATTCAGTGCCATACCAATCTAACTACCAAAAATATTATTTTATAGAACTAGAAAAAAATAATAACAAAATTCATCTGGAAGACCAAATGGTCAAGAATATCAAGAGGATTAGTGGAGGAAAAAATACAAAGGATGGCAGCTTAGCATTACCAAACCTAAAACTATATTATAAATAGCAGTCATCAAAACCATATGGCACTGGCTAGGAAACAGAGTGATAGTATATAAAACTGAGGCAAACAAGATTAGAAGGGAACAATAAACTGGGAAAACATTTTTACATCCAAAAGATCTGATAAAGGCCTCATTTCTAAAATATGTAGAGAGAATTGACTCAAATTTATAATAGTTCAAGTATTATGTAGTATTATAGTATAATATAGTTTAAGTATTATAGTATGATAGTTCAAGCCATTCTCCAATTGATAAATGATCAAAGATATGAACAGATAATTTTCAGATAAAGAAACTGAAACTATTTGTAGCCACCTGAAAAGGTATTCCAAATCACTATTGCTCAGAGAAATGCAAATTAACACAACTATGAGATATTACTACACACTTCTCAGATTGGCTAAGATAACAGGAAAAGATAAAGATGAATGTTGGAAGGGATGTGGGAAAACTGTGACACTGATACATTTATGGTGGAATTGTGAATACATCCAGCCATTCTGGAGAGCAATTTAAATATATGCTCAAAAAATTATCAAACTGTCCATACCCTTTGACCCAGCAGTGCTACTACTGGGCTTATATCCCAAAGACATCCTAAAGGAGGGAAAAGGGACCCATATGTGCAAAAATGTTTGTGGCAGTCATTTTTGTACTAGCAAGAAACTGGAGACTGAGTGGATGCCCATCAATTGGAGAATGGCTGAATAAATTGTAGTATATGAATATTATGGAATATTATTGTTCTGTAAGAAACAACCAGAAAGATGATTTCAAAGAGTCTTGGCTAGGGACCTGTATGAACTGATGCTAAGTGAAATGAGCAGAACCAGGAAATCATTATACATGGCAACAACAAGACTATAGAACAATTGATTCTGATGGATATGGCTCTCTTCAACAATGACATAATTCAAACCAGTTCCACTTGTGCAGTGATGAAGAGAGCCATCTACACCCAAAGAGAAAGCCATGGGAACAGAGTGTGAAACATAAAATAGTGTTCTCACTCACTCTGTTGTTATTTGCTTGCATTGTGTTTTCTTTCTCAGTTTTTCTTTTCCTTCCTTCTTGATCTGATTTTTCTTGTGAAACAAGATAATTGTATAAATATGTACACATATATTGAATTTAACATGTATTTCAACATAAAAAGGTATATTGTATATTATTAACATTTTCTCTATCACTCTCTTAAATATAAATAAAACAATAAATCAAGCCTAAAAAAAAAAAATAGAATGGTAGATCAGTGGAATAGATTAGATACACAGGACACAATAATCAAGGCCTATAGCAATTTAGTATTTGAAAAAAAACCCAAACCAACTTCTGGAATAAAAGCTCACTATTTGTCAAAAATTGCTGGGTAAACTGAAAATAATGTCAGAAACTCAGCATAGATTTACATCTCACACCTCATACCAAAACAAGGTCAAAATGGGTACTTGATCTGGGCATAAAGGATGATACCATAAACAGATAAGGAGAACAAGGGATAATTTACCTATCAGATCTTTGGAGAAGGGATTAATTTGTGACCAAAGAACTAGAGAACATTATGAAAGGCAAAATGGAGAAATTTGATTACATTAAATTAAAAAGGTTTTGCCCAAACAAAACCAAGGGAAACAAGCTTAAAAGGGAAGTACAAAGCTGGGGGGAAATCTTTAGGATAAGTGTGTCTGATAAATGTCCCTTTTTAAGAAAAAAAAAAAAAACTTTTAGATGATCTCTGCTCCTAGGACAAAGGGAACACTGTCCCAAACTGTCCTTGGCTTTGACCACAGGAGCCCCTTTTGTTTGCAGTGGGTGGCTTGGTTGCTCTTTTTAGAAAAAGCCTAATTTCCCAGAATTTGCCTTCTGAGCTGGGACTAGAAACTACCCCCCAGATTTGCTTCTCTATTGAGCCAAGAATAAGGGTCTTAGTTGCTGATTAGCTATGATTAAGACCCTCTCACTGGCTTTTCCTAGAATATGCCTGAGCTGGTTTAAATGCCCTTTTCATCCCAGTGAGACTGATCTTTCTTGAGGTTTTTTCAATCCATCTTGTGCTGGAGAAAAGTTTCATTCCATCATACTCTGTTCAAAGGCTTGTTTTCATGTAGTTTTTGAAAAAAACTGGGAGAGCTTGAGCAGGTTCCTGGCTTTACTCTGCCATCTTTGTTCCAACCCAAGAAACCCAAAGGTCTCATTTCTAAAACATTAATAACTGTGTCAAATTTATAAGAATTCATTTATAAATTTATAAGTCATTCCCCAATTGACAAATGGTCAAAGCATATGAACAGACAATTTTCAGATGATGAAATTAAAGCTATTTATAAGTATGTGGAAAAATGCTCTAAATCACTATTGATTAGAGAAATGCAAATTAAAACAACTCTGAGGTACCACTTCACACCTCTCAATTTGGCTAAGATGACAAGGAAAGAAGATTTTAAATGTTGGAGGGAGTGTGGGAAAACTGAGACAGTAATGCATTGTTGATGGAGTTGTAAAATGAATAGATGACCATAAACTGGGGAATGGCTGAATAACTTGTGGTATATGAAGATAATGGAATATTATTGTTTTATAAAAATGATGAACAAGCTGATTTTAGAAAGGCCTGGAAAGAATTACACAAACTGATGATAAGTGAAACAAGCAGAACCAGAAATACAGTATACAAAATAACAGCAAGAATGTGTGATGATCAACTTCTCAGTGGTTCAGTGATCTGAAGCAATTGCAATAGACTTTGGACAGAAAATGCTATCTGCATCCAGAAAAAAAAGAATGAAACGGAATGTAAATCAGAACATGCTATATTCACTTCCTTTTTTTGTTTGTTTGTTTGTTTGTTTATATCTTCCATGGTTTTCCATAAAGAAATGTGTTTGTAAAATAAACAAATTTCTTAGAGAAAAAATAAAAAAGAATGATAAAATTTTTGTTTGCATGTAATTGAGAAAATAATATTTAAATTAATTTAAAAAAATGAAAAAGCAATTTAAGATTTACTAAAAGAAATAGAAAGCAGAAGATTTAATGGGGACAAAAGAATAACATCTGGGTTGAAGTATTTGAGGAACTCTTGGAAGAAAGAATAAAGTAGTTCTCCAAAAAGTAGTAAAGTTGGACATGCATTTATTAAGCACTGACAATATTCCAGATATGTTGTCAAGCACTTCAAATACCCCCAAGAAGTGTCTCTGTTCATATGACTCTCTCCAGGCCTTTCTGAAATCATCCTGTTGATTGTTTCTTTCTTCCTCTCCTCCTTCCCTCCCTCCCTCCCTCCTTTCTTCCTTCCTTCCTTTCTTTTATCCTTTCATTTATCCTTTCTTTCTTTCTTTTTCTCCTTGTCTTTCTCTTTCCCTCTTTCTTTCCCTCTTTCTTTCCCTCTTTCTTCCTTCCTTCCTTTCTTCCTTCCTTCCTTCCTTCCTTCCTTCCTTCCTTCCTTCCTTCCTTCCTTCCTTCCTTCCTTCCTTCCTTCCTTCCTTCCTTCCTTCCTTCCTTCCTTCCTTCCTTCCTTCCTTCCTTTCTTTCTTTCTTTCTTTCTTTCTTTCTTTCTTTCTTTCTTTCTTTCTTTCTTTCTTTCTTTCTTTCTTTCTTTCTTTCTTTCTTTCTTTCTTTCTTTCTTTCTTTCTTTCTTTCTTTCTTTCTCTGAAAAGCAGCCTGTGTCCTTAAGAATCTTATAATCTGATGGGCAAAATAACATGCAAGCTACTGTGAACACTATAGCATGCAACTTGTAAAGATATAGGCAGGAAGAAATTTTGGATTTCATCTTGTGTTAACATGAAGAAGGAATGGAAAAGACTTCTTGCAACAAGATTGTATTTTAGTTGAGATTTGAAAGAAACCAAGAAAGCCAGGAGCCATTAGTGAGCATAGAGAAAATTCCAGACATGAGTGTCATATGTGAAGGACAACAGCAAGGCTGGAGTCATTGCTTGCAAAGTACATGGAGGAAAAAGTAAATGTAAGAAACCTGAAAACATAGGAGAGGTTTTGTTATAAAAGATTTTAAAACCCAAAGAGAGGGCTTTATATTAGATCCTGGAGGCAATAGGGAGTCACGGTTGTTTAATGGATAGCAGAATGACAACATGATATCTGTGCTTTATAAAGATTACTTTGATTGGTATAGCAGAGTAACAGGTAGAAGATGCAATGAGAGCAAAAAGAGGATTAAAATAAACAAAAAGTTCCCAGTAATAAGGATTGTCCAAACACATAATGAACTGCCTTTATAAGGTCATAAATTCCTCCTTATTTAAACCCTTTAAGCAAAAATTGAATAACTATATTGAGGAGATAGTTGTTCATTTATGATTTGAACTAGTTCTAATAGAACATTCAAATTCTAAGATTCTTTAGTTCTAGTTCCTCAAATGTCACTCATTGAATTTTAGGACAGCATTATAGTTAGAAAGTTTTTCTCTCATAGTAAAATTTCTATTTTCAACTTTTATCCATGGCTACTAAAATTTCTCTGAATAAATAAGAATGAATGTGTTTTTTCCCCCACAAGACAATTTTTAAGTTCCTGAAGACAGTTTTCATTTTCCTTTACTTCAGTCTTCTCTTTTCCAGTTGAAAACATCTAGTTCTTTCAAAAGACCTTTCTCTGGCTTCATTTCATGTCCCTAACATCTCATTCAATTTACTCTAGATGTATTCCAGCTTATCAACACCTTTCCTAAACTAAACATAAAACTCCAGCTGTGATCTAAGACATAATATAACAAGATTGGCCCTTCTATTATTCTAGAAATTATTCTATTGTTGTAGCTCAATGTTTCATTTACATTTTTGGCTTCCATGTCACACTGTTCATTTATTAAGCAGTAACCAATAAAATAAACCATCAGTTTCACACCCCAATTTGTCACAGTTAGCCTTGAATAGAACCTGCATAACTATATCATGAACTTTAATCATAATAGTTATAATAATTTTCATAAATCTTTTTTTCTCAAAGTGCTCACATTTTAATGTAGTCCAATTCATTTTTACAAAGGCAGATTTTTATTCATTTTACTATTGGGGGTAAAAATCACAATAGAAAGGGATCAATTCATTTTTTGTCATTGTACCATTTTATATTCAGTTAACATTTTTATGCAATTGATTCCAGAAAGAAGATATTAAAATGAGTTTTTGTATAATATTGAATTAAATGACTTTCCCAAACTTATAAAACTAACCAGTCAATGGTATTTTGGTCACCGAGTCAAGATTCATCAAAAAAAAAAAAAAAATTGGTAGATGATTAGATAGGAAAGATAGTTTGGTATGGTGGATTGAGTATCAGGCTTGAAGTCAAGATGATCTAGGTAGATATCATGTTTCTGACTTAAACTAGTTGTATAACTATGGAAGAATTAATTAACCTCTCAATGCTCAAGGTACATTTTTAAAGCTATTTGTTATAGATGAGTTACTGCATCATTGAAGGGAATTTCCATGCTGGGGAGTTTTCAATCTAGTGAAATTTGAGAGCCAGAGCCAAAAAGGTGAGATGAGCAAATATTTAATTTAACATTAAGGTAATCAAGAAGTAACTAAAAATTGAATATATTACCAATAGATAAAGGAATGATACAGGCAAATCACTTAATTTCAGGTTAAAAATCCTAATTACTGGGAACTTTTTGTTTATTTTTTTTAAGCTATAAAATGAAAAAGTTAAACTCAACATTCTCTACAATTCTTTCTTGTTATGTTCTTACTAAGTGCTAATGAAATAATGAGATATTAGGTTCTTACTAAGTGCTAAGTTGGTACTTAACAATTCTCTATTTCCGGCCTTTAAGGGGAGTTTTACCCCTTTGAACTTCTGGGGAGGAGCTTAATATGTAAAAGGAGCAAGTTCATTGGTAGAAGTAATTTTCCCACAAGCCCTTGCATTATCCCACGCCCATTCTCTGGGAGGATAAAAGAGCGAGGCACTCTGGAGGAGGAGGAGTCTACTCTGGTTCAGAGTTGGGGCGGCACTCTACAGGAAGAAGAGTCTGGCCGGGAAATTGAGTTGAGACAGCAGATCTCCTCCCAGAGAGCGATGGGCAGTTTCTAGAGACAAAAGAACATTACACTTTCTATTTTTAAAAATCAATGGATTTATGAATCAATGAATAAATAGATATATAGATTTAATTCAGGTATAAATTTTGAAGAACTGCATACTTTAATGTTGGGCTCCTACATATATCAGGGAAAATAGAATGAACATTTTTTTTTTTTTAATTTTATTGGGAGCCAGTAAGTTAAGCACAAAAGTGAAGGATGAAGGAAGAAGTTCGTATGGGGTTGTGTGGGAGTGGCTATTGTGGAGAAGGGGAGGGAGAAAATAATGTTTCTTCATTATCTCTATTCATAATCCCTATTTACAATAATAATAATTCATAATCATCTTTATATTATAATAATCCATAATACATCTTTCATATTTATGTGTAATGTGGTTTCCCCAAATATAGAGGTATCCTGTGGGATTTGCAGGGCAGCTTCCATATTTCAAAGGAAAACCTCCATTACATATATAACATTTCCTCATTTAGTAAGCACTCTCACTTACCCAATTCATTTAGTTCTTAGAACTTCCCTGTGAGGTAGGTAGGGATAACATTATTATTGCCATCCCCATTTTATAATAGGAAAAGAAAAACCTAATTCAGCAGGACCCTAAAATATCTGTACAAGGTCACATGCCTAATAAGTAGTAGAATGGGACTAGAATCTAGGTGTTCTATCTTCATGACTTTTTGAAAGGTTTTCTTGGCAAAAATACTGGAGTGGCTTGCCATTTACTTCTCTAGCTCATTTTATAATTGAGTGACTGAGGCAAACAGGTTAAGCGATTAGCCCAGGTCACACAGCTAGGAAGTGGCTGAAGCCAGATTCAAGCACAAAAAGATGATTATTTATGATTGTAGGCCTGGCACTCTATCCACCTAGTCCATTGTTTCTAGCATATTGCAATGCCTCTCTCTAGTCATGAAATTTGACAGAAATATTTGGCATATTCATTAGAATACTTACAATCTTTTAACTTAGAAAGCTGTTTAAATACTTGGCAAGTATGGTTTTGTTAATAAAGGCTATTCTTCTAAATCAGACACTCTTGAGGGATGTCACTTTAAATCTATCAAGGTTCTTAATTTAAAACTTTCCATGATATTGGTTGAGCTGTATTTCAATAAATTACAACTCAATTTGATATTTAAGTTAAAGGGGGGGACATGACTCTGTCACTTTGGTAAAAAATTAAACTGGCCTGTAACTTTATTATATATCACCCAAGTTGTTTATGGACCTTAGGACAGTGCTGAACATACCCAGTCGTTCTGTAAATAATATATGAAAGGAATAATAGTCTTTTTTTTTTCAAAGATCTATTAGCAGATAGGGAAAAATACCCAAAGATTCCCTAACAACCCTTTCTCTGGAAACCCTTGTTAATTTTCAGGTTCAACCTGAGGTGTTTTGGATTATCAATTATGTAAATAAAATGTCCCTGCCTTGTCTCTTGTCAGACAGATCACATGAACCTTGCAAGTAGAAAAAATCATTAAGGGATGGTTGTAGAAATGTGTGGAAGTGGCAGTGGGAAGCAAGAAACACTCCAATTCCGCTTAGCTCAATGAGCAAGGTAAAAAATCGTCTCCAGAGAAGATGTGGTTAATGCTTTCAGGAAAAAAAAACAGGTTTTGCTTAAATCAAGAAAAGATCCTTCTTTCTCTTTTCTTGGATAACAACTTTGAGCAAGAGATTGTTGACATAGGTATCACCCTCAACTCTTCACTCTCTCAATATCCAATCAGTTGTTTAAGTCTTATTGATTCCATTTCGATAATATTTCTTATAAATATTTCCTTTCTCCCTCTGACACCATCACTAGTCTTGTACATCCTCTTATTATCTCATGGCTGGACTATTGCAATGTCTGCTGTTTGATCTCCTTGAAATTTTCTTTATATAACTTATTTGTGCATGGTTGTTTGTACATTATATCCTCCATTATTCAGGGAACTTCATCAGAGTAAGGACTTCCAGGGCTTAGCATTTAGCAGACTCCTAATATTTGCTATTTGACTTAAAAATAAAGTAAATATTTCATAGGACACAATAGAATGGTTCAAGTGATGGGTGATCATTATGGGAGTAAAACTAGGTGATAAAAATAAGGTTGAGGAAAAGATAGTTTTGTCATGATGCTTGAGTTTGAATAAATGGGACTAGATCTTCTACATATTATTTTATAATCTGGAGTAGTAGAGAAAGAACTGTCCCTGAAAAGAAGAGAACTTGAGGTTTGAATTCTGCCTCAACCGCTTCTTAATGGTGCAACTATGAGAACATAATTTAAACTCTGAGTCTCAATGTGTTAATCTCTAAAAAGGGGGATGATAGTGCTTCCTTCACAGGGCTTTCATAAAGATCAAATGATACTCTGAAAAAATACATAAAGGACATATATTATTATTATTAGGGCATATAGTAGATAGTAATTGGGTTCCATGCTTGTTTCTCTCCACAGAATAAGAAGATATGGGTCCAAGTCCAGCCTTTGTCATGTGTATACTGAATGACCCTGAGAAAGTCAGTTAACTTCAGTTCTCTTAAGATTCTAACTTTCAGAGAAGATGCTGATTTAAGTCAAAAGAAGGAATTTTCTCATCTAAGAATTTCCCATGTCTATGCAATCATAGCTTTGATCCCTATTTCTCCAAAGAGCAATTATTTAACTTAAAGAGTTAATTTGCCTTCTATCTTGAAATATCAAATCAAATGTCAAATGTCAATAGGCATAGTATTTCATTTCATTAAAAAGATCAACATCATCACTGAACTTTTTCCTCCATTTTTCTAACCTTACTTGCATTGTTTTGGCAATGGATGATATAGTCTAGTAGTAAGGGGTACATCTTTATAATGGGGGCTTCTTAAGGACAGGAATTGTTTTTAATCTTGGGATATATTCTTATTGACTGACACTGAAAATGGCTTGGGCTATAATATGCCTTTTGTCACTGACAATCTTCATGGTTTTGGACACATCATTTAAAATAGATTTTAAAAATTAGAGCAACAATAAGGAGTTACTTTGCCCAACTTTATGCCAATAAATTTGATAAACTAAGTGAAACGGATGACTACTTCCAAAAATATAGGCTTCCCAGATTAATAGAGGAAGTAAATTACTTAAATAGTCCCATATCAGAAAAAGAAATAGAACAAGCTATTAATCAACTCCCCAAGAAAAAATCCCCAGGACCAGATGAATTTACATGTGAATTCTACCAAACATTTAAAGAACAATTAGCCCCAATGTTATATAAACTATTTGAAAAAATAGGGATTGAAGGAGTCCTACCAAATTCCTTTTATGACACAGACATGGCACTAATACCTAAACCAGGTAGGTTGAAAACTGAAAAAGACCAATTTCCTTAATGAATATTGATGCTAAAATCTTAAATAAGATATTAGCAAAAAGACTATAGAAATCATCCCCAGGATAATACACCATGATCAAGTAGGATTTATACCAGGAATGCAGGGCTGGTTTAATATTAGGAAAACTATTAGTATAATTGACCATATTAATAATCAAATTAACAAAAAACATATGATCATCTCAATAGATGCAGAAAAAGCATTGACAAAATCCAACATCCATTCCTACTAAAAACACTTGAGAGTATAGGAATAAATGGACTATTCCTTAAAATAGTCAGGAGCATATATTTAAAACCATCAGTAAGCATCATATGTAATGGGGTTAAACTGGAACCTTTCCCAGTAAGATCAGGAGTGAAACAAGGTTGCCAACTGACACCATTACTATTCAATATTGTATTAGAAATGCTAGCCTTGGCAATAAGAGTAGAGAAAGAGATTAAAGGAATTAGAGTAAGTAATGAGAAAACCAAACTATCACTCTTTGCAGATGATATGATGGTATATTTAGAGAACCCCAGGGATTCTAATAAAAAGTTATTAGAAATAATTCACAAATTTAGCAAAGTTGCTGGATATAAAATAAATCCAATAAATCCTCAGTATTTTTATACATCACCAACTAAATCCAACAGCAAGAGATACAAAGAGAAATTCCATTCAGAACAACTGTTGAGAGCATAAAATATTTGGGAATCCATCTACCAAAGAAAAGTCAGGAATTATATGAGCAAAATTACAAAACACTTGCTACAAAAATAAAGTCAGATTTAAATAATTGGAAAGGCATTCAGTGCTCTTGGATAGGCCGAGGGAATATAATAAAGATGACAATACTCCCTAAACTAATCTATTTATTTAATGCTATACCAATCAGACTCCCAAGAAAATATTTTAATGACCTAGAAAAAAATAACCACAAAATTCATATGGAAGAACAAAAGGTCGAGAATTTCAAGGGAATTAATGAAAAAAAAAATCAAATGAAGGTGGCCTAGCTGTACCTGATCTAAAGCCATATTATAAAGTAGCAGTCACTAAAACCATTTGGTATTGGCTAAGAAATAGACTAGTTGATCAGTGGAACAGGTTAGGTTCACAGGACAAAATAGTGTATAACTATAGTGTTTGATAAACCCAAAGATACCAACTTTTGGGATAAGAATTCATTATTTGACAAAAACTGTTGGGAAAACTGGAAATTAGTATGGCAGAAATTAGATATGGACCCACATTTAACACCATATACCAAGATAAGATCAAAATGGGTCCATGATTTAGGCATAAAGAATGAGATCATAAATAGATTAGAGGAATATAGGATAGTTTACCTCTCAGACTTGTGGCAGAGGAAGGAATTTATGACCAGAGGAGAATTAGAGATCATTATTGATCACAAAATAGAAGATTTTGATTACATCAAATTAAAAAGCTTTTGTACAAACAAAACTAATGCAAACAAGATTAGAAGGGAAGTAACAAATTGGGAAATATTTTTACAGTTAAAGGTTCTGATTAAGGCCTCATTTCCCAAAATATATAGAGAACTGACTCTAATTTATAAGAAATCAAGCCATTCGCTAATTGATAAATGGTCAAAGGATATGAACAGACAATTTTCAGATAATGAAATTGAAACTATTTCCACTCATATGAAAGAGTGTTCCAAATCACTATCGATCAAAGAAATGCAAATTAAGACAACTCTGAGATACTACTACATACCTGTCAGATTGGTTAAGATGATAAATAAAAAATAATGATGAATGTTGGAGGGGCTGTGGGAAAACTGGGACACTAATATATTGTTGGTGGAGTTATGAAAGAATCCAACCATTCTGGCAAGCAATCTGGAACTATGCCCAAAAAGTTATGAAAAAAGCAAACAGATTATGAGGTTGAAATAAAATTGGGAATTGGCACCACAGATTATCAAATCACTGAGCGATTGTGTATATATGAATAAAGGTAATCTTGATATAGCTAACCATGTAGCAAAGTGATAGGTGTTGTGAATTATCCTTTCAGGTAAAATTATTTCTTTTTTAAAGAAACAAACAAATAATCCTCTAGTCTAGTGTTAGCAATAATAGAATAATGAATAGAAATTTCCAATAATAGAAATGTGAAAGGTTTGTTTTCATGGTAAGGATTATTTTTTTTTTAATTTGCTGAGGCAATTGGGGTTAAGTGACTTGCCTAAGATCACACAGCTAGGAAGTGTTAAGTGTCTGAGACCAGATTTGAACTCAAGTCCTCCTGACTTCAGGGCTAGTGCTCTATCTACTGAGTCGCCTAGCTGCCCCATACTTATTTCTTAAAATTAAATTTTAGCCAGAAAAAAATGTATTTTAGTTCTAATGAGAAAAATAACAAAAGAGCCAGGCAAATAAGGTAAAGTTTAGCCCCATTTTGGCCCCTGTAACTCCTCCCAATTTATCCATCTTAGATCTGGCTAGTGAAAGAGTTGATCCTGCTTTGGCTTCTTGGCAAAGCAGCCATCTGACCAATTGCACCTGCTTCCTATAGTTCTACAGCTCCCATGAGCACTATGTTAGTTTAAATTAGGTGGGAGCTAATGGGATATGAATTACACGTGGGATGGCAATGTCTGTTTGGGGGGCTAAGGAAAGCCAATCAGCCAACCAGGCACAGATCAGCCCTGCCAAGCAATAAGGAAATTCTGGCAGGACAAGGTTAAGCACCAAATAGTAGCAAAGATGATGAATGTACTGGAGCAAAAGAAGCAGACAAGTTTATGGGTCTGGAAAAAACCTCCATCTGCCTTTTCAAGTGGTTCCAGCTTCTCATTCATATTAAAGATAATTTTGAACTGTGCTCCAGCAGCATTGCTAAAACAAATTGCTTCAGGGAGCAGGCATCCATTCTGCTAACCTCTGCTTGATGACTTACACTGCATAATGAGTGGTTTGTTACCATCAGAAGAGCAGAATTCGGGCTTCACAAGGAGAGGGGGAAAAGAAATGAGTTTGGGAGTGAAAAACTTCCAAAACCATTTGTGTCTACTTCCCACTGCCTCAATCTCACTCAGAGCTTTGAATAACCACGGCTGGCATAATCTCAATCCAATTATCCTTTGCTTTTCTTTATCACTTTTGCTCATATTCTAGACAGGTAATCCTTTAGATTTGACTCTGTGAATAACTACAGTCCCACCAAAACACGTTTCTTTTAGCTCTGAGGTCATGTCGGTGACATCATGGCAATTTTGGTTGTGCCACTGAAATATTTGACCTTTTCTACAGTAGTATGGGGGAAGATGTGCGAGTCTGTATTTATTTTGATTTAAACCTGTGATTCCACTGGTATAGGGAACTCCTGAAATGAGCCTTTGTACACTTATTTTCAATCACAAACTTGTCTCAAACATATACATATGCATACATATTTATAAGTAGATGGAGAATATGTATCTTTTGATAAATTTCCACAAAGAGTCAGAACAAATGATATGTGTATAGTTCTTTACTTTTTATAAAGACTTTGTACATTTATTATAAGATAGAATGTATCTTGGAAAGAGAACTAGTTTGGCATTCTGGAAGACCTGGGCTGAAATTACATTTCAGACTCTTAGTAGCTGTGTGATTTTGTTGCTGATATTACTTACCTCAAAACTTAGTTGCTGTGATCATCAAATGAAGAAATGCATGCAAAATACCTTTCAAATCTTCCAAGGGCATCTACATGTAATCTGAATTCTTATTTGACCCTAACATTATATGATATAACTTGTATAATTATTTCTTACATAATTTTATTTATTTTTTTCATAAATTGTGATTTGACAATCCTAGATTTCCTTCTCTCATCTTTCCTGCTTCTGCTCCAGAGAACTACCTCTTATAACAAATGATTTTTAAAAGAAAAAAAAATAAGAGAAATAAGAGAACAAAATATTTGCATAATAGATTAATATTTTAAAAAATCTTTCATAATATGAAATGCTCCAAACCTGTGGACCCTCTTCTACTTCTGGAAAGGAATGGGAAGAGGCATCTTTTGGAATCTCTTCTTTGGAGACAGGCTTGATTTTTATATTTTGTATAATTTTTAAAAGTTTACCATGCTGTGATCATTGAGAATGTTGATTTCTTAGTTCTACTTATTCTATTTGCATTACTTCACGTAAGTCTTCCATTTCTTCTCTGCATTCTTCATGTTCATTATATCTTACAGTGCAGAAATATTCCTTTATATTTTTGTCCCATAGTCCCATAGTCATTTTCCCAGTTGAAAGGCATTTACTTTGGTTCCTTGTTCTTTGCTATCACACACACATCCCAGAATGTAATCATTGTTAGATAAAGTTTGCATATGAGAAAAATCGTACTCAAAGAGACTATGATTTAGATTTAAAGAATTTTAAATTTAGAAGGACTTCAGAAGTCATTTAATACAACTTCATCACTTTTCAGAAAAGGAAACTGAAACCTAGAGAGGGTAAGTGATTAAACTTAATCTTTGTTTGCCTTAACACACTAGAGAACTTTACATGGATAGTTAAATAACAGAGTTAAGATTTAAACCTAGGTTTTCTAATTCTAAAGCAAGTGATCTTTTAATTGTATTACACTATACTTGCCTAGTTGCCCAAATGGAAATTTCAGTCCCACAATGTCAATGTATGCAAGTGCTTATAACTGAATAAGTTATTGAAAGCTGCCACCTGTGCCTCTCAGAGTGATGTCTGAAAATTATTATTAATAAAAATGCCACTGAGACAGGGATGGATGAACCTTAAAAATAAGCTGAGGATGGTTCATTATTGACAACTTTAATATCTCATATTATTTGACACCGACTGATTCTGCTATCTGTTTGTCAAGGAAGCACATAAAAATCCAGAAAATCTTTAAACAGATGTTAAGAGGAGGATGTCAGACTTGACCAATACTCAGAATTTTCCTAATTTTCAAGGGATAAAAAATTTTATCCTAAAACATTTATTCATTAAATAATTTATACATTTGGGTATTGATCAAAATTGAATCTACTAGAACATGAACAATGCTTTGAAGTTAGTAAAGGAAAAAAATGTCTTTAAAAAATAAATACCTAGCATTGAGGTGGGATGTTGATGATTCTATGTGTCCATCTTTACATCACTTTATGGCACTTCCCATCCTAAAAACTATTTGTCTGTCATCATTATTTATTATAAAGCACAGTCAGGGAAACCAACTAAGAAGCACATAATAGTTTTCTCGACATGATTTTAAAATATATAGAATTTTATGCTCTGAATTGCTACATTTTGTCCATTGAAGATGGTGGGGAGGGAGAATAGAGACTGGTAATAGAAATGAGAACCACTAACAATTTTTTTTCTATCTTCATGTATCTTATATTCAGAAATCACTTTTTCTCTCTTCATTTCTAAATTCTTGGAAATTCTTTGTATATATACATTCAGTTGAACATAAATACCTATCTTACCTTTCAAGAAAGTAGGAAATGGGGTAAGAGAAGGAGGGGTCCTGATAGAAAGTAAGGTAGATTGGGGAGGGGGTAGTTAGAAGCAAGACATTTTTTGAGGAGGGAGAAAGTGATATGAGAAAGAGATTAGAATAAATGGGATGGAAAAAAGGATAGAGAGGAATATAATTAGCAATTATAACTGTGAAAAAATTGAAGCAAATTTCTTTAATACAGGCCACATTTCTCAGAGAATTGAGTCAAATTTAGAAAAATAAGAGAAGATATCTAAATGATAAGTAATAAAAATATATGAACAGGCATTTTTTTCAGATGAGGAAATCAAAGTATATTTAGCTATATGAAAAAATGCTCTAAATTACTATTTATTAGAGAAATGCAAATTAAAACAATTATGAGGTACTACTTCACATCTATTAAATAGGACAGAAAAGGAAAAATGTTGGAGGGAATGTGTGAGCATTGAGACATTAATACACTGATGTGGGAATTGAACTGATTCAACCATTCTGGAAAGCAATTTGGACCTATGCTGAAAGGGATATAAAACCACGCATAACCTTTGATCCAGTAATTCCACTATTAGGTCTGCATCCCCAAAGAGATAAAAAGGGAAAAGACATACCTGGACCAAAAAAAAAGTTTATAGCAGAGCTTTTCTGGTGACAAAGAATTGGATATTGAGATGTCCATCAATTGAGGAATGGACTTAACATGAATTCATGTAAAGTGAAATGAATAGAACTCACACATTGCACACAATAACAACAATATTGTAAGATGTTCAATTGTGAATGATTTAGCTATTCTCAGCAATATAATAATCTAAGGCAACTCTGAAGGTCTTACCATGAAAATTCTATCCACCTCCAAAGAGAGAACTGATGAAACTGAATATAGATTTAGTCATATTTTTTTTTCTTTCTTGATTTGGAAATTTACTTTGCATGATGGAACACATATAATCTGTATCAAATTGCTTGACTTCTCAATGGGGATAGAGTGAAGAGAGAGGGAAATATTTTGGAACCCCAATTTTAAAAATATATGCTAAATTGTTTTACATATAATTGGGGGGAAATAAAATGCTAAATATAGTTTTTAAAATTATTTATACAGAGAAATTGCCTTCCCCTCCCTTCCTCCCTTCCTCCCTTTCCTTCCTTCCTTTTCTTCCTTTTTTCTTCTTTCTTCTTTCTTTCTTTTTCTTCTCCTCCTCCCTCTGAACCTTCCACTCCTCTTTCCTTCCTCCCCTTCTTCTCCCATCCCTTCCCGTCCCTCCCTTCCTTCCTTCCTTCCTCCCTTCCTTCCCTTCCTCCCTCCCTCCCTTCCTCCCCTCCGTCCAACTCCTCCGCTCACATCCCTCCCTTGCCTTCATCTCCCATCCTTCTCTTCTCCTTCCTTCACTTCCTTCCTGTCCTTCCTTCCCTCCCTTCCTTCCTGCCGTCCTTCCTTCCCTTCCCTCCTCCCTCCATTCCGCTCCTTCCTTCATCCTCCCTTCCTTCATCCTCCCGTCCTTCCTTCCTTCTCTGTCCTTCCTCACCTCCTCCTCCCAAGTCCTCCCTCCCATCCCTACCAAACCAATCCCATCTTCCCTTCCTTCCTTCCTTCCTTCCTTCCTTCCTTCCTTCATTCCTTCCTCATTCCTCTTCCTTCCTCCCTTCCTTCCTTCCTTCCTCTCCCTCCCTCCTCATCCCTACCCTTCCCTATTTCCTTCCTCCTTCACTTCCTACCTTCCTTCCTACCTTCCTTCCATTCCTTCCTTCCTTCCTTCCATCTTCCTCCTCCTCCAATCCTTTCTCCCTCCCTCCCTCCCTCCCTCCTTCTTCCTCTTCCTCCTTCCCTTCCTTCCTTCCTTCCTTCCTTCCTCCTTCCTTCCTTCCTTCCTGCCTTCCTTCACTCCTCCCTCCCCCAATCATCCCTCCCTCACCTCCCTCCCACAACCTCCCTCCCTTCCCTTCCTTCCTTCCTTCCTTCCTTCCTTCTTCTTCCTCCTTCCTTCCTTCCTTCCTTCCTTCCTTCCTTCCTCCTTCCTTCCTCCTTCCCTTCCTTCCTTCCTCCTTCCTTCCTTCCTTCCTTCTCCTCCTTCCATCTCCTTCCTTCTTTCTTTCCTTCCTTCCTTCCTTCTTCTCCCTTCTCTGAAAAAGCAAAGTGAATCACAAATAGAGCATTGTCTGACCTCAGAAGATCTACCATCAAATCTGATGCTTATTAACTATTGACTTTGGCAAGTCACGTAATCCATTAGAGAATAAGGACAAACCACTCAGGTAAATTTGTCAAAGAAACCTTATAATAGCACTTCGTATGCTATAGTCTACAAAGTCACAAAGAATTTGATATACTACAACACCACCACCATCCCTGCTATAGAACTGCCCAGCACACAATGAAGAACAGAGTCACACATTGATTGCTTTCGTTTTACTGTGACTGTCACCATCCTTTTTTGGATTATAGATGCTTAATAAAGTCTTTTATCATATATTTATATCATCATTGGTAGGTATTTGTGACCTACTTCTTTATCCACTGTTCTCTATTATCCTTTTGGTTACTTAATAAAAAATGATTCTTTTGTTATAATAGTGTCTTATAATCTTAGAAAAACATTGGAAAGGGTAGTCAGATCTTACCAAAAGCATAGTGAAAAAAAATTGTACTGGAAGAAATCATAGATCATCATGAGAAGATTATTGATAAGGAGAGAGAAGAACTGAGAGAGAAGGAGGGAGTGAAAGAAAGAGGATAGAGGGACAGAAAGAGAAAGGGGAGATAGACCAAGACCTTTGCAATCTTCTGGGATCATTGAAAGTGCTGCATAATTTACCAAATGCAAATTAGTTTGGGCTCTCACACAATTACACCTTATGCATTTCTAAGTGGATCATTTTCCATCTGCAGCATTTGTTCAAAGTATGTTCATAAGCATGTATATTGTAATTAATGGACTAACTTCATGGGATTGTGATGCCATTGAGCTATGTGTCACAGTCTGAAAATACATGGATTTCCTTCACTTTTACACTGAAGTGAAAAAATCAGCTTGGAGTATCTTTTAGAGTTCTTCTTAGGTTTTTTCTCTACTAACAGATGTTAGTGTATTTGCAGCAATTATCTTCATGTTGGTCTATTTCCTTATGCTCATCAGGAATACTGTGAAATAAGATAATCAATTGACTTATGAGTTATTGTTCGTTTTACCTCTGAAGAGTCAATAAAATATAATTTCCATATTTGCTTCTCTTAGAAGAATCCCTGAGTTTACCATGCCCTTACATTTTCTGATTTCATTTATAGTAAGAATGTGAGTGACATTACTACAGTAGATGCCCTACAGATACCAATAGATAAACAAATGTTTTTTAGATAGTTAATGAATACTGTGATTCTTGGCCACATTCTTGTCTCTTTTTATTCCTCACCATCATTTTGAAAGTAGATAGCAGTTCACAAAGAGGGGAGAGCAATTTTGTATTTTTTTGTTTATTTCCTGAGTTGCTCTCGCCAAAAAAAAAAGAATAAACTAGGCTAAATGCCCAGAGAAACAAGTGAAGTCAAAATGAGCTGGCAAGATGCCCAAAAGTCCATCAAAAATAACTGAAAAGAGAAGCTAAAAAAGCCAATGATTTTTACCTAATCTTCACTGGACATTAGTGTATTCAGAACACTCAGCATGTGTGATGTCTTATACAATAGATTGTACCTGAATAGAAAACTCATTCTGAATCCTGGAAAAAACAGAGATTTTAGCAAGTCTAGGGAATATGGTAGTAGCTTAAGGTGGTACCAAGTCTCCTATCCCATCCACATGACTTTTCTCTTGTCCTTAGATAATATAATTAGTATCTCTGCACTTCAATTTCTTATTTATTCAATTTGGATCTCTATATTATCTCAAGTAAATTTTATGGGCATTAGTGAGATTACACATAAATATATATGTTATATATATATATATATATATATATATATATATATATGTGTGTGTGTGTATGTGTGTGTGTGTGTGTGTGTGTGTGTGTATGATTTATTTAAAACCCTTAAAATAAAGGGATTGATTCTTTAGTATCTGTCTTCATACTATGTCATAGAGTGGAAAAAATTTGAAGAAAAAGAACCTGAGTTCAAATTCCACCTCTGTAAGGCAGTTATAAGTTGACTCATCTTGAGGCATCATTAATTGCTACCATTTCACCTGACACTGCCATTCAGTAGTTGTTACAACAGAGGCGGTTTCAAAATCCAAGCACTCTCTGAAGAGATGCTGTGAGAATGATTATGCATTGTGGGGTTGCTAGACACATCTGCAACCATATTAACATTTCCCAATCCCCTGAACCTCTGGGGACATTTTCTACAATGAAACCCCCAACCCTTTTCCCAGGCTAGGTCCTTTTTTAATACAGCCAATTGCCTAGTAAATAAATAAAAACTCTCATTGTTTAGAAAACAGTGCTTGTCATGAAGCCTGTATTTGTCAAGCCTTCCCTATGGAGGCTCACATTGATCAGGCCATGTCAGGTTGCATTACTCAATCTCATTAAGACTGCCTCACAGACAGGACCACCACATTTTGGCTGGAATAGCTTCATGGGAGAGGTCACCCTGTATGAGAAATGCCTTATTGAGAGCAGTGGAGAAGGCAATAGTAGCTTAATGAAGGCATGCATCACAGCGTAATTAACTGCTGCACTATCCCCATTGCTATTTCCCTCAGCAGTTTCATCGATTTGTCACCTATGAGGGTCTCTGCTAACCTCTATTTAACTAAAAACTGGTATTAGGAAATGCTATTAAAGTAAAATGGAAGAGGCCAGGAGAGAGAGGAAATTTCAAAAGCTGCTTTAATGAAAACATCTTCTATTCTCTTTACTTAAATGTGACCCAACCCTTGATCTTGCTGTTAGCTTAAGGTAGATCTGACTGGAGTAAAGGAAACATGCTCCAGAGAACAGATAGCATTGTTAGAAAAAAAGCAGAGATTGCCAAGAAACCCCATTTAGCACCAATTGTGAATATTTATTTGAATTGTGGCAAATGCTGTTAGGAGCATATCAAAATGCAGTCGGTTTAAGCTTCTTGTCACATCAAATACCCTATCCATTGAAAGGGAGTGGAGTATCATTCTGGTCATGACATAGAATTGCAATTTGTAATTCACCCTTGGAATTTAAGTGAAGAGAAGTGAAAACCAGAATTGGTGACAAATATTTTCTTTAAAAAACCCTTTCCTACACCTTCCTTCTATATGCTTTGTTTGACAGGTTACTTGTTAGAAAGTTAAATTAAGTCATTTAACTTCTTATAAATTCCTGTTCATGTGTGCAATTAATTTTTGAGAAAAATTAAGAGCTCAGAACCATGTTCAATGCTGTTTTATTGAGTCATATATTATTTAATTAATTTAAAAGGTATTTATTATTTACCATGTTGACTTTGATACAAAAATGAATGGTAGTATGGTGCAATGGAAATATTTGGTACTCTTGGAGGCAGAAGACCTTCATTGAAGCTCTACTCTTTAATAGCTGTATTTTAGGCTTCTCTGTCCTAAGACAGGCTTGTCTGAGACAATAGAAAAAGATGAAAGCTTTGTCAAATAAGAACATAGCAATTTTCCTATGACAAAGAGCCATCAACATACAAACTCGTCTAGATCCTTTGTACATATGTGTGTGTATCTTCTTCATCCTTCTCCTTTCCTGTATATCCATGTATACATATCAATATAGCATATAACTTGGAAATACATATATGCAGAAATAGAGAAAGACAGAGGGAGGGAAAGGGAAAGAAAGAGGGGGGAAGTGAGGGAGAGGGAAAGGGAGGGAGAGGAACAAAGAGGGAGAGGGGGAGGGAGAGGGAGAGGAAGAGAAAAAAGAGATCCTTAGGTGACTCAATGGATGGATAGCACAGGAGCCTTGAATCACAAAAATCGGAGTTCAAATCTGACCTCAAATATGTACTGTTTTTGTGACCCTGGGCTTATCACTTAATCTCTTTTCACTTTAGTCCAATGGAGAAGGAAACAACAAGTCACTCCATTATTTCTGCCAAGAAAATACCATGGACAGGATTGGCATGCTAGGGTCCACAGAGCCACAAAGAATCAAACACAACTGAACAACAAATAAAGAGTGACAGTTGCTAATTCATGCCAAGATTTTGGTCAGGCATTTGTTTCTCTTGCATATCACTTCTCTAGTTTCATGTCTTACAACCTTTTCTTTTTAATTATATTGCTTTACTAATTATTATAAACACAGCTTCCAATAAAGTAAGTTTTCAGAAATGGCAGAGTAAAGTGGTTGTTGAGAGTTTGTAAAGTAAACTCCTTTTTGGAAGGAATACATTAGAAACCTACTTAAAAGCATTTTAAAAAGATATAACCCATAAAGAGCAGAGTTGAAAAATAACAGTACTGGCAATCAAGAAACTAAGGTTCCATGCTTTACTCTGTGTTACCACTCTGATCTTGGATAATTGATTGATCATCAATAGTCTTCCTTTTCTAAAAATTGTGAAGTACAAGGTAGTTCCCTGGAGTCCTCGGGGTCAGCCAGTCAGGACAAATTAAAGTCCTTGGTATTTAGGGGGAGAAGTGAAGGAGGCAGAAAAACTACTATGAGGCTCCCCACCAACTTCTCTCCTCCTCCTCCAGTGGCCAAGTGACTCCCAGCTTCTGCAGCTCCCCACTCCAATCCTTGCCTCTGATTATCTTAACACCAAACATTTAGCAAGCACCAACAGTGAAAAAAGCCATTTATCCAAACATATGCTAATAGAGTCATTGTCTCACATCAAATAGGTAATTAGCCTTAAGTGCTCTGTTGTCTGATTCTAGTGTGCCTTTTCAGAGTTTCAGCCCTTTTCAAAAAATGAGATCAGATAAATTATAACTAGGCCTCTTTTATCTCCTTTAGATGTTTATTATAACTTAGGGTCCAGAGATGGTCCAAGACTCTGGATTCTCACACACAGATTCTGATCTGGAAGACCTGCCTTGTGGTAGGCATTTATCTCTTTGGTTCAATTCATTCATAAATTGTACTCCAGAAAAATCTCTAAATATGCTCATATTATAGCTCATGGCTTCCCTGTATTGATAATAGGGTTGCCATTCCTGCACAGACACTCAGTGTATACTGGTATATAAGATAGCTTTTATAAAATAACCAAAAAAAGTCAAAAGAGATGAAGAACTCATTCAAACCCCTGAATAGATAACAAAAACATAAAAAGTACTTGAATATTCAATCTGATTCAAAACAAAAAGGAAACATGCTTTTGGGAGCTATGGACGGAGAAATCCTTCTCAATCATACCTCCACTGAGGAATTCTTGTCAATAAATAACAGGAATTAGTGGTAAAATCTTGGTGACCTCATTCCCCTATGATAAAAGCTTTTATATTCAGACCTCAAATTTACTGAAAGCAATCTGTTTCCTTTGTAAAGCATACTATTAAAGAAAATCTTCCTCCCTCCCTCTTTTTTTTTTTTCTGTCTCTCTCCCTCCCTCTCTTTCCCTCTCTCTCCCTTTCTATCAGAACACTGCCTAAATACTAGGGGAATGCTTGATGTTGAAAAATCTTAAACTTGTGGCCACCAAAAAGTTAGGTTTCAAGGCTGGCAAAGTCTCCTCTAAGGATCTCTCTTGTCAGGACACTCAGAAACATTTATCTATCTCTGTTGTGTATTTCTTCTTCTTTTATATAATATCTTTTTATTTTCAAAATATATGCAAAGATAGTTTTCAACATTAGGCTTGCAAAACCTTGTGTTTCAATTTTTTTTTCCATCTCTTTATCCATTCCCTCCCCTAAAAAGCAAATAATACATACAATATATGTTAAATATGTGCAATTCTTCTATACATATGTGCACAATTATCATGCTGCACAAGAAAGATCAGGTCAAAAAGAAAAAAGGGAGAAAGAAAACAAAATGACAACAAAATAAGTGAAAATACTATGTTATGATCCACACTCAGTTCCCAGAGTCCTCTCTGGGTGTAGATGGTTCTTTACCACAAGACTATTGGAACTCGTCTGAATCATCTCATTGTTGAAAAGAGCCACATCCATCAGAATTGATCATTGTACAATCTTGCTGGTGCTGTGAACAATGTTCTCTTGGTTCTACTCATTTCATTCAGCATTAAGTAAGTCTCTCCAGGCCTTTCTGAAATCACTCTGCTGATCATTTCTTACAGAACAATAATATTCCACAACATTCATAAACATAACTTATTCAGCCATTTTCCAACTGATGGGCAACCACTCAGATTCCAGTTCCTAATTTCTACAAAGAGGGCTGCCACAAACATTTTTGAACATGTGGGTCTCTTTCCTTCCTTTAAGATCTCTTCGGGATATAAGTCCAGAAGAAACACTACTGGGTCAAAGGGCATGCCCAGTTTGATAGTCCTTTGGGCATAGTTTCATATTGCTCTCCAGAATGGTTGGATCATTTCCCGACTCCACCAACAATGTATTAGTTTCCCAGTTTTCTCCAACATTTATCATTATCATTTGCTGTGATCTTAGCCAATCTGAGAGGTGTGAAGTGTTGCCTCAGAGTTGTCTTAATTTAAATTTAGAGTATCTTTTCCTATGACTAGAAACAATTTTAATTTCTTCATCTGACAATTAATTGTTCAGATCATTTGATTATTTATCAGTTGGAGAATGGCTTGTATTCTTAGAAATTTGAATCAATCCTCTATAATATTTTAGAAACAAGGACTTTATCAGGATCCTTGGATATAAAATTGCTTTCCCTAGTTTTCTGCTTCTCTTCTAATCTTGACTGCATTGGTTTTGTTTGCACAAAACCTTTTTAATTTAATATAATCAAATTTATCCATTTTGTATTTCATAATGTATTCTAGTTCTTCTTTGGCTACAAATTCTTTCCTTCTCCATAAATCTGAAAGGTAGATTATCCTTTGTTCTCCCAATCTGCTTATAACATCATCCTTTATGTCTAAATCATAAATCTCTTTTTACCTTATCTTGGATTAAGCTGTTAGGTGTTGGTCAATACCTAGTTTCTGCCATACTATTTCCCAATTTTCCCAGCAATTTTTGTCAAATAGTGAGTTAGTATCCCAGAAGCTAGGGTCTTCAAGTTTGTCAAACATTAGATTATATTAATTATTGATTTTGTTTCTTATGAACCTAACCTATCCTACTGATCAACTACTCTCATTTTTTAGCCAGTACCAAATGGTTTTGATGACCACTGCTTTATGATATAGTTTTAGGTTTGGTACAAGTAGGCCCCCTTCATTTGCATTTTTCATTGATTTTCTTGAAATTCTTGATCTTTTGTTTTTCCAGATGAACTTTGTTATTACTTTATGTAGCTTTGTAAAATAATTTCTTCTGCCTTGCACTTCTAAAGGAACTATATCAATGTCCCAGTTTCTGTCTTATCATGGGCATAAGAAGTTAATTCTCAGGATTTTTTGTCTCCAACCTGTGTTATGAAAAAGAAAAAGAAAAGCAAAAGGCAGAGTAGAATTTGAGAACCATGAATTACTTTCATAGGCCACTTGAGGAAGCATGTGTAGTTATCCATGTGCTTCTTCTATGTTACCCCTAAGTTTCTCTGGGGATGGGAAAAGAAGAGAGAAATCTTTTGCCTTCTCTCCACATGCAACACTTAGAATAAGGTGCAAAAGGGAAAAAGCATGATATCAACAAATTGATTTGTAGAATTCACCATATTGATCAGGGGATCCAAGATCAATTACTTCATTACATCACTTTTATCTGCAATCCCTTTCTCCTTTTTATTTCACTTAGAACATACCAAAGTAAGAGAAATGTCATATCAGAGTACTACAAGTGAGTTTTAAAGGAATAATTACAAGATTTCTAAAGAGGAAAATTGTCATGCATTTGATTTTGTTCGAAAATGTAATTACAACTGAATCTGGTATTCTATTAAAAATTCTTTTTAAACTAAATTTGTTTGACTCCCACTATCATACTCAAAAAAAATGTTCAACTGAATTATCATCAAAAAGCATTTATTAAGCACCTAATTGCATGCAGGACTTGGATGCTCTCCTTATCCTCTAGACATGAGTAATTTAATCCCTTCATTTGAATTCATCTTAGGACTTGTCAGAACAACCTGTTAAAAATATCTATCTTCTACTCATTGAAATTCTTACTAAAATGGGAGACCTGAAAGCAATTAATGATCTCTATTTATAAAGAGGGGGGGAAAAGTCCTGCTTTTAAACTTTGTATGTAAATTATAGTAATTGATTTCCAAGTTCTCTCCATAAGTAGTCATAAGAGATACATACATTCAAACACCCCTCTCACATGTACATCTACAAATATAGTACGTATAAATGCAGATATATGCACATGTATCAGTGCACATTCTATAGGTGTATATATAAATGTGTATACTATGAAAAATATATGTACAAATGTAGCAGACTGATACAAGAATCTTTTCTATCTTCTTTTTCTTTTTCATTTTTAATCCCCATATCTTTGTAGAAAGGGTGTCAAAAGAGACAGAAAGAACTAATGGTGTAGACTGTAATAGGCATGGTACCAATAGAAAAACAAAATTAACTATTTAGAATGATATGATGATATTAAGGGAAATGAAAGAGAACACTGAACAAGGAGCATTGCTCATCAGAGAAGGAAGAAAGGAGATGGGAGTATAAAAATTTATAAAGAAAGGTGAAAGAATTTCCATGTGATATCATTGGGTTGGGAATGAGGAGAACTCATAAAGGGTATTACTAAAGTGCAGCAGGATGATGGGGACATCATATGGCAGCTGGGGAAACAGAAAATGCTAACAAACAGAGCAAGCAGCCAACAGATTAAGATTCAAAATCCATATCTGCCATGGGACCAGTGATTGGGATCACAGATCACAATATACTGAAGCTATAGGTTCTTTCCCTACTCTTCCCTTAAAGGAAAATGGAAAAGTCTAAGTAATAAAACTCATTTGGATTTGATGGTGCATTATTAATTCCTAATGTTTCTAAATATATATTTTACCAAAGAGATTATGAAATTTATTTTTCCTATTTTACTATGGAGAATAATGAAGTAGCAATAGTAATGCCCCCAAAAAGATGAGAATTGAAATATTTTTAAATGCACAGAAGAAAATAGGAGTTCAGAACAAGCACAATTGAGTTTTGAGAGTAATGTTTGAATGAATAATAAACTATAGAAAAAAAGCAATCAGGGTGAAATAGAACTACACTGTTTCGTAGGTAGTATTATTTTTGTGTTCTGTTGTGTGTATATATATATATATATATATATATATATATATATATATATGTATATATATATTTGTTTTTATGTTCAGAATAAGAAATTAATTCATTTTCAAAAAAAGTATGTAAATTATAAATAAATATCATATATTCCACACCTTCAGTTGTTTTCAGAAATGAAATCTAATTTTCTTGAGGCAAGTTAAAATGAGACAAATTATGATCATTTTTTTCCAGTGAGAGAGTATACATGGCTGGGGACATGAGCTAAAGTTTATTGAAAATTATCTAGATAAAATCTAGTTTAAGTTATAAGAATAAAGGGTTTGGGTATTTCACTCTATATTCATATTATTTACCCACAATTTATATATACAGACACATGTGTCCTCCCTGTGTAAGAGGATACACAGTTGTACATCTCTACACAGAGACAGCCATAGATGTTTATAGAGACTGCAATATAAGGGAATGTAGATAGAGAGAAAAGACAAATAAGAAATAAGTTATATGTTTTGGTGGATGACAGAAAGAATACATAAGTAGAGATAAATAGCTCACCATCAGGCTATTACAACAGTACAAGTCTAAAATGAGTTCTCCACCTGCTCTTTCTTGGTTTTCATCCTGTTCAACTAACTACTTTTAGTTACCTTTGCTGTCACAATCAATAACATAAGTTTTCTCCTAAGTTCTGTCCTGGTCTTCTCTTGTTAATTCTTTTAACTTTAACTTTTAACTTTGATGTTATCAATATATATAGTTTAATCATCATCTCTTCACAAATAACTCCTATATCTCTTTTCTTTCCAACCCAAATCTTTTCACTGAATTCTATCCCAATTATATTGCATTATCCTCTGTGTTTCTCATACTTGTTTCCTTTAACTATATTCCAGTCCAAATAAGCTGATTGATCATCTATTCTAAAGCCAACTCTCCTTTTTTCCATTTCTGTTGAAGGGACCCTCATCTTCCAAATCACCCAATTTTGTAAACCTCAAGTTATCTTGAACAGATTCCCTGGCCAAATCCTGTATTCTGCTCTCTATTTACTTTCTATTTCTTACATGACCACAAAAACTCTCATCATCTCTCAGCAAGAGCATAAGAATAGCTTCCTAATTAGTCTCCTTACCTCTTGAATCTCCTTCAATTAATTCTTAGCACACTTGCCAAAATAATCTTCCTAAAACCCAAGTTTGATGTTGCCATTGCCCTGATTAAAATTTTTCTGGGGCTGCATATTACTTCTGCAATAAAATCCAAAATCTTTGCAATGATCTGCCTCTAACCTGCCTTCTTTCTAATTGATATTATATCACATTACTTCCTTTACATTATCCACACTTTCAGTCAAACTATATTGATTGTACCTGAACCAGACATTTTATATTTACTTGACCAAGGTGCTTAAGCTTTCTAGGTCTCAGTTTCTTCAGCTGTAAAATAAGGAGTGTTGGCCTTCAAAGTCATTTCCATTTCTATCTCTTTATCTTACGGCCCTGCCTCTTTGCAGGAATAGTACACTAATGTCTTTTAATCTCTATTCCTTCTCTACTCCAAAAGATGACAGTAGAAATGTCTTCCTCCCTTTTAGGAGGTTTGTTTTCTTCCTTCTCAAAATATCATAGAACCTCTTTTATCCTCTCCCTCTCCCTTTCCCTCTCCCTCTCCCTCTCCCTCTCCCTCTCCCTCTCCCTCTCTCTCTTTCTCTCTCCTCTCCCTGTAATTGTATCTTTCATACAAAATGTAATTTTTTTGAGGTCAAGGATTGTTTTATTTTTGCTTTTGTACCCTCAGTATTTAGGAAAGTGTCCTGCACATCATAGAGCCTTAATAAGAAAATTGTTGAATTTTGTTGAAATGTATTCTCATGTTTTCTAATAAAATATTCATTTCTCCTTATGTTTGGCCTTTTTTAATTCAAAAGGCACTTGAACATTTTGATGAGCATAGCATTTTTCACAGCAAAGATGTTTTTCATGTCTTTAAATTAACATAAACATAATTGATTATCATGAAGGAACATTATAAGGTAAAAGATAAAAAAAAAAAAAAAAAACCAAAACTGTAAGGACTTTTCTGTGATATTCCAGAAATTATAAAGCATACATTCTCCTGTCAGAAAGTTGATATTTTGTTTTTTTTTTCAATAGCATTCTGATTAGAACCCACAGAAAACAGAAATTATCATCTGAAATTATGAAAAAAGGAAGGAAATTCTTGAACCAATTAATTTGTATATGTGGGCATGCATACATATCCATATATACATAATTTATTATTTTCTAAAAGGAGGTTCCCATTTGCTGCTTAATCACAGTGCTCATTTTTGTGATATAGCTCTTAAAATATTTTACAGTGATTTACTTTCCTTTATAAGTCTATCTAGTGATTTTTATATTCCACTGGAGTTTCCCTTTAAGCATTTGAAGAATAAATAAGGAACTATGGTGGGTGGATGTGAATTGAGAAACTGAATGTTCATAAAACAAGCCTTAAAACCACAAATAACTGAACATTTCCTAATTTGACTCAATAAGATTTTTTTAATACTAGAATTGAAATTTGAAGTTATTATTTTCCTGTTCTTTGCTGTTTTTAATTAAAGTTAACCTGTAACAGCCTGCAATTTAGGGAAATTAGTTATTATAAAAAGCAAGATTATTTACCACATGTGTGTTCTCTAGATTCCAGATTTTCAGTAGTTAGCACATCCATAGATCATACTGATATAGGTCTCAGAAAATAACTAACTAGAACTGATATTAGCAAAACACTAGCCCTGTATTATTTCAAAAAACTGTCCATGAATAAAATGCTATAGTAAAATCTTCTCATTCCCTATGGTCAGGAAATATATAGAAATAGTAGAAATAGATCAGTCATTTGCTTTTACAATTGACTTATTTAAAAAAGAAATTATATTCTAAGTCAAAGATCATTTGTAATCTTTATCAATGAATGGAGTTCTCACATGCAGAGTTAATTGGGAAAAAAATGTAACAGATCCTTCACATACTTATCTTATTTTGCTCTAGCAAACAAGAAAGATGTTGCTATTATAAGATAAAAGGAATAGCATAAGGAGAAAGGGAATATCAGTATTATTTCTAAAGGTAATAAGAAGACTGCTTTTTTTGACTTGAGTGGAGAGTTCAAGGAGAGGGGAAGGGAGAATTATTTCAGATAAATTTGGATGAGGAGGGGAAAACTAATGGAGAGACTAAAATGCTAGGGTAGATAAAGAGGTCATATTTGAACTTGAAAGGAAAGAAGTCATTATAATAGGAAAGAAATATGATAATGAAAATTACGTTGGCTTAATTAAACTAACAGTGATAAGATTGGAGGGAGGAAAGGCCAATTAGGCTGAAAGATCAAATAAGGAAAGCATAAAAAAATCTAGATTAAAATAAGAGACATACATCAGATGGATAGAGTAAATGAAAAATTGCTAAGATTTCAATAAAAACTTTCAATAAGTTGAAAGAGTTAAATTATGATAGTGCTACTTGAAGAAATGAAGGATTTTTCAAGAGAAGTTGGTTTGGTTTGGTTTGGAGGCAAATAAAACAATGACTGATTCTCTCTCTCCCTCCCTCCCTTCCTCCCTCCCTCTCTCCCTCTCTCTCTCTCTCCCTCCCTCCTCTCCCCCCCTCTACACCTCTCTCTCTCTCTCTCTCTCTCTCTCTCTCTCTCTCTCTCTCTCTCTCTCTCTCTCTCTCTCTCTCTTGTGTGCATAATTTACATTGTCAGGAAGACATTCAAATGACCTTAAGAATAGTTGGAAATTGGGGCAATTAGATGGTGCAATGGATGGAACACTGGCCCAGCAGTCAGGAGGACCTGAATTCAAATGTGACTTCAGACACTTAACACTAACTGTGTGACCCTAGGCAAGTCACTTAACACCAACTGCCTCAAGAAAAAAATAGTTGGAAATGTATGAAGACACATCAAGTGAGAGTTCTGAGATAGAAACATAGTTCTTGGTGCCAGTGTAGAGACAATTGAGCCTGACAAAGAAATTAGTATAATAGGAAAGAATAGAAGCAGAACACTGGACCTCTAGGGAAATTCTCAAACATGAAGTAGGATGAGAATAGAGACAGAAAAACATGTAGTAGGAAATAGGAATTAAAAGTGAATCAATAGAAAGTAATACTTTTCTTTTTAAGTCCGATCGTAGAGTAGATAAGCATAAATGGATGGGAGAGAAAGAAAATGATGGATACTCTATCTTCATTCTTTTGTGGGATTTTAATATCATGGTCAATACTTAGGTGCAGGCGAGTGGAGCACAGTGTGTGCTCCTTTTTTCCCTGTTTCTCACCTCTGACCATTGTTTTGTTTTAAAGATGAAAATTGATCAAAATAAGCATCAGAAAGCAGCCAGAGAGGGCAAATGAGATTATCAATGATTACCCAAGAGGAACATAGTGTGCTAGAATGTGGGATGAGCCTCGAACTCTGCTGATTGCTTTGCTTAGTTGGTGGTGAGCAGGTTAATTGACTGCTGTTAGAGAAAAGGGCTATACTTAGTCAATAAACCTTTATTTATTTATTTATTTTTACATTTTATTTTTAAAATTAATTTTATAATTATAATTTTTGTTGACAGTCCATATGCATGGGTAATTTTTACAACATTATCTCTTGCACTCACTTCTATTCCAAATTTTCCCCTCCTTCCCTCCACTCCCTCCCCTAAATGGCAGGCAGTTCCATATATGTTAAATATGTTATAATATATCTTAGATACAATATATGTGTGCATAAAAGAATTTCTTGTTGCACCGAAAGATTTGGATTCAGAAGGCAAAAATAACCTGGGAAGAAAAACAAAAATGCAAACAATTTACACTCATTTCCCAGTGTTCCTTTTCTGGATGTAGCTGATTCTGTCCATCATTGATCAATTGGAACTAAATTAGATCTTCTCTTTGTTGAAGATATCCACTTCCATCAGAATACATCCTCATATAGTATTGTTGTTGAAGTGTATAATGATCTCCTAGTTCTGCCCATTTCACTCAGCATCAGTTGATGTAAGTCTCTCCAAGCCTCTCTGTATTCATCCTGCTGGTAATTTCTTACAGAACGATAATATTCCATAACATTGATATACCATAATTTACCCAACCATTGTCGAATTGATGGGCACCTATTCATTTTCCATTTTCTAGCCACTACAAAAAAGAGCTGCCACAAACATTTTGGCACATACAGGTCCCTTTCCCTTCTTTAGTATTTCCTTGGGATATAAGCCCAGTAGTAGCAATGCTGGATCAAAGGATATGCAATATTTGATAACTTTTTGGGCATAATTCCAGATTGCTCTCCAGAATGGTAGGATTCTTTTGCAACTCCACCAATAATGCACCAGTTTTCCCACATCTCCTCCAACACTCATTATTATTTTTTCCTGTCATCTTAGCCAATCTGACAGGTGTGTAGTGGTATCTCAGAGTTGTCTTAATTTGATTTCTCTGATCAATTAGTGATTTAGAACACTCTTTCATATGAGTGGAAATAATTTCAATTTCATCATCTGAAAATTGTTCATATCCTTTGACCATTTATCAATTGGAGAATGGCTTGATTTCTTAGAAATTAGAGTCAGTTCTCTATATATTTTGGAAATGAGGCCTTTATCAGAACCTTTAACTATAAAAATATTTTCCCAATTTGTTACTTCCCTTCTAATCTTGTTTGCATTAGTTTTGTTTGTACAAAAGCTTTTTAATTTGATATAACCAAAATTTTCTATTTTGTGATCAATAATGGTCTCTAGTTTTCCTTTGGTCACAAATTCCTTCATCCTCCACAAATCTGAGAGGTAAACTATTCTGTGTTCCTCTAATTTATTTATGATCTGTTCTTTATGCCTAGATCATGGACCCATTTTGATCTTATCTTGGTATGTGGTATTAAGTGTGGGTCCATGCCTCGTTTTTGCCATACTAATTTCCAGTTTCCCCAGCAGTTTTTGTCAAATAATGAATTCCTATCCCAAAAGTTGGGATCGTTGGGTTTGTCAAACACTAGATTTCTATAGTTGTTCACTACTTTGTCCTGTGAACCTAACCTATTCCACTGATCAACTAGTCTATTTCTTAGCCAATACCAAATGGTTTTGGTGACTGCTGCTTTATAATATAGTTTTAGATCAGTTACAGCTATAAACCTTTTATTTATTAAGTACTTAGTATATGATAGGCAAGCAGGT
The DNA here is from genome assembly GCF_048593235.1 of Sminthopsis crassicaudata. Classification (NCBI taxonomy): domain Eukaryota; kingdom Metazoa; phylum Chordata; class Mammalia; order Dasyuromorphia; family Dasyuridae; genus Sminthopsis; species Sminthopsis crassicaudata. The sequence goes on along the minus strand of NC_133619.1, from coordinate 310,335,409 downwards.
TAAGCATTGGAGGTATAATGGAGAAGAAACAGAAAAGGATAGTCTGGTGAGAAGTGAAGACATGACTAGCTAGGATGCCTTTCAGTTCTTGGAAAAGCCTGCTAGTCAAAAAGAAGAGACCCAGGGACAAAAGGTATATTCAGGGCATGAATTCAAGTGCTAGAGTGATTTACCAGGACAAAGAGATATTAAAATTCCTTGTCTCTCTTTATGGTGCTTGTCTCTCTCTAATGATTCCTGCCTTTAGAGAGCAACACAGCATCTTTGAAGCACCTGCATACCTATCTCTGAACAGCTATTTCCTTGGAATATAGAAACACAAAAAGCCAGCTGCTGCTGCTGTAGCATTCCTTACCAGATGAAACATAGGAAGGTGACTGACTGGTCAAGTCACTGGGACAACCTCACAGTGGAGAAGAGAAGAGGACATAAAGCAGAGTAAAATCCTCACAAAGAAAAAAATTTATTCACAGTTCACAGTACTCTTGCTCAAATTCTACTCCCCTGGCAGTCAGTTGTTGTTTGGTCTTTGTTCTCCAAGAGGACCCATGACATCAGCCAAGACTGCTGCTTGACTTGCACATGAATTGGATCAAAGTGGGGCAGAGCTGTGCAAAGTCATCAGCTGCACATCCTTCTGCAGAATCATTGAAGTCCAGTGGAAAGACAAAGGTCAAGATGATTGAATATGGCCCAAGATGCAGTAGGTGGCCCTTCAAATTAAGGTATTTCCCAGGTTTTAATTTGTCTAAGACCACCTCCATTCAATGACTAAGGAATGAGTAAGAATTAAGACAAAAGATAGCTCAATTATTGTCACAATTTGCATGGAGCAGATGATTCATACATCAAAGATGATACCATTGTACTGCACATAATAACATGGCATGCTAACCTACTGAAACTACATTTTTCTTTCTTTTTTATAATAGCTTTGTATTTTTCAAAATATATTCAAAGATAGTTTTCACCATTTCTCCCTTGAAAAATCCTGTGTTCCAATTTTTTCTGCCTCTTTTTTCCTCTCCTCCCTTCCCTAGACTGTAACTAATCTGATATATGTTTAACATGTGCAACTCTTCTAAACACATTTCCATAATCTTCATGCTGTACAAGAAAAATCAGATCAAAAGGGGGAAAATTCGAGAAAAAAACAAGCAAGCAAACAACAACAAAAAAGGTGAAAATACTATGTTGTGATTCACATTCAGTTCTCATAGCCCTCTCACTGGAAGCAGATGGCTCTGTCCATCACCAGTCTATTGGAATTGCCCTGAATCAAATCATTGATAAAAAAAGAGCCACATCCAGCAAAATTGACTTTTACATAATCTGTTGTTTCTCTGTTTAATGTTCTCTACTTCTTCTTTGGACATAAATTCCTTTCTTCTTCACAGACTTGAGAAGTAACTATCCCTTATTCTCCTAATTTGCTTATAGTATTACCCTTCATGTCTAAATCATGAACTCATTTCAATCTTATCTTGGTATAGACTGTCAGCTCCATTCTTTGAACCCTGGAAAGAGCAAAACCTCAATAATTTCAAGGGAATTGATGAAAAATGCAAACGAAAGGGGCAGTAACCCTGGAATCAGGAGGACCCGAGTTCAAATGTGATCTCAGAATTTAACACTTCCTAGCTATGTAACCCTGGGCAAATCACTTAACCCAAATTGCCTCAGGAAAAAAAAATGAAAATGAAGATAACCCAGCTATAGCAGACTTTTTTTTTTTTTTTCCCTGAGGCTGGGGTTGAGTGACTTGCCCAGGGTCACACAGCTAGGAAGTGTTAAGTGTCTGAGATCAGATTTGAACTTGGGTTCTCCTGAATTCAAGGCTGGTGCTCTATCCACTGCGTCACCTAACTGCCCCTATAGCAGACTTAAAATTATAATTTATTAAATTATATTTTATATATAATATATTCATATATAAATTATAATTTAAAGCAGCAGTCATCAAAACTATCTGAGATTGACTAAGAAATGATGAATAAGAAATATCAGTGAAATAAGTTAGGTTCATAAGCCACAATACACAATGACTAGTAATTTCATGTTTGATAAACCCAAAGACTTTAGCTTCTAGAATAAGAACTCACTATTTTACAAAAATTGCTGAGGGAATTGGAAACTAAGCATTGACCAATACTAAACATCCTATACCAGGAAAAGGTCAAAATGGGTTCGTGATTTAGACCTAAATAGTGACATTATAAGCAAATTAGGAGTATAAGGAATATAGCTTGACTCTCAGATTTGTGGAAAAGGAAGGAATTTATGACCAAAAACACTAGAGAACATTATGAAGTGCAGAGTGGATAATTTTGAGTATATAAAAATTAAAAAATTTTTGTACCAACAAATCCAATGTAGCCAAGATTAGGAGAGAAGTGGAAAAGTTTTTACATCTAAGGTTTCTAATAAATGCCTCATTTCTAAAATATATAGAGAATTGACTCACATTTATAAGAATACAAGCCATTTCCCAATTGATAATTGGGGAAAGGATATGAACAAATTTCAAATGAAGAAATTAAGATCATTTCTAATTATATGACAAAAATGTTCTAAGTCATTATTGATGAGAGAGACAAATTAAGACAATTCTGAGGCATCAATTCATATCTCTCAAATTGACCAAGATGACAAGAAAACTTAATGATAAATATTGAAGTGGATGTGGGAAAATTGGGACACTAATACATTGTTGATGGAGTTGTGAACTTATTCAACTATGCTAGAGAACAATTTGGAGCTATATTCAAAAGGCTATAAAATTGTGCATCCTTTTTAATCCAGCAGTGTCTTTATTGAGTTTATAGCCAAAAGAGCTCATGAAAAAGTGAAAACAAATCAGGTGCAAAAATGTTTTTAGCAGCCCTTCTTGTAGTGTCAAGGAACTGGAAACTGATTTGATGCCCATCAATTGAGAAATGGCTGAATAAATTATGGTATATGAATGTAATGGAAAATTACTGTTTTGTAGGAAATGTTGAGCTGGCTGATTTTGGAAAAGCCCGGAAAGACATGAACTGATATAAAGTGAGGTGAATATGTACACAGGAACAAGAAGGTAATGTGAGGAACCACTCTGATGGGCTTGGTTCTTTTCAGCAATGAGGCGTTTCAAGAATATTCCAATAGACTTGTGATGGAAAGAGCCATCTACATCCAAAGAGAGTACCACGGAGACTGAATGTGGATCACAATATAGTATTTTCACCTTTTTGTAGTTTCCTTGGCTTTTTTTTTTCATTTTTTCCCATTTGATCTGATTTTTCTTGTGCAATGTGATAAATGTGGAAATATGTTTAGAAGAACAGCACATACTACTGGGCTTATATCCCAAAGAAATACTAAAGAGCGGAAAGAGACATATATGTGCCAAAATGTTTGTGGCAGCTCTTTTTGTTGTAGCTAGAAACTGGAAGATGAATGGATGTCCATCAGTTGGAGAATGGTTGGGTAAATTGTGGTATATGAAGGTTATGGAATATTATTGCTCTGTAAGAAATGACCAGCAGGAGGAATACAGAGAGGCTTGGAGAGACTTACATGAACTGTTGCTGAGTGAAATGAGCAGAACCAGAAGATCACTGTACACTTCAACAACAATGCTGTATGAGGATGTATTCTGATGGAAGGGGAAATCTTCAACATAAAGAAGAGCCAACTCACTTCCATTTGATCAATGATGGACAGAGGTAGCTACACCCAGAGAAGAAACACTGGGAAATGAATGTAAATTGTTAGCACTACTGTCTATCTACCCAGGTTACATGTACCTTCGGAATCTAATGCTTATTGTACAACAAGAAAATGGTATTTACACACATGTATTGTATCTAGGTTATATTGTAACACAAGTAAAATGTATGGGATAGCCTGTCATCGGGGGGAGGGAGTAGAGGGAGGGGAGGGATAATTTGGAAAAAGGAATACAAGGGATAATATTATAAAAAAATATATAATAAAAAATTAAAAAAAAAAGAACAGCACATGTTTAACTTATATTGGATTACTTGCTGTCTAAGGGAAGAAGGGGTAGAAGAAGGGAAAAAATTTGGAACACAAGGTTTTTCACAGGTGAATGTTGAAAACTATCTTTGCATGTATTTTGAAAAAATAAAAAGCTATTATTATTTTTAAAATAATCTCCATGGGACAGGAGCCAAGTTGTATTTATGTATACTTTCCCCTAAGAATAGCACAGTACACAGAAGGTGCTTCACAAACATTTGTTGAACCTACTTTCCTGTCTTCCTTCATTGAAGAGATGAGGAGATACAGATATAAAAAACTGTATTTCCTGTCAGATGGATTGTTATCATCATCATAACTGCCATCATCTTCTTCTTCCTTCTTCCTCCTCCTCCTCCTCCTTTCACCTCCTCCTCTTTTTCTTCCTCCCACCTCCTCCCACCTCCTCCCTCCTCCTCCCTCCTCCCACCTCCTCCCTTCTCCTCCCTCCTCCCACCTCCTCCTGCCTTCTCCCTCCTCCCTCCTCCTCCTTCTCCTCCTCCTCCTCCCTCCTCCCTCCTCCTCCTCCTCCTCCTCCCTCCTCCTCCCTCCTCCTCCCTTCTCCCTCCTCCTCTCTCCTCTCTCCTCCTCCTCTTCCTTCTCCTCTCTCCTCCTCCTCCTCCCTCCTCCTCCCTCCTCCTCCTCCTCCTCTTCCTTCTCCTCTCTCCTCCTCCTCCTCTCTCCTCCTCCTCCTCCCTCCTCCTCCTCCTCCCTCCTCCTCCTCTCTCCTCCTCCTCCTCTCTCCTCCTCCTCCTCCTCCTCTCTCCTCTCTCCTCCTCCTCTTCCTCCTCCTCTCTACTCCCTCCTCCTCTTCCTCCTCCTCTCTCCTCCTCTTCCTCCTCCTCTCTCCTCCTCTTCCTCCTCCTCTCTCCTCCTCCCTCCTCCTCTTTCTCCTCCTCCTTCCTCCCTCCTCCTCCCTCCTCCTCCTCCTCCCTCCTCCTCCCTCCTCCTCCTCTTCCTCCTCCTCTCTCCTCCTTCCTCCTCCTCTCTCCTCCTCCTCTTCCTCCTCCTCTCTCCTCCTCTTCCTCCTCCTCTCTCCTCCTTCCTCCTCCTCTCTCCTCCCTCCTCCTCTTCCTCCTCCTCTTCCTCCTCCTCTCTCCTCCCTCCTCCTCTTTCTCCTCCTCCTTCCTCCCTCCTCCCCTCCTCCTCTTCCTCCTCCTCTTCCTCCTCCTCTCTCCTCCCTCCTCCTCTTTCTCCTCCTCCTTCCTCCCTCCTCCTCCCTCCTCCTCCCTCCTCCTCCTCCCTCCTCCTCCCTCCTCCTCCTCCTCCTTCTCCTCCTCCTCTTCCTCCTCCTCCTCCTCCTCCTCCTCCTCCTCCTCCTCCTCCTCCTCCTCCTCCTCCTCCTCCTCCTCCTCCTCCTCCTCCTCCTCCTCTTCTCTTCTTCTTCTTCTTCTTCTTCTTCTTCTTCTTCTTCTTCTTCTTCTTCTTCTTCCTTCTTCTTTTTCTTCTTTTCCTTCTTCTTTCTCCTTCTTAAATTTTTATAATATCTTGCTTGGGACTAGATCTTCACATCACTTTTCAGCTATTTCTAAAACATTCTGATTATATTCCAGTCATCCTTTTTATTTTCCAAACTCAACACTGCCCCACCAGTTTGGACTTGGGCTGGGATCCTGTGTTCTGTCCATTGTGCACATTGTGGCTTCTTGGAGTCATAGGTGAGAGTTTGGTGGCAGTTGAGCACCAAATGTGGACAGCAGCCCTGAAAAAAGGGCTTATCAGCCCTCACACCAGAAGTAATGAGCACCTTATATCTCCATGCACATAGTGGGAGCTCAGCAAATTGTATTTAGCTGAATTTTTGTTCCAGTAAATTATAATTGACCTGAGAGTAAAGTAATGACAACAACTTAATTAGGAGGAGAGTCATGTGTGGTAAGAAGACAGCCACTTATTCAAGACCATAAAGCATAGGGAGCCTTTATTTAGTGATGATACCAAAGATTAGAATATATATGTCACATCAACTGGGTTTTGAATCTAGAGGAATTTTTAGTCTAGCTGAATTCCCTGAAATGCAAAAAGGTTTCACAGAGAATTTATTGATGGAGTTGATTATTTTTCTAATGTATTGGGAAGAAATCCTTAGAAGTAGGATCTCACTAAGTCTTTGGTAAATTGCCGTAAGCCAATTTCACCCTAAGCCTTCTCCCATCCCCACTATGCCTTGATTTATTTTCCTTTATATTATTTTTTAAAAACAGCTTCTATTTTAGATTCAGATAAGTTTAGCTGTCCTGATATTAATTCTTGAACTAACCCTTCTTCCTCTCTTTGTTGAATATTTCATGTTTTATTCATGTATTGAATTAGCCAAACAGAGCTGGTGCTTACATTTAAGTTACACAAGGCAAACAAGTATCTATTCCTAATTCATCTATTTCAGTGTGGAAATGGTGGTAACACATATCAGCCTCCTATACTCTTTGATCTTTCAGGTTATGCAGTCATTAATTAATAGCAAATATCTGGTTCTATTAGATATTAGAGCATTTCTTTCTTTTCATTACTAGAAGATAAGTAATTATAGAATGTCATGTCAGTACAGCATACCTGATGAACTTTTAATTACCCAAACTAGGACTCTTACTACATTATTCTCTTCATGCTATTTTAATTTGCTGAAACTCACTTTTAAAAACTAGCTCTGCGCTACAAAGCTGAGAGGTAATAACTGAGAGTATGGAGTGTGATTTGATGTTTAAGCATGTGTGTATATTCAAGCCATTTAAAATCGACTATTCTTAATATGAATGGGCACAAAATATGCTAGTGAACAAAAGGCATGTGAATGTATAAAATTCAGTTAGCTTGTGAAGTCTCTGGATGTACACAAACTTACTGAAAAACAACAGACAAACTTTGGTATTTCAAGACGAAAAATTATATTCTCTCTAATAAATAAAACTCCAATAGGATACTACTAAAAATAGCCAGGTTCTCCATTTAAATTTTCTTGGACTAATCATGAATCTGTTGTCAGGCTGAGACCTCATAAGAGCTACTATTTATCATTTCAGCTTTTGGCTTCTAGCCCTGGAAGTAGCTGTTAAAATGATGCCCAGATTCTACCAGGAAGGATTTCTTGGCTCTGGAGATGCTGGCATTCAACTACACCCTTCCTAACCCCATTCCTTTAATCTTCATTCTCTGTATCACTCTTCTTGCCTGTTCATTTTACTCTGTTACCTTGTTTTGAAGGTTATGACTTGACTCTCAGACATATTTAGTAATATGCCACTGTGGTGGTTATAGAGTGGAATTGAACATTGTTCTTTATTATTCCATCATCAAAATGAAAAAATCTAATAATTCTAAACAAATGTTTTCTGATGAACCAAAATAAAATTCTAATTTCTTAATTTTTGTTGCAATTGAGTTGTTTTCAGTCACAACTTTTCATGACTCCATTTGGGGTTTTCCTGGCAAAGATCCAACAGTGATTTACCATTTCTTGTTCCAGATCATTTTATAAATGAGCAAGTCGAGACAAATAGGATTTAGTCACTTGCCCAGGGTCACATAGCTAGGAAGTATGTGAGACTAGAATTGAATTCAGATCCTTCTGACTTTAGGCCCAGAATTTTATCTACTATACCATCTAGCAGGTCCATTTATTATCTACTTCTGTTTTCTTAAGTTCAAATGAAAGACTTATCAACACGGAGATAATAAAAATACAGTATTTTTTTTCTGCAACCAACAAAGAGTAGTCAATAACTAAAATGGCCGGTGGAAGAGATTGTATTTAAAGTTGCAAAATCCCACTTGGCCTCTAATAGAGTATATTTAAAATGTATAATTCATTGCTCTTGCACATACATTAGTTGATCTTTATGATACTTCTGAAAAGTAGATACTGGTTTAGCATGATTGTGCAGATGAGGAAATAGAAGTTCAAATAGGTTATGTGTTCACAAAATTGGCTGAGTCTGAAATAGGATTAAGATCTTTAGATTTCTAGTCATTTCTTTTAGTTCTCATCATGTCAAATTTCTTTTTTTCTTCTTTTTTAAAAATTAATTTTATAATTATAACATTTTTGACAGTACATATGCATAGGTAATTTTTTTTTTTTACAATATTATCCCTTGTACTCCCTTCTGTTCTGAATTTTTCCCCTCTTTCCCTCCAACTCCTCCCCTAGATGGCAGGCATTCCCATACATATTAAATATCTTATAGTATATCCTAGGTACAATATATATGTGCAGAACCGAATTTTGTTGTTGTTGTTGTTGCAAAGGAAGAATTGTATTCAGAAGGTAAAAATAATCTGGGAAGAAAAACAAAAAAAAAAAAATGCTCACAGTTTACATTCATTTCCCAGTGTTCCTTTTCTGGTTGTAGCTGATTCTGTTCATCATTGATCAATTGGAATTGGATTAGCTCTTCTCTATGTTGAAGATATCCACTTCCATCAGAATATATCCTCATACAGTATCATTGTTGAAGTGTATAATGATCTCCTAGTTCTGCTCGTTTCACTCAGCATCAGTTGATGTAAGTCTCTCCAAGGCTCTCTGTATTCATCCTATTGGTCATTTCTAACAGAACAATAAGATTCCATAACATTCATATACCATAATTTACCCAACCATTCTCCAGTTGATGGACATCCATTCATTTTCCAGTCAAATTTCCATGATGTCAAATTTTAATACAATCTGATTCAATCAATCTTCACTTACCTAAACAAGATTATTCACTTCTGTTAAACTATTAAAATTATTGGATATAGCTGGGTGATACAGTGAATACAACACCAACTCTAGAGTCAGGAGGACCTGAGTTCAAATTTGGCCTCAGAGTTATTAGCTGTGTGATTCTGGCCAAGTCACTTCACCATAAATTCCTCAAACCCAATCCTCAAAACACACACACGCACACATACACACACACACACACACACACACACATAATTGTTCTGCCTTTATAGCATATTTTATACCTCTTATCAGTGTAGATTTGGACTATCCTGCAAAGATAGCCCCTTATGGAAACAAAGGAAACAGATTGCTCAGTTTAGAAGGGTGTTTTTTGTTTTGTTTTGTGTTTTTTAATATGGAGTCACAGAACTCTACATGAAGGAGATTCCTAGTCATACTTCTTTTCCCCTAATTACAATACCTAATGAATTTTTAAAATACTCTGTAGACAACCAATTTGAATTTTTATAGACACCAATTTTAAGGGGTCTATTCAAAGTTATGATAGATTTCCAAATCCCCAGTTCCTCTTCATTTTTTTAGACTTCATTATGATAACAAGTTTTTGTTTGATCTTGTTTGGTTTTCTTTTTGTCAGATGATTAAGTCATTCCAATTCCAGGAAGGTAGAACCTTAAATTCATGGCTGTATCTCAATCAGTGAATTTTGATTTTAGATAGACCTGAAACTTGCATGGACTATTCCAGGCTTTGCCCCCGGCTTATCACATTCTTGTTCTAAGAATTCATTCTCACTGAAGTTGACTTCCCTACTATGCTACTTTGCCCAGAGACCCATGCCATCTGTACAGTACAGTATAGAATCAGGGTTTGACTCTATGCAGCTGCCCTTCCCCCTTTCAATAAACATTTTTGAAGGTAGGAACTCTGTCTTTATACTTTTCCCTTGGTCTTATGAGCACAGAATAAGCTTTTAATATTAGGTTGTGGGCAATTTTTAAAAAATTGGCTTTTTCTGTCAAACAAATAATCCCTTCTTCCACCTTCATCCAATGTCCCCTATTATCAATAAGGAGGTCTCCAAATCAGAGTTAATCAATTAATTCAATAAGCATTAATTTAATGCCTAATACATGCCATATCTTGTTGCTAAGTGCTGGGGATATGAAGAAATATGAAAGCAATCTAATGAGGATTAGAGACAGTAGACAAATAACTATATGTATACAGGGTGAGAGTATAGAGTGTCCAAGAAGGACTAACACTCCATATATTCTTTCTTTATGCAAGCACTTATTTATTAGCATCTATCAAAACAAAGGCAAAAACTGAACAAACTAGGTTCAGATATGAAATTTTGTGACAGGTTTTTTTCAACTATTTAGAATAGGCATTAGAGTCAAACCATCAAGGCTTTGAGAGGCTTATTCAGAAAAATCATTTGTTGCAAACTTTTTCCATAAAAGAGTGTGTGTGTGGTGGGGGAATGAAGATAGTGTCTTACTTGGCAGCCTTAGCAGAATAAGACAGAAGGATATAAACTAAAACACTTATCTCAATAAGAGAGTCTAGTAACCAAATTTAAAAAAAATGACATAGGATTTCCCTTCGAGAAACAGAAGAGGCAAAGTTTATCTCTTAGAACAAAAGCAGATTCAGGTCAAAACCATAGCATTCTTCACCAGCTGTATCTTACAGATAAATACAGAGGGTTTCTCCTGGCAACAAATTTACTCTAGGTTCTCAACTATTTTCTGTATGTGCTGTTTCCTGATGATAATGCTGTTTTCATTGTTTGCTATTTAATATTAATTAGTTTTAGATTTCAGAATTATCCACAATATACTTTGGAGTCCAGTAAATAACATTAGTATCTTCTTACAGCATGAACCCCTCTTGCAATTTAGCCTTTATTATGAAAACATTGGGAACTAGAGGCAAAACAGATTTAGCTAAGTGATTCCTTCCTCCTTAAGGAAGTTTACCTTAAGCTGTTTTGAAGAAGAAATTTTTCAAGAATTTTTTCATTTCCCTTCAATGTACTCAGAAATCAAATTCTAAAATCCAAGGGTCTAAGCATTCTTAACTCTGAGTGTGTATCTTTACCACGTGATGAACCTCTTTGACAATCTGCTAAAAATCAATGGATATCTTCTTGGAAGAGTATTTTTCAATAATTGAAGAAAACATCAAGTTCCATTTAGATGTTAGTAAAAATATAGATGTATTTTTTCCTCATCCAAGCTTATAGATCATCTGAAGTTTATCTGTAGGACTAAGAACTCCTGATCTATTCTAATAAAGACATCTTTAGTTCATAGTCTCATATAGGAGAAAAAACAAAGCAATATAAAATAAATATCTGAAAGATTTCTGGGTGGTGATGCAGTAGGACCAAGATGGTAGAGTAAAGGCAGGAACTTGACCAACCTCTCCCCCAAACTGCTCCAAATTCTTTTAAATAATGACTAAACAAATTTTAGGGCACCAGAGCACCCAAAAAAGATGCAATACAGCATTTTTCCAGCCAAAGGCAACTTAGAAGCTCAGGAGAAAAGGTCTGTTATAGTCCCAGTACAGGGTGCGCCAACCCTAGCCCCAGCCCAGACCCTTCTGGACCCCTCAATTCAAGGCTACCAGAGAGGTCAGGGAAGGTCAGTGGAGAGAATCTGTGAGGTGGGAGTCTGGGGTGCAGTCCCTGAGTAGCCTACATCAGTGAACTTTGTCCCAGTCAGCATACTCAGTCTTACAGCTTAAGTGGGGCGGAGATACACCTGACAGCTCCAGGGCAGAAAAGAATGTGGTCAGATTCCTAGAAAGATTTCTGAAATCAGCTGCACAAAACCCCTGAAGCTTAGGACAGTGCACCCTCCATCCTGGAAACAGAGCTCTACTTTAACAAAGAGTTTAAACCTGAGTAATAAGCTAGGAAAATGAGCAGAAAACAAAAAAAGATATTTTTGATTATTGAAAGTTATTTTTTAATTAATTTTATAATTATACATTTTGACATTATATATGCATGAGTAATTTTTTATAACATTATCCCTTGTATTTGTTTTTCCAGATTTTCCCCTCCCTCCTTCTACTCCCTCCCCTAGATGACAGGCAATCCCATACATTTTACATGTGTTACAGTATAACCTAGATACAATATATGTGTGTAAATCCAATTTTCTTGTTGCACCTTAAGTATTGGATTCCGAAGGTATAAGTAACCTGGGTAGATAGACAGTAGTGCTAACAATTTACATTCACTTCCCAGTGTTCCTTCTCTGGGTGTAGTTATTTCTGTCCATCATTGATCAACTGGAAGTGAGTTGGAACTTCTTTATGTTGAAGATATCCACTTCCATCAGAATACATCTTCATACAGCTTTAAAGTGTACAGCGATCTTTTGGTTCTGTTCATTTCACTCAGCATCAGTTGATGTAAGTCTCTCCAAACCTTTCTGAATTCATCCTGCTGGTCATTTCTTACAGAGCAATAATATTCCATAACCTTCATATACCATAATTTACCCAACCATTCTCCAATTGATGGGCATCCATTCAACTTCCAGTTTCTAGCCACTACAAAAAGAGCTGCCACAAACATTTTGGCACATACAGGTCCCTTTCCCTTCTTTAGTATTTCTTTGGGATATAAGCCCAATAGCAGCACTGCTGGATCAAAGGGTATGCACAGTTTGATAACTTGTTGGGCATAGTTCCAGATTGCTCTCCAGTATGGCTGGATTCTTTCACAGCTCCACCAACAATGTATCAGTGTCCCAGTTTTCCCACATCCCCTCCAACATTCATCATTATTTGTTCCTGTCATCTTAGCCAATCTGACAGGTGTGATTATTGAAAGTTATTATGGTAATAAGGAGAATCAAAATACACACTCAGAAAATGATAACAAAGTCATGCTCCTACACCCAAAGCCTCCGAGAAAAATAAGAATTGGGTTCAGGCCATGGAAGAGCCCAAAAAGGGACCTTGAAAATCAAGTAAGAGAGGTAGATAGAGGAAAAATGAAGGAAAGAATTGAGAGTGGTGCAAAAGAAATACAAAAAAGCTGAGGAAAAAAAATGTCTTAAAAAAAATCGTCCAGTTGGGAAAGAAGATACAAAAGCTCACTAAGGAAAATAATTCCTTAAAAAATAGAAATGAGTAAATGGAAGCTCATGACTTTATGAGAAACCAAGATAAAATAAAGCAAAACCAAAAAAATGAAAAATTAGAAAAAATATGAAATATCTTATTGGCAAAACAACCAACCTGGAAAATAGAATCCAGGAGAGATAATTTTTTTAAAATTGGTCAATAAAAGTCATGATTAAAAAAAAGAGCCTGAACATCATCTTTCAAGAAATTATCAAGGAAATATATATGTGTGTGTATATATATATGAATGTATATGTATATATTATATATATGTAAAGAGAGTATGTGTATATATATGAAGAGAGAAAGAGAGAAAGTGAGAGAGATCTTTTCCTAGAGATCCTCTGCTGTGCATCATTAATTTACACACACACACACACACACACACACACACACACACACAGCCATTCTTTGCTCTTATTCAGGTTGTTTAGTTGTGTCTATCTGTACAAGATCACATTTGGAATTTTTTGGTAAAGCTACTAAAGAAGTTTGCCATTTACTTCTCCAACTCATTTTACAGATGAGGAAACAGGGAAATCAGGGTTAAATTATTTGCCTGGGGTCACATAGCTAGTAAGTGTCTGAGGCTAGATGTGAACTCAGAAGATGGGTCTTTCCTGACTCCAGACCCACTACTCTATCCACTGTGTCACCTAGCTGCCCCCCCCAAAAAAAATTCTTAATCATAAGCTTATTGGGAGGAGGTTCTCTATTATGTTTTAACTTTGTGTTTTCCTGAGTGCTTAGAATCTAGTACACAGGTGACTCAAGTCTAGTACATTTGCCAACTCAAATCAGTTGTATAAGTTTCATAATTGTCACCCTCAGTTTTAAGTATCTATCCTGAGTCCACCTTAGGAAAGGGAGCTGGCTGCTGGCATGCTTTTTTAGGTCCACAATATTTGCTATTAATGAAATGCTGACCCAGACTTTTTCTCAGCACTTTATGAAGGAGTTTCTGAATTGATCTCTACTAAAGAGCTTTCTAATAACTATTCTCCTCTTTTATGATGTCAGTTGTAAAACAGTCCTCATAGTTATGTGGGTTTAATTTTCAAAGTGAAATCAAAAGAGATATTGCCTCTTTGAGAACTGTTGCACAAGAGACCAGCTTTTCTGTGCTTCTCTAATAAATTAGGGTGACAACTTGAATGATCAAAATTTCATTCAGATGAAAGATTAGGTAGGTAGTGCTCATTAAGAGATGTTCCTTTGATCAGTGCGGTTGTTCATGCATATAGGTGTGTCTTCCTCTATAAGCTAAATGTGTTTATCAAAAAGTTATGTATAAATTAAAATTTTGCAAAGCAGAGGATTTTTACATATATTAGAAGAGAAGACTATTTAAAGAAATTGTACTCAATCTTTTTGTAAGGGTTTTTAATGCATTAGGCTTTTAAAATTTTCACTTACTGAATTTTCCTAAGGGCAAAACAACATGCAGAATCTCTGTAATGGTGAATTACATCTATAAACCTGACTTTTGCCTCTTAGATGTCAAAATGCTTGTGCTTCAAATATCTTATGTTCTCATCTTTGGGGATATTCTCTCCATAGGTGCCAATCACAGCTCATCTATGTCTCTTCAATCCTGGATAATACTTGTTTTGGTAAATTTCTTAAAGAGGATTCAGTCAATGCCCTGAAGACCACCTGGTAGTTCTTTTGTTATTTTATGGATACTTCTGACCATTCATTATTCTTCATTCTAACTAAATGACCCTTGCATCTTTTTTCCAGTCAATCAAGTCAATGATGTTGTCATTCACTCCACTTTTTATGTACAATTCATTTTTTATCTTCATTCTACTTAGACACCCAGTAATCTTTCTGAGTTGCCTGCAATTTCATTACTTTGATGATTGTACTTCCTATGGTTCATAGTGATATAGAATTATCAAAAGAATATCACCTTTAATAATATAAACATTTGAAGCAGTGAATAGCTTGGAATCTTTGAATGTTCTGAAGTATTTCCCAAGCTTTCTTCAGTCCAGTTTCTTTCTTCCATTCAGGTCTAAATATAGTTCATTGTACATGTGCTATACTCATCTAAAATACATGTATTGGTAGACTAAATCAAATGTTGATGAACTGTAGCCTGGACAATATTGTATTCTTCACCCATTTTATTTTCTTCTTACCCTAATGTTTAAAACCAATAATAATTAGGGTTGATTTTATATAATACCTTAAAGTTAACAATGTATACACACACACACACACACACACACACACACACACACACACACACACACACATATATATATATATATATATATATACAGAGAGAGTTTATGTAGTTGTATGTATGTATGTGTTTATATATATATGTGTGTGTGTGTGTGTAAATGTATACATATATACACATATATAGTGTGTGTGTATATGTATATGGAGATATTGTGACTTGTCCAGAGTTGTCTCAGGACAGGATTTGTAATAAGATCTTTCCTAGGGACCCATATGTGCAAAAATGTTTGTGGCAGCCCTTTTTGTAGTGGCAAGAACTGAAAACTGAGTGGATGCCCATCATTTGGAGAATGGTTGAATAAATTACAGTATATGAATGTTATGGCATATTATTGTTCTGTAAGAAATGAGTGGCAGGAGGATTTCAGAGAGGTCTGGAGAGACTTACAAGAACTGAAGCTGAGTGAAATGAGGAGAGCCAGGAGATCAATGTACACAGCAACAACAAGACTACATGAAGATCAATTCTGATGGACATGGCTCTCTTCAAGAATAAGATGATTCAAACTGATTCCAATTGTTCACTGACGAAGAAAGCCATCTATACCCAGAGATATAAACATGGGAACAGTGTGAGGACCACAACATGGCATTCTCATTCTTTCTGTTGTTGTTTGCTTGCATTTTGCTTTCTTTCAGTTTTTTTTTTTCCATCTTGATCTGATTTTTCTTGAGCAGCAAGATAACTGTATAAATATGTATACATATAATGGATTTAAAATATATTTTAACATATTGAACTTGTATTAGACTACCTGCTATCTAGGGGAGGAGATGGAGAAGAAGGGAAAATTTGGAACAGAAGGTTTTGCAAGGGTCAATGTTGAAAAATTACCCATGCATATGTTTTATAAATAAAAAGATTTAATAAAAAAAAAAGGTCTTTCCTGTTTCCAACTAACAGTATGAATCAACTACACTTGTGGCATCCTATGCCAATCTCACTTGCTTTAATTTTTTTAATTTAATAGCTAGCAATAAAAATATTCTTTTAAGATGTAATTTTAACAAAATATTATCTAAAAATGTTTCCGTTCAACTCAATGGAATTTTCAAACATTTACCACATGTCTATTATGTACCTCTACTAGGCATTGAGAAAACAAAAAACAAAGCATAACAAGAAGGTTGTATTCTATTGATACAGAACATGTAGACAAGAAAGTCTAATATAAAGTAGAGAGTGACAGGGAGTCTCAAAAGACTCTCAGAATATTTGAACTTGTCCCACAAGTTCTCTAAATTTGAACGCCCTTTCCATTGCACTATGTTTCTACTTATCAATGACTGTGTCACAGATTTTTGTGGTGAATTATATTTTCTTATGTCTGGTTTACTCATCAATACTTGTAAATGGAAGCATGAAGATATGAAATTATAGCTTTTTTTGCTAGAAAATCACTCACCAGCCCTCAATAATCCCTGAGAATTTTTGAAGAAATAAGTAGCCAGCTGCCTTCTGTGAACTCCACCTAACAGTAAGAGTCATCCTTGCGAAAGTAGTTACAAAGATTGCTTCCATAATATAAAGTAGTAGTGAATCTAATGGGGGGAATTTTATACTTTCTGCATACCCTTCTGCTCTCTTTATTTTCTATGTATTTTTTAAAATTTCTATTATAATTATTTGGAGGTTATCATAATGTATATTTTTATATATTGCCATCATTATGTCTTCTTCATCCTGCATCACTTTGTATTTGTTATTTTTTTTTAGTTATATGAGATTCTTTTGAGTGATTTTGGGTGTCCTTGAAAAGATCATGTAAAGTTATAGTCAGAATATTGTTATCTACAAACAGGAGTAGCATAGAATATTTTCATCAACAGGGAATCCCTCTTCTGTTTAGAATTTGCATAAGACTACCAACATGGTGCTGGCAAAGACTTTTGGTGAACATATGTCTCCCTGTTTGATGTCTTACATAATGCTGATACTCAGTAGATCATGTAATAAAGTTACTTCTGTGGTTGTGTCTGCCATCAAAACTTGTATGATTCTTAAAATATACAAGCAAGATGCATGGAAGTCTCCCTATTTAGGGAATTTTCTAGGACCTGAATTTTGCTTAACAATTTTTGGAGAATGGTAATCAAGAAAAAGACAAACAATGGAACCTTAATGTATTTTTTTCATTGATAATTAAAGTGTATGGCTATGAAGATATGATTTAGAAGATCTAAAAAAACTCCCTTTTCTCTTTTAATATTTTCATAAATATGTTTTCTATGTGTCTACTTGGCATAAGTTAAATTTGTTTACAGCTTACATTAATCCATTTCTCCTTTTCTTTGATTAGTTATATGATATCTGGGAATAGATTTTTGGGTTTCTAGATTATGGCCAAGACAGGAGGAGAAATAATGAAAGACTCAGACAGAAAAGTTAGCCTTCAAAAAGAGGAAGAAACATTCTTCAGCTTACAACACAGAAAAGTAACAAGGACTAGATAAGAGTGTTCAGAAATTTTGAGGTGATGAAGATGGAAGTTGAAGAACATTATGTTGGATGAATTAGATTTTTTTTACAGTAAAGTAGGCGACAAAATCATTTACTGAGAATAAGATGGCCAGAACAGTGCAGAGATCTAGTGAAAAATGGAAATAATTTAAACAGTATGAATTTATAGCTCAATTCATGAACCGTTTTTTTTTCTTTTTTTTTCATTGATTAAATTCACTGAACTCAAAACAGAAAAATGCAATAAAGTGCAGCACTCAGACTATTTCTTTTGATGTTGATCCACAACAACCAGAATATTGCACTAGATTTGAGAAACTTGGTAAAACAGAATCTATTCAAAACTATAACTTAAAACCCACTACCAAATTACTAAACAAACTAAAATGGATACATTTGTTCAAATCAAAAGAGATTTGATGAACAAAAATACCATATTAAACTGAGGGGGAAAATCTATCAGATACATGCTACTCCTACTTGCTATTATTCCACCCATCAGAGAGGATAAACACAAGAAAAAAACAAACAAACCAACAAACAAAAAAACATTCGAACAGTGAAATCATATGCAATGAATATTCCTGCCCAGTGTACATGCATGAAAGAACACATAAAGTGTTCATATTTATGGCCAGGAAAACTCATACTTGAAATCCTGCAGAAAAACTGATGTTCTAAACAAAGGCAACATACTGTTCTCTACTGTGTGTCATGAATTTCTTCTGCGTGGCATGTCTCTCTGGTGATACTGAAGTGATTGAGCTTCTCTCTTTCACTGATATTCAATAGGTTGATGACCTCATTGATTGGAGTATTTTTCTCAATAACAAAAATCATCACTTATCCATGTCTCATCAGCCTGTGTCACTCTCATTCTTGCCTTCTCGTAAATTTTCTTCAGGTGTCTACCCACCATGCTAGTAGGTTCCCTCACATCGTCTTCATGTTTCAAAGTTGCTGACAGAGCATATAGATTATCTATTATCTATTCCTTATTTTTATCACATGATCAACTTATTTTCTTTTTCTATCACAACTTTCCAATTAACATCTGCTACACTGCTTCTCCTTTGCTAATTCATTGTTTGTCATACCCATCATGAATCTCTCTATTGTTCTTTAAGTGATTCTCAATTTTTATTTCTTCAGAATCTCTAATATCTTTTTGAGTCATAGTCATGTAACAGCACCTAAGGTATACTGGCATAAAAAAGTAATATAAGATTATAAGTTAGGGTTATTAGAAGAACTCTCCATTTTCTCAAAGCTAATCCAACCATTTGAGTTAATGAGTTTGGCTTAACTATCTACCCAGGAAAAACTAAATGGATGAAGAATGATTTTTGTTCAAGACATCTGGATCTATGAAACACATATATTAGATCTTGGTCAGAGAGTAAAAATGGATCTACATTTTTAAGGCAGAAGATATTGAGCTGATTTATCTTTTGGAAGGGAGATGTTATGAAAAAGTATTTAACAAATTTCCCCTCCCTTAGAAGAATTTCAAAGACATCAAGGAAGTTATTTAGGTGGTTTTTTTTTTTTTTAGTTTGACAAGTTCAGAAATGTTTTCTGATAAGTGTAAGCAAAGAGCTTTTAATTTTCTTATCAGGACTACTTCAATACATCAGCCTTGTTTTGTCAATATGGATAATTCCTCTGAGCCTTGAAAAAATACAAATCCAGACTTGTATATCTCCACAGAGACAATCAGCAAATCACCTTTTGACAGTCTCCACAAAGGTAAACATTGCTGCTTTCTGAGTATACTGCAATTCCCCACTCCCACCCCCTGAAACTATAGGCATCTTCAGTGAGAATGTCAGAGAAAGAAAAGTACAATTTCCAATTAAAAGGATCAAGTAAAATTCCTGTAACGTGGCTTCTGTTTTGTTATGCTCCCTGTACATAAAAGATTTGTGAATAAAAGAGGGTAAATCTGAAACCTCTTCTCAATTTGTAAGCAATATCAGTATTCTTACTGAAGACTGTTACACAGCAAGGGAGGTTACAATTGATAGAAAGTCAGAAGTAAGTTCTATGATTCTAGTTTCTCTTATTATCTGTATAGTACAGACTTTTTTAGGGAGATTGGGCTAATCATTTCTTTTCTCTGTTTTTTAATTCCCTTTCTACTTTTTTTCAAGCCTGCTACATCTTTATTAGCCTGGGATGGAACTCCAAAGGTTGGATCGTATTCTCTTTTAATATTTAATATGAATAAATGCATCTATTATATTTTTATAATTTATTATTATTGTTTGCTATATTATATGTAACTATTAACTATTTATTATGAGTAAATGTATCAGATTTTCTTTTTGTCATCCAGTCCTCCACTGAGGACTTCTGGCATGGCAGACAATTTCACTAGCTATAGGTAATAACTCAGTCTGTGGTTGACATTCTGTCTGTGAGCTCTCCCTCATTGAAAATCCAATGCACTTGAATCTAATGGGGAGCAGAGTTTGAGTTATGTGCAAAAGGTTCAAGTTAAAACTTGTTATCCTAAAAATACTCATGTCCCAAAAGCAAAAGAAAGATCCAAATAGTTGATAAACATGTAAAAATTCCACAGTGAAAGACAGACCTTTTCGAAGGTGCATTTGAGCCTTGAAAATGGACAGAATGTTTTGAGAGGCAGTAAGTAACTTAGGGACTTGAGAACAAAGAGCCAGAATTGTCTGTGTGGTGGAATTAGTCCTGGATATCTACTCTTTTGCAATTAAAGACTGCATTCTCTCTGTGTACAGTGGTGACCACTGACCAGAAGTAAACCTACTTGTTTCACTATAATAATTGATCCATATTTGGTCAGGTACTGGCCACTGAAGCTTATTATTCAATTTCTAACAAGCTTTTTTCAGAGTCAGTGACTCAGAACACTGCCCGTCCTTTCCACCACTGGATTTTTGTTTTCTGTCGGCACTCAACCAACACTTGGTAGAATGGATAGATGGAAAGGATAAATGTTTTGGATAGAGGATAACTGTCCTAAATTTCTACATTATGTTGGCATACAATATGAGCCAACATGTGCATAATGCTCTCAGGTTTGCAAGGCTTTGAGCAAACCTTTTTCTCATTTTACTCTTATAACAATTTTGTGAGGCAGATCAGTAAGTCAGTCACTCAACAAGCATTTATTAAATGCTTACTATGTTCTATGGACTATGGATATAATACAAGCAGAAAGAGTGAGTCTCTGATTTCAAGGAACTTAGATTTCAAGAATTCATCAATAGAAAAAAAGGCCCTGTCTGTTTTGATCTAGAACCTAGAAGACGTGAGTTCTACCTCAAATACTATCCGTATGACTAAGTCGCATTTTGTGGCTCATTTTCCCCATCTATAAAATGGGAAGTTTGGAATTGATCCTTTTTAAGATCCCTTCCAGTTCAAAATCTAGGATCCTATGCAAGTGGGGCTCAGAGCCATTAAATAAAAGTCTCAGCATCAGGTAGCACCTAAGTATTGGAGGAAGAACTTGAACTCTGATCTTCTTGACTGCAATTCATAATAACACTGAGCCACCTCTCTAAATGGAAGCCTAGCATATAAGATTCCACACACCTGCTTGTCTCTTGAGTCAGTGCTTATAATGTGGCAATTGACTTGGCTGGTGCCCCAGATTCCACAGCAATTAGAAGGTTTTCACAAAGACCCAGATAAAGCAAGAATGTGGAAAGCAATAGATCTTTACTATATGTATTCCATTTCTAAAACAGAGCTTAGATAGACATATCACCCAGGACAGGATTATAAAAGAAAATAGGGATTTAACATAAAGGATGCAACCATGTTAGTCACGAGAAAGGTAGTCACTGGGATCTCAGGGGTGTTGGATTTTAAGTTACAGCAAGAGAAACAATAAGGATCCCTTATGAGGTCACTAGAAAGGTTGCATTAGACATACTCAGGTATTTAAATTCTACCTCTTTGTTCTCATTGATTTGTAAGTTGCCTGAATTCTTCTTTTCTTCTTTTTTTTTTTAACCAAAAAAGAACAGTTCACTAATCAACAACATTTTTAAAAGAATTTGAGGCCCAAAGCCTATTTCTATACCATTCCCTTACCCTTCTAACCATCCTCTTTCCTCCTTCATCTATACTTTCCTTGTTTCCAGTCAATCAAAGCTAATTTAGGGATCTTTGACAGTTCAAAGATTAAGATAACAGTGGTGGTAGGAGTGATCATGATGGTAGTGGGGTGGAGGGGAAGAGAAGAACAAGAAGAAAGAAGAAAGAAAAAGGAGGAGAAGAAGGAGGAGGAGGAGGAAGAGGAGGAGAAGAAGGAGGAGGAAGAGGAGAAGGAAGAGAAGGAGGAGGAAGAGGAGGAGGAAGAGGAGAAGAGGAGAAGGAAGAGAAGGAGGAGGAGGAGGAGAAGGAAGAGGAGAAGGAGAAGAAGAAGAAGAGGAAGAGGAAGAGGAAGAAGAAGAAGAAGAAGAAGAAGAAGAAGAAGAAGAAGAAGAAGAAGAAGAAGAAGAAGAAGAAGAAGAAGAAGAAGAAGAAAAAGAAGAAGAAGAAGAAGAAGAAGAAGAAGAAGAAGAAGAAGAAAAAGAAGAAGAAGAAGAAGAAGAAGAAGAAGAAGAAGAAGAAGAAGAAGAAGAAGAAGAAGAAGAAGAAGAAGAAGAAGAAG
The DNA here is from genome assembly GCF_048593235.1 of Sminthopsis crassicaudata. NCBI lineage: Eukaryota > Metazoa > Chordata > Mammalia > Dasyuromorphia > Dasyuridae > Sminthopsis > Sminthopsis crassicaudata. Next base: position 310,313,203 of record NC_133619.1, on the reverse strand, counting down.
AAGAAGAAGAAGAAGAAGACGACGACAGGAGGAAGAAGATGAGTAAACGGAGAAGAAAAGAAAGGAAAGGAAAAGAAGGAATGATAATTATAATAATAAAATAATTTATATAACACCCTAAGGTTTCCAAAGCATTTTGCATCTATTCTCTCTCTTGGTCCTCACAACAATCCTATCAAATAGATACTATTACATCCCATCATATAAATGATGAAACCACTTTAGAAAGATGTTAAATAATTTGTTCCAGACTAAATAAGAATTTAAACTTAAATTTTAACTTTAATTCTAATCCTCTATCCATTTTTCAATCTAGCTGTCTCTAGTAGTTAAATGAGAGTCAACAACTATGTGTTTTTATAATATGATGATCACCAGACCTTAAACCTACCTTCTAAAATTCTCCAGAATTTATCATCTACAGTATTTCTATGCACTAAGAATTACTGGTACTAGCATATGACATAATATAACTTTGGACCCATGCACTTTCGTAGCTTCCCATCCTCTTGCCTCTTAGGATATTTTAGCGCTATATCATCTTTATAACTCAGCTTCTTTATTATGGATTATGTCTCCCAAATAGAATACACATTCCTTAAGAGAAGAATGTTGTCTTTCTTTTTTGACCACAGCACTTATCCTGGTGATTTTTATACCAATAAATAATCTTTTCATGTATTGATTTATATGTCATAACTGAAAAAATTAAGCCAGGTTTAAGGGGATTCTGTAAAACCCAATACTTATTTCTAACTTTAGAAGCAGGAAGCCATTTTTCACAGTTAATACATATTGTTGATTCATTAATTATAAATGCACTTGGCTTAAATGCTCTTGAAGAAAACTAGTGAGAACAAGGAAAGTTATATAGTCTCTATAGATTATAGACATATATTAGAGAACATCAGCAAAGTTATCTAAAAAATAATACAAACACCTTGTTCTAACAAATGTGTTGAAGATATAAAATGTGCGATAGAGAAAGCTAGGCGCCATTTAATGTTCCCTGAAAAGAATTTCTGCATTTTAACCTCTCCAATAACAATATTGATTAATTAAATATTATGTACAATGCTGCTAGGTTCTGGTAATATAAAAACTCACATTATCTTTCTCATCATTTTTCTAATACATGAAATTTTAAGAGCTCAAATTCATTCATCAATTGAAATACATAATAACATTAATAACTAATACCTATATATAGTTCCTAAAAGTTTAAATTTATAATCTCATTTGATTTGATGATCACAACTCTGTGAGATAGGTGTTATTATTATTCCCATTTTATAATTGGGAAAACTGAGCCATAGAGAGTTTGTAAGTTGCCCAGAGACAACAACTAGTACCTGAAGAAAGAACAAATCTTCCTAACTCTGAGTCCTGCAGTCTATCCACTAACTAATGCATACTACATAATCCATAATGTATAATTCATACATACATCTATGTATATATATGCGATATACACATTTGAATATATAATTATATATAACTCATTTTATAACTATAAATTTGTTTAAATATACAGAAATAATTCTCAATAGTCAGTTGAATTTGGCCATCACCATAATTTGCCCACCTCAGAGCCAGAGTAATGGATTTGGAATCAAAAGAACCAGGATTTAGAATTTTCCTCTCATTCATACTAATTTTATAGCTTCTAGACCATCCACTTATACTCTCTGACCCTCAGTTTCCTCATATGTAAAATGCAGGTAATTAGAACTAGAGTATAGACTTTTCCAGGTTGTTGTGGGGCTCAGATATAATAATCTAGGTAAAGCACTTTGCAGATCTCAAAGTCAGATCAATGAATATCAAGGATTACTGGTATCAGTTGAGGGAACTGAAACTTAGGGAGTTTAGGTGATTTGCTCAATGTCCCCTTCCTACTATGAATCTAAATCCTTTAACTCCAAATCAAATGCCATTACCAGGTGTTTTGCTCCCTTAACTTAAGTTCTGGATACAAGCTGTCTAAGAAAAAGAGAAAATATGCTTCCCTTCCTTCTTTGAAAAGGTGAAGGACTCTGGCTATCGAACAATGCAGCCTAAGAGCAGTACAGTGGAAAAAAACATTGACTCTAGAGTTGGAAAACTTGGTTTCATATCCTACCTTTGATATTTGCTACCTGTGTGGTCTTGGGAAAGTAAATTCTCTGAGATTTATTTTTTCTTCTGTAAAACAAGGAAGGGTTAGAGTGGATGGCACCTGAAATCCTTTCCAGCTCGAAGTAAATGGTTCTGTGACTATCAAAATCTGGTGATGTATTTGAATGAACTGCTTTCTACACTCTCCTCTCTTTTAATTCTTTAATTATTTTTCATAATTCCTGTTTTTTGTTTATTATTTGCTATTCTTTTTAAAAATAAAGTATGGCTTAAAGATGATATAAAATTAAAGATATCAATACTTTTATTGTCTGGCTTCTTACAAAATTCAAATATGCCAAAAAAGATGACATCCTTTAAGAAGGCATAGCTTATTTATACTTGAAGGTAGTGACACATTTCAGAACCTTTCTGCAGGATGGGTTTTGTCTGGAGAGTTTGATGACATATTTATGTACAGGAAGAAAGATCTTTACAGAGGGATCAGATGCTACCAACTTAGAATCATAGAATCTTTGATCAGAAAGGAATCATTTTGGACATTGGGAATTTGATTTAGAGGATGCTGTTATAGGATAATTGTACCTCTAACTACTTTTTACAGAGCTTTTCTTTTCTCATCATTCATTTACTCAATAAACATCTAAATGTCAATCACGTACATTTTTAGGCTATTACAAAGAATCCATGCTGCCTGTGTCTACTATGTATGTTCACCTGGGTTTTATAAAAATAGCTTACAAGGAGGCATAAATAAATACCTCAGAATTGACTATTCCTCTCAAAGAGAGACTGATTTTTGCCATGAGTGGAGCAGAAGTGACCATCAGATTCGAATTATAACTATCTGCTCTTCTAAATATCACTGATTTTAGGTTTTAAAGTTTCTAGCTTGCCTGCTTACTAGTCCTTAAAGCTCTGAGATTTACATTATCTCTTAGCTTGACTCACTACCAAATGCTTATTGTGCAAAAGACTATCACAAACAGTAAATACTTAGTTCAATCCATTTACCAAAGCAGATTAAAAAAAAAAAAAACTTCCCCAAATTAGAAAAGTTCTATGTATTAAAGCATCCAAGAAAATACATGCATGATTAGCCCCAGAAAAACATCTGTTAATTATCTATAAACCCCAACCAGCTTAACCTGGGGCCATCCTCCAAGACATGTTTGTCCTTCCCTGTCTTTGTGCTATTGGTGGCTGGGTTTTATTTCCTCCAAGGGAACAATATACCTGTTGGTCCTGATCTTTTAGTCAAAATTACAAGAGACAAATGAGTCCTTCACTGTCAGAGAGGTATGTGATTAGCATACCTGAATGCCAACCTATTTTTTCTAGTATAAGCAATTACTTCCCCCCATTCCAGTGTATCAATAACAATGATCTCTCCTCTTCTCATTGTGATTGCTGACCTTACTATGGCCAGAGTGACCTGTTTTGTGCATCACTGTTAATAAACTGCTTATGCTTAGAAAATACATGAGTGAATGGGGTCTTCATATGAAAGCAAGATGACATCTCAGCTCAACAAAGCAAGAATCCATCCCCCATAGGGAAATTCCCCAACTTTCTAGAGAGACAACCTAGAAATAATGGACACTTTGAGGTGCAGGCTTTTCCTATCTATCTGCTATTTCCAAAATCTGTCTTTCTCCTTATGTTTGGAGTCAATCTCTAAGAGAATCTAAAGCCACAACTATCTTTTCTCAAAGCAGGCATAGAGTCTCTAAACTCTCACACCAATTCTACCCTCATTTAAGCAGATTCACATCAGAAGTTTTCCCACCAATTTGGAATCACATTTCAAAGCAGAACACAGCTGCTTTTCCCCAACTCAACTTGTGTGGTAGTTGAATTACAATATCTTATCATGATTAACTCCAGATCAACTAAAATGGTTAAAATGACATTTATTCTCCCCCAGTTTTTTAAATAAAAATGCTTCAAAATACTTTACAGAGTATATATGTAAAACTTTTTTTCCTGCTTGATACCTCCTACCATGAGCTTACTGGTAACATTTATAATTGAGACTCTCTGAAGATCTGGTAAAAGCATTTGGAGAGATAAAAACCAAATTTAATTGAAATTTGTTTCCTAAAAATAAATATAATATCTGTTTAACTTGTGATATTATGTTACATGGTATTTGTACTATTTGATTCTGAGAATAATTATGATTTATATTTTTAAATGAAGATTTTTGATTGACTATAGCTATGACATATAGTGGTATTTTTAAAACATATGAGAATGGACAGACTTATTCTATGCTGCTTCAAAGAAATCAAGGAGAGCCAATAACAGAAGTGAAGGTTCATACATTAAGATAACTTTATAATGCTTAGATTGTCCAACAAAAGAAATAGATTACAGGGTGGTATAATACGAAGATACTGAATTTCTAGTCAGATTTGAACCCAGAATTTGGGATCTAATCTCAGATCTACTACTTATTCTATCTATATGTTTTTGGACAAGTCATTTAATCTTTCTTAGCCTTGGTTTCCTTATCTATTAAATGAGATGACTCGGCTATTTGGCTTCTTTTTAAAATTTATTTTATTTTTAATTCATGGAATAAACAAGCATTTCCATAACTTATCATAATAAAAAAGGTGATTTCACATAAAATTGTAAATACATCACATGTAACTTGCTGTTCTCTTCAAATAAACAATAAAATTAGAGTTTAATTTTTTCCTTCTTTCAATGTCCTACCAGATCTAAATGAATGACTTTTTTTCAATTAAAAATATACTTGTCACTAAAAACTTTAAAATAGAGTCTGGAAAAGCATCTATGATAGGTATAATGGAAGGGTTTCCTGAATTGGACGAGATTTTGAAGGAGAAATATAATAGGTCTGTTCCAATTTCAATTTTGTGGTTCTACAATTATGTCAGTCCCCCAACTTGAACTCATATATTCCAATTCCAGTGGGTTGAAGCCAATCTCCCTATGCTGTTTATTCTTACAGCATTTAGTCGTACTTGAATTAGGGCTCACAATTCTGGGGTTTGTGGTTAAAGTTGAATGTTTCTATCTCTTGACCACATTTCCAAATATAGCTGATTTATCAGCTCTCATCAACAGTACTTGATCTTCCAAAAAAGGAAAAATCCATGTTTCCTTCATGCTCAGCAGTTAAAAGACTGGGAACTGGTCCCTCAGGGAGGCCTTAAAGCAAATTATTATTCAGTTCAGTCACTACTGCCATATTTTATTTCTCCTCCTATTCTGGCCAGGGAATAAACTGATGACAACTTGAGCAAGTACTTTAAATCACATTTTACTGAAGGGAGTCCAACATTATTCTGGTGAATGGTTGGCCATCTGCTGGTAAGAGTACCTTAAAGTTCATTCTTTATGGTAGGTACTCCTGCTCTACTCTCTCCAGTTACTCCTCTTATTTTGGGAACTTTATCTTAGGGTTGAATTGCCCTAGCTGTGAGTGATTGAAAGTTCATCTCAATTCATTATATATAGCCAACCTTAGACCATGCTTCATATTACAATTGGCCATCCACTATCATACATTGGCAGATCCAAATTATGAATATTGCTATCAGATCTGTAATTCTGTGAGTCTAAGCCCCTTCCCTTCCTTTTATCTTCCTTTCACTCCTGCAATGGGAATAACAAGCAAAGCCACATTATTATCACTTTTGGAAAGGGGATGACAATATACTGTCTTATGGTTCCATTCTTTTTTCTTCTGTATATACCAAAATTCCCTTTCCTGATCACCATTCTTCAAACTGTATGTGAGTGTATTCTTATAGGAATATAAACTTTTTGAGGGTAGAGACCGCCTCACTTCTGTAATTGTAGCATCTAGCATAGGTCCTGGCCCATAATTGGTAGCTAAGAAATGCTTGTTAATTGGTTGGTCCTTAGATCTCATGACATGACTTCAGAAGAGCCAAGAAAACACCCTCACTCCAAAAATTCCTCTCTCACTTAGCTTGCTACTGCCTGAAATTCTACAATTCCAAGTTTTCTCCTTTGGCTTAAGAATTTATTTGGTGATTCAAGCTAGTTCCAATGGTCTTGTGTTTGACAGAGCCATCTGCACACAGAGAGAGGATTGTGAAGACTGAATAAGGATTACAACACAGTATTTTCACCTTTTTGTTGTTTGCTTGCATTTTGTTTTCTTTCTCATTTTTCCTTTTTTTTCTGAGGCAAGTGGGATTAAGTGACTTGCCCAGGCTCACAAGCTAGGAAGTGTTAAGTGTCTGAGACCATATTATTTTTTTTTCTTTTTGATCTGGTTTTTCTTGTGATGCAAGATATTTGTGGAAATCCGTATAGAAGAACTGCACATGTTTAACATTGAATTACTTGACTTCTAGGGAGGAGGTGGGGTGAAGAGAGGAAAAAATTTAGAAAACATTTTGTAAGGGTGAATGTTGAAAATTATCCATATATATATTTTTTTTTTGAAAGAAAAAAGCTTTAATTTAAAAAAAAGAATTTATTTATTTGGGCATGATCATGGAAGCTGAGGTTTCTGTCAATCTGCTAGGGATCTATGAACTTCATGATACTGATCAGGTGTCTAGACTAAATCTAGCATCAATATGATGAAACCATAGGAGTGGGATAGAGGTTGGGATGGGTCCTTGCTTGCATTAAAGGAACAAATCAACCCAGTTCAGAAATAGAGCAAGTCAAAACTTCTAGGGGATAAGTAGTGGGAGCTGGCAGTGAATTGTTTCTGCAGGTTCACTGAGTGACATAAGAAAACCCAATCTTAAATTTAAAAAATATTTTTTGTCTGTAAAAATGTAAATACTCCTAGAATAAGTAGCATATTTGTGCCTTAATGTGAACAATTGGATCACATTCTTTTCTGAGAATAAGAATTTTTTTTAGGGAGAGAGACAATGAAGGTGAAAAACATCTTTATTTCCCCTAAGGGGGACAAAGAAAAGACTGATGACAAAATTATTGCCTTTATAGAGCCAGCCTTGCATGGGACAGACTCCTGTAATGACCTTGAGCTATTCATTTAGCAATTTCCTGTCTCAGATAATATTCTAAAGAACACCAAGATATTCTTGCCACAGAGTATGGAATAGACAATAACATGTAAAGATACTGTCCCTGTCCCAGACCCTTTAAACTTTTGGCTAGCTTTAGCTACTTATAAAAATATCAGGAATTCAGTTATACAGGAAGCAGATATGATGACCTTAATTTCCTTCCAACTAGTCTCCTATTTGACTCTGCTTTCTCCACTATTCATTTACTAGAGAGAATAGAAATTTCTAGAGTTAAAACTCCCCAGAATTAAATATTAGGCAATTAATTGGTGAAGCTAATTAATATAATTGATAAGAGTACCAAGCCTAGGGTCAGGAAGATGTGTCTTCCTGAGTTGAAATCTGCCTTCAGAAATTTATTAGCTGTGTGATCCTGAAATCACTTAACCTTGTTTGCTCAGTTTCCTCATCTGTTAAATGATTTGGAAAAGAAAATGGCTCCAGTGTCTTCATCAAGAAAATCCCTAATGGGGTCACAAAGAGTTGGATACAACTAAAAAATGACTTAACAACAACAACAATAAAGGGAAAATTAATGTCTAATTGGAGAGTGATCTTCAGATATGGAAATTAAGGATATATACTCACCAGCAGTTAGGATGATGTGACTTGGAACCACCAGTCTCTTTGACAGAAATTCTAGTCCCTCATTAGGAAAATAAATCTGGAGTAGAATTTGCTCTTGGTTTTTAAAAGTTTGGTCCTACAACTTGGAATTTCCTGTTTGGGAAAATGGCAGATCTCAGTAGCTGAAACTTTTGAGTAAACATGATAAAAGGATTTTTCTGTACTATAAGGATAATCCTGCCTTTTCTAAGAGAGGTAGAAAAAGCTTACATAATATATATGCTATGAAAGCATTAAAGTGCTTATCCTTCATTGAAGAAAAAGTAATCAAATGTTTCAGCCAAAGCAAAAGCTGAAACAATGGGAGCAAAGATGGGAGTAAAGATGGGAGCAGCATATTGAAACCCTAGGAAAAAACATATAAAACCTTCCTAGAGTATTGCTGGAAGTATGAACAACTCTTCCAAATGTGTGTCTGTTCATATGCATTGCCTGTTTTTCCATTTTTCTTTACATATTCTCTATTTTTTGGTGAAAGAATATGTCCCATATTTATGAATGATTCGTTTTATTGTTCCTTCCTTTCTATGTTGCTGAATTCCTCTTCTAGAAGGTTTACTAGAACCATAAAATTTTCTAAAATAATTGGAATGAAAATAAGGGGAGGAGTGTTAGGAATATGAGGTTATATGAGAAAGTCAAACAAGCATCATGGATATATATCAGAATTATTTGTTATTAATCAGTCAAAAAGTATTCATTATGCATCTAGTGTGACAGACACTGTACTTAACAATAAAGTTGCAAATTAAAATAAGAATTGAAATTATACCTGTACTTAAGGAAAGGACATAAACCTTTTGTAAGCACCTATAATGTGCCAGGTATTGTGCTAAATATATTAAAAAATATTATCTCATTTGATCCTCACAACAGCTCTGCCTGCAAGGCAGGGACTATTGTAATTCCTATTTTAAAATTGTGGAAATTGAGGCAGACAAAGGTAAAATGACTTACCTAGAGTCACATAGCTCATAAATGTCTGACACTAAATTTGAATTCAGCTCTCCATGAAGCCAGGCCCAGAATTATACTGACTTTACCAGCTACCTGCCTTCAAGGAGTTCACATTCTATATTTTCTCTACATGTATTCAAATGACTAAACACAAGATAGCAAAAAAAAAATTTTTTTAAAGGTATGGGGGATTTAGCAGGTGAAATCAGAAAAGGCCCCTGTGAAAGATAACATTAGCTAAGCTTTAATCTAGTCTATGGACATATGGACACTTAGGGCAAATAGATGGTACAGTTGGATAGATTGCTGGCCCTGCAGTCAGGATGACTTACCTTCCCGAGTTCAAATCCAGCCTCAAACATTTCTTAGCTGTGTGATCCTGACCAAGTCACTGTTTGCCTCAGTTCCCTCATTGAGCTGGATCAGAAAATGGCAAATTACTCCAGGAATTTTGCCAAACAAACAAATAAAGCAAATGAATCACAAAGAATTGGACATGATTAAAAAATGAATAAAGAACAACAAATGGTTATGTGTGAAGAGGAAAGACATTTCAAACATGGAGTATATCCTATAAAATAGTATGGAGATGATAGAAAAAATATTGTATAAGTCAAAGTAATGAGATCATGTTGGTTTACAGAAGTAATATAAAATGTTTAGAAAGGAAAACCAAGTTAATTTGTGAAGGACTTTAAATGTTAAATGGAGGAATTTGTTTACAATTTAAGGATTAGTTCTCCTAATGAAGCACCATCTCATCTTACCCAAGATCGTAAATCTCCTTTGGTGAATTAGTCTTTAATCCCAAGTGGGCAGAATCAAAATTCAGCAGTGTGTTGCCAGAAGAGATGGCTTTGTATTTGATACAGAAGACAATGAGAATTAGAATGTAATTACTTTTCTTCATCATAGAATCAGTATTCATCAGTTTTAAGGTATGAGACAGGAAGACACTCCCCACTAAGGTATCCCAAAGGGGGCTTGTCACTTCTGGCACTATTGTGGAAATCTGTTAACTATGTATATGGAATTAGCTAAAATTAGCATCCATCAGATCTATTTTTCAGATAGACATATTTGGCAGGCTCCACTGTATAATCCAGATGCATTACCCCAACAACCCTTACTCCCCCTTCAACCCCCAACCAAAATATCTCTAACATTTATGCTTTCAACACTGTCAGCACACTTTGCTCTAAGAGATTAGAGGTTGACTACAAATAATTTCCAATGAATAACTCTAATTAGTGGCTAAAGTTGGCATATTTCCTGCTATCTGAAATTAGATCACAGAGTTAGGTGGAGATGAAAAAAGCCCTGTTAACTCTCTAGCTTTTCCATTCCTATTTGCTGGGGGAAATTACTGTTTTGAACTTTATCTGTGACTATCAGAAGAAGTTTAGAGTCAGCAGTAATAACAAGATATGTGACAGACTTGACTGCCACATCACCTCGACCGTAGCCCTGAATCTGTTCAAAAGGAAATGCTACATAGTGTGTTAGATTGGCTTACATTTAAAAAAAAAAACATCCAGAGAGCCATTTTATTTATGTTTATTTTTGTTTTTAACTGTTTCACTGGAATTTCTTTTTTACATTGATATTATTTCTCAATGGCCCTTCCCTTCACATGCACTTATGAGTGGGACAGAAAGAAAGAGAGAGATAGACAGAAGCAGAGACACACAGAGAGAAACAGAGAAGAGACACAGACACACAGACACACACACACACACACACACACACACACAAAGAGAGACAGACAGAGAAACAGAGAGAAAGAAAGAGACAGAGACAAAGAGAAAGAGACAGACACACAGAAACAGAGACAGAGAGACATAGAGAGAGAAACAGAGAGAAGAGAGAGACACACAGAGAAACAGAGAGACAGTGACAGAGAGACAAAGTCAGAGATAGAGACAAAGACAGAGAAAGAGAAGAGAGAGACAGAGAGACAGAGACAGAGGAGAGAGAGATAGAGAGAGACACACACACAGAAACAGAGAGACAAAGAAACACAGAAACAAATACAGAGAGAGGAGAGAGAGACAGAGATAAGAGAAAGAGATACAGAGACAGAGACAAAGACAGAGAGAGAAGAGAGAGACAGAGAGAGACAGAGACAAAGACAAAGAGACAGATAGAGACACACACAGAAAGAGACAAAGAGACACAGAAACAAATACAGAGAGAGGAGAGAGAGACAGAGAGACAGAGATGAGAGAGACAGAGACAGAGACAGAAAGAGATACAGAGACAGAGACAGACAGACACACACACAGAGGGTCTACTAAGCATTCATATGGGTGAGTCATTGTACTGAGTGGTGGGATTACAAAAACAAGCAAGGAAGACAGATCTTGATCTTAAGAAATTTACATTCTTATGGAGCAAGAAAACACATGACAAGGAATTAGAAAGTGAGTGAGGATACCCACATGGATATGATGTTTTGATGTCAGACAAGTGCACAGAGACCTGGTTTGGGACAAGATAAGGTAGAGCCCCAGGGGGGCAGAACCCAAGGTTCCAGTGAAAGGGACCTGACAGTGATGGTCAGAGTGCAGTAAGATTATGTGAGAAGTCTAGCAAAGAACAAATCAAAGTCTTTTCCTTCAGTCCCAGTGGGATCCCTTTTCATGAAGGCTTATTACTCATAAAGGTGGATTGTGTCTGCATTGTGTAAGTAACATGTACTCAGTTATTTTGTAAGGGTGTAAGAATCATCACTTACTTATATCTCATCCAATTTAAGAAGCACAGAGAAACACCTCAGGCAATGACTTCTCAGGACTGTTTGGGTGGTTAGATGTCTAATCTTGAATTACAAACCACTACCTAAAGGAGGGGCATTTTTTGTTTAGAGTGATGTCTTCTTGTCACTGGGGCCTCAGCCAGTCTGTGCGGTTGCTACAAACTTGACAGATATCTGGTAGAGCCAAAACCTTTCTGGAGCAAAAATGATCTTGAAGTTTTATCCATGGCAATAGAACTGTGGAAAATCTGAGAACATGAAGATCTATTTGCCCTGGAGACCTAGTGACAAGTTTTGAAATCCAAGCATATAGATTTCCTTTGAATAACATGGTAGCTTATAACTAACTGGTTAGAAATGTAAATTAAATTATAAAGGATACATTAGTTACTAATAATGAAAAGTTAAATATTGTATTGTCAAATGTACTTTCCAAAATCTAAAAATAGCTTTTGCTCCCTTCACCTTTCTCCATTCATTCAAATGCCTATAGCAGTAGGCATTTCCAGGGGGCACAGCCAAAATGTGGGAATGTCAAAATCTTGATTTCAAGGACTAAAGCTAACTTAATTTAAAAACACAGTTCTCTGTATAGTCATAGAATCCTGTGGGGGTTTTTAAACATATGAAATATGAAATACTTGCTTGTAAAAATAGAAGTATTTGCAATTTAATTTTGCTTCCTAAAGATTGCTTTATAGGAAAGAAATTCATATAGGGAATTTCATCTCCTATTCATAGGTGACAGGGAAATAATCCTTAATCACAAAGACCTGAATAAAAATGATTATAATATGTGTATCAATGTGTGTGTATAATTTTCTCTAAGTTTTTGCAGCTTATTCTTTTATTATTTCATTTTTCTTTTTGTTTGGAAACATACATCTAAGTCAAGATGGTGACAAGAATTTCCTGATATGCGGTCACTGTTCTTCAGTAATTTCAATTGTGTCTCACCTGTGGGGATCCCATTTGGGCAAAACAGTAAAGGGGTTTGCCATTTCCTTCTTCAGTTAATTTTACAGATGAGAAAACTGAGCAAACAGGATTAATTTACTTGCCCAAGTTCACACCACAAATAAGTATCTGAGGTCAGATTTGAATTCAGAAATATTAGTCTTTCTGACTTTAGGCCCCATGCTCTCTACCTGTTATGGCACCGTCTAGCTGCTCCTCAACACTTATTTACACATAAGGCACTTAATATTTGTTTTATAAAAGTAGAAACTGACACATACTTCAACATCTGCCTTTAATACATTTGTAATTTCTTTACTTTGAATACTTACTTTAGTGATGAATATTACAGCACATCTATGTCTAATAATTCTACTCTAATCCTGTCTAAATTTTTTTGGTGGGGAAACGGGTGGACATCCTGTGATTTTACTGTTACAGGGAACTCTTTTGATATTAAATATCTTTTACCACTGAAAATCAGCAATTATTCTACAGAATGGAGAAACTAAGGGACTTGCCCAGTGACACAAAACCACAGCCAGGAATGGGACTGGAACTCAGGGCTTCCTGACTTCAAAGCCCACCCTCTGGCCACACATCCTCCAGAAAAAAATTCCACTGAAAATCTATAAACAAGGTACCTTCTTATATTTCTCTTGACTTTGACTTTGTGCAGATGCCCATGGAGCACATGTATTACCTATAGCAATTATCTTTCACTTTCACTATATAACTGACATTTTTTTTCCCTAGGTGTACTTGCTTCTGTTGACATTCTTCAAGCTGTTTCTTCTGATCGATGTTTGTAATGCAGTGTATTCCCATCATGAATCTTTGTACTTTCCTTTGGTTGATCTTCAACTTCAACTCTTTCCTAGACTATGGTATTCTAGTACTTCCTGACACAGCATCACAGGAAGAATATTAGAATCAAAGGAGAGCAAAGAAGTAACTCTTTAACCAGTTCCCCAGTTTGCCAGTTTCTCAATTAATCAATGAACTTTTTCCCCCTTAAGTAGCTTTTATCTATCAGAAATTACAAAGGATTCTGGGGGTATAGAAACAAAAATAGAGCAATTCCTACTCCCTAGAAGCTTCCATTTAAGTTTTCAAATAACCATTTCTTCCCTAACTGCTCAGTAATTCAGTAGGATGGGGGATATTCATTCTCTTTTGTGTCTGTTTTCAGAATAATATAGCTAGACTTAAAGGTGGCATTATCAAAAAATGATGTCAATTTATTTGCAGGCACTGGCACATGTTGAAACATGAACCCAAATGCCAAGGGGTTAGGTAGTATGAATCTTTGTGCTTGCTTTCAGGGTTTAAGCTGGAATTTTTGGAGAAGTTTCTACTTGTCAATGTTTTCAAGAGCATGTCTCTCAATTTCACTAAGTTGAAAATAAAACTATGTAAGAGATATATAGGAAAGGCTTTGCAATAGATGATCTAAGAGCTTTAAAAAATGTTAACAATTTGTGTCAATATTAGACTAAAATATAAGACATTTATTAGTCCTAATAGTAATAGCTAGCATTATTTAGCACATTAGGTTTACAAAATATTTTACATTTGTTGTCACATTTGATTCTTATAACACATTCTGAGGTAGGTACAATTATTAACCCCATTCTACAAATGAGAAAACAGGCTGTGATATGTTCAGAATGATTTTACTCAGAATGATAATGTCTGAAGTAGAATTTGAACCAGGTCTTCCAGTGTCATCTAATTGCTTCCAACATCCTAAGACTCAACTCATCATCACACCCCTTTCACAGACCCACTTTTCTTGCTGGCTCCCATAGGATAAAATATCAGAAAGTTCTCTTTCATGTCCATTTGTCCTGATGATCAGATTATCCTTTAGGAGTAGTTAATAAACACCCCCTCAGTACACAAATTGGAGTCTAAAACTAACAGATGCTAAGTTCTGTTTCTGAATGAAATCCACCAAAACAAGTTCAAATACCTCAGGTTAGTGATATTCACTCTAGTTCAGGCTTGTTTGTTTTGTAAGAACAGATGTATTAGAGAAAAAGCAAACTCACAAAGGGAATAAGACTTCAGCTTTGACCCATTTTTGGAAGGGAAATCTGCTGACCAGCTGGGTTAGGGCTGTGTCCCCATATTCTACAACAAGATGTCCACAATGACACTGGCCAGAACCTCAGCCCATCTGGGCAAAATGTCCAAATGTTTAAATTATTCTAGCCATTATTCAGTTTATAGAGAGCTGACTTTAGTACTGAAAAAAAGAGTCTAGGATTTGCCCCTGAGGTCAGTTCCTGGCTTTGACACTTATTACCTATGTGATTTAATAAAATCACTTAACCTTTTTTGGATTAAGTTTCCTTATCTGTAAAAGGAAGGAATCAGACTAGATGATGGTCTATGAGGTGCCTTTCAAGTCTGGATCTTTGATCTTACTCATCTTCTCAGTTTGATTAAAACCTGCTAATGCTCCTTGGGGAGCAATTAGATAGTACTCTATCTACTATCAGAAAAGCCTGAGTTCAAATCTGACCCTAGACATTAGCTGTATGATCCTGGGCAGGTCTCTTAACCCTAATTGCCTCAGTTTTCTCATCTGTAAAATGAGCTGGAGAAGGAAGTGGCAAACTGCAGCAGTATCTTTGCTAAGAAAATCCCAAGTGAATCTGAAAATGACTGAACAACAATAACAAAAATGCACCCTAGTTTCAAAGCTAGGAGTCAGAATATTTTCACCAAAAAAGGACAGCCTTTGAGCAAAGGATAATCTGATTATTGGGACAAATAGACATGAAAGAGAACTTTCTGACATTCTCTCCAGTAGGAGCCAGAAAGAAAAGTGGGTCTGTGAAAAAGGTATGATGATGAGATGAGCCTTAAGTGAGAGGGGTGACATAGGGACATTTGTGCCTCAGAGACAGTGATTGTTGTAGGGATGGGGGTAACCACAGGGAGACTACATCCTGGGGAAGAAGCACACTCTCTCCTTTTCCATGTTGCCACTATGGGAAAATCTAATAGTGAAGTCTTTAGTCAGGTTTTGCTGCAAAGGAATGAATTCTAAGAAATAACCACATAAACGAAAATTTCTATGAAGGCCTTATTTTTTTTAAACAGTCCCTAAATTCAATCGTTTTGTTTTGTTTTGTTTTACTTCTATGTTTGGCTTTGGACTAACCAGGAAATTCTTGATAATATGAAAAGTGAGCTGACCATTTTTCTGCTTGTTAACAGGCTCATGTTGTACCAGCCCCTCTAACTATTGACGTGGTTATGGAAAGATACATAAAACAAAACACAAATTCTATATGCTATAGGGCCACTTAAAAAGTGGTATTTGCCTTAACAAATGTGTTCTCCATTTAAACCCATCTATGTGGGTGTTTTTTTTTTCTTCTTTGCAATTTTAAACCTTCCTATTTTTCTATGGGGGTGGATTGAGGAGAAAAAAAGAAAAGAACAAACAGATGCCCTTTGCAAACAGTGCATGGAAAGATGCTAATTGTGTGGCTTTGGGAAGAGGTTTCCCATAAGACCACTGAATGTTACATTTACCAATCTTCCCTTGATAAAAATAGAGAAAAGAGTTTATTTTTGTATATGTATGTATATGTAGAGATATAGATCAATACATCCAGATATGGAAATTTTTCTAGATTATAGATATTTTTATATTTAGAGATCTTTTTTATATTTAGATCTATATTTATCTCTCTATGCACACACATACATGTATCCATGTATGCACAATCTGAACTTAAGCATTTTAGTCCCTGAGGCTTGTTTGGGTCGGTCCTCCCTCACATGACAAGTTCAAAAGATAAAAAGAAAAAAAAAAATAAAGATAGAGGGTGGCTTATGACTCAGAGGCTTATTTCCCAGTAGGGGACATAGTACCTGTACTGTGGGGGGACAGGGTACTTGTTCAAATCTAAGCTCAGATACTCACTAGCTGTGTGACCCCAACAAAATCTGTTTGTCTCATTTTTCAACTATAGCACATACCCCCCAGTTTTTTTGGGAGGATCAAATGGGATAACATATAATGGGCTTTTCAAGTCTTAAAGTACTATTTGAATGTTAGCCATTATGACTATTTTTGTATTGTTTTAGCAACATTGTAACAAGGGCCATTTCCCGACTTTGACATTTACAGATCTTTTCATGGTTTCTTGAAACTCCATTTGGACATTGTTTGGACCATAATTCACTCTTCCCTGAAGCTACTGCACAGAGACCTCTTTGTTTTGTGCTGACACAACATCTCTGTTCATCATAAAATACTGAATTAAAAAAGCCAATAATTATTGATCTCTCAGAATGAGTAATTTATATTAATTCTGAAAAGATCAAAGAAGGGGTGCTCAACTAGGTTTGGAGAAGCTGCCAGGAGTTCTTTGTTGAACTAACAAAACTCAGGGTTAAGAGTTTACAAGTTCACCAGTTCTCTTAGAAATGACAGAAACATCCTCTTGTTGTGACTTTGTGCTGCCATTGAAGGAATGCAGATTTCTGGATGCTCACTTGGCTGCCTCCTGCTCTCTTCATCCATTTCCCAAGTTGCCCCCACTGTTTTAAGGTGGCAGATGTTTCCATTAGGTACTCACAGGAGCAAGAGCAGAATGCTGTCTAGCTCATTGTAAACGTTCTCATTAGAATTCAACTCAGCAATAGGGCTGCAAATAAATGGGCAGAGTGAATTTCATATTATACTTTTTTTTCTTTCTCTTGAGACCTGATTCTTCCTTAGAGGTTACAAAAGCATGAAAACATCTGTCCCTTTTTCCCATATTCCATGAAACCTGGTTCAGCCCATTTTCTTTCAAAACTCCATATTGATGATGACCAAATTTATCCGTCCTTCCAAAAAAAATGGGAAGGGACAGGGTAAGAGATCTTATAGGATTTGTTGAGAAAAGGAAGAACAGTGGATTTCTTTCAAATTTCTTTTCTAAAATAAAGGCAAAGTCTCTATAAATGCTGTATCTAATTGTGGTTCAGACATGAAACTGTTTTCTGAATCCCTCTCCAACAGAACGAATTTAAAATTTTATAAATCTAATTGCTTTTTGCCATTCCAACCAAGAATTCATCAGAACACTACTGGGTGCCAGGCGCTGTGCCAGGAAATAAGATTACAAAGAAAAAAAAAAAAAACATACATCCGTTCCTGTCCTCAGAGAGCTTTCATTTTACTGAAGAGAAACTTGTATGCAGATAAGAAAATAATGTCTGTTATTTAGATTTCATTTTTAAGGTTTTTGAAGCACTTACCTAGATGAACAGATTTAAAACAAAATAAGGAGAGAGTCTTTGAGGTCGTCCAATGATAAGATCATAAGCTTATAGATCTGCATTTGTACCTTTGAGGTTACCTAGTCCAACCCTTTCATTAGGCATAAAAGATTAAATGATATATACCCAAGATCATATAGAAAGTAAGTAGCAGAACTGAGATTTGAGGCTAAGCCTTGAAATTCCAGATCCAACACTCTTTCTAGAACACTATACTTATTTTCATTTTAGTGTAACAATACAAAATCTATACAAATTAAATACTAAATAATTTGGGAGAATATAAACATCAATAAGTTGGTGGATAGGAAACAGCTTTGTTTTATGTAAGCATCAAACCTTAAAGGGAGGTCCAAAGGGCATTCCAAGAGGCAAAAATGAGGAGAGAAAACATTCCAGAATGGGAGACAAACCATATAAAATCATGAAAGACAGAAATATATGTGGAATAGCTGTAGGCCATTTCTGCTGGAAGATAAACTACATGAGATGGATCAAGCCTTCTGGCAATAATTTGTGAAACTTGGTCTGATATAATGTTCACATTTTACCACCATAAGTAATTAAAATAAGGGAAAGCTCAATGGCACATAGATAAATTCTAGGCTGAGTCAAGAAGAATCATCTTCCATCAAATCTAGCCTCAGATATTTACTCACTGTGTGGCCCTGGGCAAGTCACTTGATTCTGTTTGTCTCAGTTTGGTCATCTGGAAAGCTAAGTGGAAATCATATTAATAAGGTCCTTAAATGATGAAAGAGGAGTTTGTAGTTTATCCTGGGGTCAGTCTAGAGCCAATGTAGTTTACCAGGAGAAGAGTGTGGTTAGAACTGTGCTTTATATTAATATAACAAATGTATGCAGGATACATTTGAAAAGGAGAGGTTTGAGAAAGAGAAGAATATGAATTATGAGGCTATAGTCTAGGTAAGAAGTGATGAGATCACCATATCCAGGGAGAAGAAGGGAAGAATGTAAAATTAATAATATATAATATAACCACATTGTCTATTAACTGTAAAACTCTTCTTTTTCTTCCTTTAAAAAATCTTTAAGTTATTATGCTAATTTGAAAGGAGATACAGATCAGTCTGCCTTTGGCAAATAAAATGAAACAGAAGAAATACATATATTGGGAATAGGAGGAACAATTTGGTTTGAAAAGTTACAGAAATTGGAGTAAACCAGGAGAAAGTGTAAGACATACTCTTTCCTGAAATAATGGCAATATTGATTTTACTATGGTTCCATAAGTGGAAAAGGGGGCGAAAAATGGTGAGACAGTTGATAAGAAATTAGTCAGAGAACAAGGAGTAAAATGAAGCAAAGAAGGGATCCACCTGAAAAACACACACACAAACAAACAAAAACAAGCCAGAAGACACATTCACTTATCAGGGCAGGAGGATCCTAGGATGGAAGCACCAGGACAGAAGTTTTAAGGTAGCAAAGGAATGATCATTGCAAGGAGGCTGACTAAAAGAGGGCCAGAGAGTAGGGAGAAAGTATAGATTTAAAGTCAAGTTAGCAAGCATGTCCCAGACACTGTACAATACTCTGATAATACAAAAAAAGATAGTCCCTTCCCTCAAACAGCCTACATTCTAAAGGGATTGGAAGAGTATACACACACACACACACACACACACACACACACACACACACACACACACACACACACACTATTTAAAGCTAGAAGAGACCTCAGAATTCATCTAGTCCAGTCATCATAAACTATGACCTGTTCTTTTTTTTGTATACTATTAGCACTAAACTTGCTTTTTACATTTCTAAATAGTTTTATTTTATTTAACAATGGAAAAACTAAATTTAGCTCTCAGGAATACAAATAATGCAGGGGTTAAATAGTTCTGACCCTCTGGCTATAGTTTGTAGATCCTGATATAGTATAATCCTTTCCTGATATAAGTAAGTAAATTAAGAGGCAGCTAAATGGCAAGTCAGTGTATAGAGTATTAGGCCTGAAGTCAAGAAGGCTCATCTTCCTGAGTTCAAATCCAGCCTCAGATACTTACTAAATCTGGGAAAATCACTTAATTCCATTTGCCTCAGTTTCTTCATCTGTAAAATGAGCTAGAGAAGGAAATGACAAACAACTCTAGTATTCTTGCCAAGTAAACTCCAAATGGAATCATGAAATTAATATGATTAAAAAAACAAATGAAGGACAACAAAAGAAAATTAAGATGGATGCAACTTGACCAGGGCCACATGGCTAAAGTCTTGGGATTTGAATTCCTATCTCCTTTCTCCTCTTGTGGGAGGTGTAGAAAAGATGTCTTGTTAGATATTATCACGTGCTCACATAGCCTTTGCTTAAAAATTGCTTGTGATTATGGAACTCAAAGGATCATTGTTCTTAGATTAAATACATGTAATCCTTTTAAACATAAAATTTCACTTTGTGTAAGAAAAAATTCAGACCAAAAAGGGTAAAAAAACACAAGAAAGAAAAAAGCATATAAAGAAATAAAAAAGGTGAAAATACTATACTTTGATCCATAAATCATTTCCATAGTTCTCTCTGGATGCAGATGTCATTTTCTTTCTCAAGTCTATTGGAATTGTCTTGGATCACCATATTGATGAGAGAAGCCAAGTCTATCAAAGTTGATCATCACATAATCTTGTTGTAACTGTGTTATCTTGGGTCTGCTCACTTCACTAAGCATCAGTTCATGTAAATATTTTCAGGTTTTTCTGAAATTAGTCTGTTTTTTATAGAGCAATAATATTTCATTCCATTCATATACCATAACTTATTTAGTCATTCATCAGTTGATGGGAATCCACTCAGTTTTCAGTTCATTGTGATTACAAAAAGATCTATTACAAACATTTAGGCACATGTGCGTCCTTTTCCCTCTTTTGTAATCAATTTGAGATAGTAGAGACACTGCTGGATCAAAGGGTATATATAGTTTTATAGCCTTTTGGACATAGTACCAAATTGTTCTCCAGAACGATTGGATCAAATGATCCACAGTACATCAACAAAGCATCAGTGTCCCAGTTTTCTCACATCCCCTCCAATGTTTTTCATTTCTTTTCTTTTTCTTTATCAATCTGATAGGTGTGAGATAGTTCATCAGAGTTGTCTTGATTTGCATTTCTCTAAGTACTGATTTAGAGCATTTTTTCATCTATACATGGCTTTAATTTCTTCTGAAATTGTCTGTTCATATCCTTTGACCACTTACCAATTGGGGAATGACTTGAATAGTTGCAAATTTGAATCAGTTCTCTATATATTTTAAAAGTGAGGTCTTTATCAGAATTGACTATAAAAATTATTTCCCAGCTTTCTGCTTTCCTTTTAATCTTGGCTGCATTGGTTTTGTTTGTGCAAAACCTTTTTAATTTAATGTAATCAAAATTTTCCAAATTGTATTTCATAATATTCTCTGTTATTTGGCTATAAATTCCTCCCTTTTCTAGGGATCTGACAGGTAGACTACTAAAATTCAAAGTTTAAAAAAATGTTAAAAAGTTTTACATTTGACTGGGAAAAATAAAATATTAAATTAAAAAAATACAAATACAATTGCAAAAAAAATTGATAGTGATTCCAACAGTTCACTCAATTGGTGAAAAATTAAAAGTTTTCAGTAGTCTTACTTCTCTGATTTTTTGCAGCTATTGTTCAGAGTTCTGCTCCCTGAAGGACAGTCAGAGTAAGACATCTCTATAGCATATGACAAGAACTTTGAATATCTAAAAATAGCTATTGCAATTAAAATCAGAGTATTTGAACTACAAGAGTTCTGAGAGTCTCTTCTTGTTTAAAGTTTGTCATCTCTCCCTATTCCCTGGCACCTTTCCTTTGACCGATCCTTCATTAATAATAATAATAATAATAAAACTTTTTAAAAATTGCCTTGATGTATATTGTCATCCTTGTCATCCTTCCATCACCAATCTCCAGGATATTAATAACTTGATAAGCTAAATGGCAGAATGAATAGAGAACTGTGCCTGGCAGCAGGAAAACCTACATTCAAATCTAGTCTAAGATATAAGTTTCATTAAGGGGAGGTCAATTAATCTCTCTTTGCCTCAGTTTCCTCAGCTATAAAATGAAGAGAATTATAATACCTACTTCCCAGAGTTGTTGTGAGAATGATATAATATTTATAAAGCACTAGGTACATAGTGGGTACTATGTAAATATTATTATTATTACTGTATCATCATCAACAACTGTTGCAAAATTTTTTCTTGTAAAATTGATTTTTCTTCTTCCCAAATCATAATTTCTGGCTAATAGGCAAAGATTTTATACATATAGCATGTTTAGAACAGTTACTTATACTCTCAATGCTCTAGGCAATTCTCTAAATTGCAAAATACATGCATCATTGGAAGGACTTTCTTCATTTTTTATCAAAGAAATCACAAGTCCATTTCCTAGACTTATTACTATGCATATAGTCTGGTTAAGCTCTTTTTATGACAGTCTTCTGCAATTATGCTGAATCATAAAATCATCCTTTATGGATAGATTACTCATGAATATGATGTTTGAATGACTTATCTGGAGAGATTCAGATTTAGGCTCAACATAAGACAAAACTTGCTAACAATTAGAGCTATACCAAATGGAATTAACAGTCTAGAGCAACATTTGGTTCCCTCTCATTAGAGATTTTAAGCAAAGTAAATGTCCACTTGTTGGAATATTTTTTCCTGTTTAGATAAAAATTCTATTAGATGATTGGATCCTACGCATTTTTAATATTATAGACCTGTGGGCAGTCTGGCTAAAACTTATGTGCCCATTCTCAAAATAATATTTTAAATGCATAAAATAAAATACAGAGTATTACATAGCAAGCCAATTATGTAGAAATACAGCCATCAAAATATTTCTGGTCCAAGTTCATTGCCCCCATGAAACCTAGACTTTTGGAGGAATCCATGGATTCCAGATTAAGAGCTTCTGAATGGATGGTCTTTGAGGTCCCTTTTGCTGTTCTAATTGTGTAAGTTTCCTGCTTACTAATAAAGCAGTGCCAAGAATGATTTTCTGACATGATCTTGAATGCTTAAAATTCCCATTGAAAATACAGGAGGATTCATAGATATTTGATAATTGATCCTCTGAATAGCATAGAATTGTGAATGACAAAGGTCAAATGATGTTTCCAAATTTGTTCCTAGTCTTTGTTATAGTGAATTTTACAACTTATATCTTCTCAAGGGGACCTTTCTATGTGAGGAATCTTTATTCCTTATCTTGAAATCTGCTAGCAGAGTCCATTACCCTTTGCAACCTGAGCAGGCCCTGATATGTCTGAGTTGATCTGCAGATTTCATGAAACATAATTCCTGTGTCTGATAATTCGATTCATAAAAACTACCTGCCCTTATATTTGGGGAAGTGTTTCTATTAAGAACTGTTCTTTTCATTTCTGTGATACTCAGTGATGCAAGACCACTAACTAGAGAAGTGCCTATCTTGGGCCATTATAAATGTCAGTTGTAGTCAGAGGATCATAGATTTATGAGTTGGAAGGAACTTAAAGGCCTTCTGGTCCAACCCTTTCATTTAACTGGTGAAGAAACCAAAGCCTAGGGAGATTAAATGACTTATTTAAGGTTACAGTTGTAATAAGTGACACAGTTCTCTGAAACTGAACCCTAGTTCAAATCTAGCTGCATACATTTATTGATTGTATGATATAGGCCAGGTTATTTTATCTCTGTCTGCCTCAGTTTCTTCAGCTGTAAAGATAATAATAGCACTTCCTTTAAGGAATGTTGTGAAAATCAACTGAGGTAGTATTTGCAAAGTACTTAGCATGGTTTCTGGCACAGAACAGGTTCTTAATAAATACTTATTATCTCCCCTATTGCTATGCCACTGTTAGAATGGGCAAGAGATGAGCAGATAGATCTTCAGGGGGAAAAAAATCTTATGATGCTGTAAATCTATTTTGAGCACAACTCACTCAAAATTCATTGCACAAACCTAAAAGGAATGAAATTTTTGACTCCACATATTCTAACTTTAAAAAAAATCAATTAATTCAAAAAGAATAAAACACATATTATACCACAGCACCTTCATTTCAGCCTCTTTTCCATATGTGCCTATGCTCTAGATTCTTCATCATATACACTGAAAGGATCTTTTTATTGGATAGAATCTGCTAAATAGAATTTGCTAGAGTGTGCAACAACTGTAGCACAACACAGACACTAATATAAGAACAACTAATATATAATCTTTTAAAGATGTTTTATTTTTCCTAGTTACATGTAAATCATTTTTACATTTATTATTAAAACTTTGAATCCCAGACTCTTTCCCTTCCTCTGTCCATACTCCCCTAATTTAAAAAGCATATGTGAAGTTATGCAAACCATTTCTATAAAAGTCAGATTGCAAAAAAAAACCCAAAAAACATAAATCCCCCCCAAAAAAATCATCAGGAAAAAAAAAACAAACTTCAATCTATTTTCAAAAGCAATTAGTTCTTTCCCTGGGTATGGATAGGACTTTTCATCATAAGTCCTTCAGAGTAGTCTTGATTCATTGTATTATCGAGAAAGCTAAAGTCTAAATATCTTATCTTTAAGTTTGCTTTGCATATGGAAATTGGTGTCTCTGAAATAAAACATATTGATGGTACTATTGCTTTTTGAACAAAACTTGTATTTCCCAGATCCCTAGAAGAGGTTAAGGTTCAATTTGTGCCTGTAGAACAGAGTTTTACTATAAATAATGATGATTTTTCTAGATAGTGACCAAATTCAAGAATCTGTTCTTATTAGAAATATACTCTAACCAGTGGAACTGACAGCACAGAAAGTCCTTAAAATTTTCTTTCTAATGTAATACCTCAGAGAGCAAGTTTTGCAACTGATTAAATCATGCAGCACCAAGCACATTAGGTGTGGTTGTTTTTTTTGTTGTTGTTGTTTTTTTGTTTTGTTTTGTTTTTTTTTCCCACAAGAGATACTTGTTTATGATTCTGATTTAGCTAAATATCATGCCTTCCTGTTATCCCTAGATACATAAATATAGTAACCTTTCAAAAATAAAAGGATGATGTATAATAGATGTCTGTGGTAAAGATCTAAGAGCAAAGTTTATTTTCAAAAACACTTGTTCATCATCCCTTAGGAGATGCCATATTCCAGTACAGTTTTCCCTTTTTTCAAACAAAATTTTCATTCAGTGAATTTTTCTTGCTGCTATTTTTGGACTCTAAAATAGGAGTGCCTTGCAAAAATAAACAAAAATATAAAAACAAAAAAAATCTGTAATAAATATCCCAAACAGCAAGGACCATAAATTTATCTCCTTGTGAGCAGACACTTTTAAAAAGGACAATTCAAAGTACAACATGAGCTGTTCATTAAATAAAAACAACCTAATGGGATAAAGAGCATGGGATATTAGAAACATATGAGGAGTGGTTGACATAAACCTTGAACAGCTAATCAGAGCCTGAGGGATTAGTAGAGATATTTCTCTGGGGAGCATCTGTCTTGAAACTACATGGAGACTTCTAATTCCATTGCAGGACTAGAATCTGAGTCAAAAAGAAATTGAAGGACTTAGTTGAGGAGTCCAGAGCCTGGCTTCAAATATAAGAAATAATAAAATTATATTGAGAATCCATCAGTCACCAAATTTTCAATAAATACCTACTATGTTCTGGGTGCTATCTTAGACAACAAGAATACAAATACACTCCCTACTCTTACAGAGCTAAATTTTTACTAAAAATTATAAAGCATTAAAGGAGGATCTGGGTTCAAATGTAACCTCTGGTATTTATAAGTCTGGGCAAATAATTGATCCTCTATGCACCTCAGTTTCTTTATTTCTAAGATTAAGAGTTTAGACTAGATGGTCTCCAAGATTTCTTAGAGGTACATT
Source organism: Sminthopsis crassicaudata (assembly GCF_048593235.1). NCBI lineage: Eukaryota > Metazoa > Chordata > Mammalia > Dasyuromorphia > Dasyuridae > Sminthopsis > Sminthopsis crassicaudata. The sequence continues at coordinate 310,287,528 of NC_133619.1, read as the reverse complement.
GATCTGTGATGTAACTACTATATCTCTAAAAGTGTACATTATAGACATTTGGGGTATATTTTCCATTTCCCCCCAAACAGTACAAAGTACTGAAGAAATGGAGAGTATAACTTATAACTGAGGGAAGAAAAAAATGTAATAAAGGAAGCACTATTTGAATTGACCATTGGAGGAATCTAGATCAACAATGAGAAAGGAGGAAGAAGAGCATTCCTATTTGGAGGATATCCTGCACAGTAGCATATAGGAAGAACAAGGTCAATATTTCTGGACCACGAGCAGATGAAAGAAAATAATGTATGAGTCACCCATATATGACACAATTGAAAGGGAAAATGCAATTATTTAGGAACCCAAGGAGGGATAGTATTACATGGATACATAGAAAAAATAATCAACTTCAAATAATATCATGTTCTTCTAGAAAAAATACATGTATAGTATAAAATTTTGTAATTTTTATTTCCTTTGTGACCTTGAATATCACCAACATTTCAGTTCTTCTCTTCTTCAAGTATAATGGGCACTTTATATGTTGACTTTCTCGCTACTTCATACAAGTGATTCTTACCAATGTATCAAACACTTTACAGTTCCTGCTAGCATTGAGTTTTATATAACCAACATTTCTCTCTTGTCATCTACATTATTGAGTTATAAAATCCTGAATGAGGTTTAATGGAGGAAAGTAAGATGATAATAGGTCCCTAAGAATTATAGGTTTGTCAAGATGAGCATCCAACCGTCCAAGACAGAAAGTGATTTTTCTTTTTCAATGCTTCAAAGGTTAGGGACCTCAACAACCTTGAGCTAGTGCTAAGTCAATTTAAAGGATATATTTCAGATGGCAATAGTTTATTTTTATGTAACCCTTTAGGATTACTATATATTTTCTCATATGTGATCTCATACCGTGCCTAATGCATGGTAAGCATTTAATAAAAGCTTATTGGCTTACTGAATTGATTTCTACAATACTGCTATTAGCTAATAGTGCAAGAATCTTTATCTGGATTTTACACATAAAGAAATTAAAGCTCAGGGAAGTTACTTGACTTCCTGCAGTTGGCCTGAGTTATTGGCAGAACCAGGACTGGAACGCAATTCCAAGTTCTACATTCCGTGATGCTTTTCCTGGGGTAATGAGCCCTGAAAGATAAACTTTCATTTTATCTTTCCCATTTAAGGTGACCATGTCACTTCTAGGATAGTTCCAAAAGAAACCATCTTCTGCACACTTTAAGCCAACCTTTCCCCTCCCTTGCTTTTCTAACATAGCTCCCAAATATTGATAGAGATGGAGACACAGAGAGATGATATAGATGTAGATCTATTTATCTATCTCTATGATCTATCTCTATTGATCTCTACCTATCCATATTGTCTTTTTTTCATTTAAAAATAAGCTACTTGAGGGCAGTCCTTGCTTTGTAATATTTGTATCTGCAGTGTTTAGCTCTGTGCCTGGCACATAATAAGAATTTAACAAATGCTTTCTCATTCATTTTATTCATTGTCTTCCAACTTTCATTCATTAATCCTCCTCTAGCTAAAATCTATGAACTGTCTGCCTATAATTTCTCAATAATCTTTACTTGTTCATTGCCCTTCTCTTTATGGAAGAGAGTTCCCCTCAGCTCTGTTTTAATTCCCTTTCTCTATTAAGGCCATACTTTTCCCCTTAGTGATCTCATTCACACTCTTTTATCACTTCAACTCTGGTGATTCCTAAATCTATATACTCACTTCAAACTTTCTCCCTTGAGATCCAGTCTTGACTCTTGGTACATCTCCACCTTTTTGTACTTCGAGCACCTCAAATTCAATATATCCAAAATTAAACTCATCACTTTTCCTTCTCTATTTGCCCTTTCTACCAACCTCTCTTTCTTTTGATGGTATCAGCAATCTAGACTGTTAACTAGATTCAAAATTCTTTGACTGTTATCTTTTACTGTTCCCTTTTCCTTCCCTATTCAATCATTTGGTAAGTTCTATCAATTGTCCCTCCATAATATCTCTTGCATGTTCCCTTTTTTTTTCTCTACTCACTGCCTAGTTCAGGCCCTTGCTCCCTTTCATCTAAAATAGCCTTCTAAAATAGTTTCTCAGAAAAATCCCAAGTAATCTTTCTGAGATACAGGTCTCAGCATGTCACACATGGATCAAAAACCATTTCTGACTTGCTATCTAAGAAAAAAATATAAACTTCTAATTTCATGCTCTCCGCAATCTCATTCTAACCTGCTCACATAGCCTCCTTTCACTGTTCTCCCCCACACACTCTATGGTCTAGTCAAATTGTACCAGTAGTTATTCTTTAATTCAGTCCTACTTTTTCTACCTATTTGAACAGCCCACGTCTTTTGCACAGTTCTTTTCTTTTGCCTGATGAAATCTTTTCCTTCACTCAAGGACCAGGTCAGGTATCATATCTTATCTCCTATATTTTGGAAGGGACCTTTTTCCTGGATTGCCTCAAATACTTTGTGTATATCTTTTCTTTCTCCTCATCACATTTTCCCTATACCATACTATGTATATACATGGATTATATTATAAATTCCTAGTGAGCAGGAACTATCTATTATTTTCACTTTTTTATTTATAAGACCCCAGGATAGTACCTTGAAAGTATTTTTAAATTGAGTTAAATTAAATTGCAATTGATTTGTTCAATAGATGGTGGAAAGTTATTGGAAATTCTTACAATGATCTGTAGAAGAAGATTTAAATCTGACAACAGAATACAGGCTGGATGGGAAGAGAAAGGGAATGTCATGGGCCAATTTTAGTAACTTGGTCATGAGGTCAGTAAGAGTCTGAAATGATGTGGTAGTTGTATAATAGAGAGGAAGAATGGATTCTAGAAACAAATTAATAGTGAATGAAACTAAAAAAGTTTGAGTGAGAGGAAATATATATAGAAAGAGAAAATCTTTGGTAGGTCCAGTAACATTAGGTATGGAATGACCACTTATCTTTTTAAATACTATTTTTATACTTCCCATTTATCTGATGGTCAGATTTGATGAGAACTTTTTTGCTTTCTTAAACATGCAGAAGTCAGAAACTAGAAGTAAGTGAAAAATCTAGAGACTTTCTAGAGATAGGGAAAATGCTAATGAAAAAGCCATATTATGAAATGTTGGTGATATTCAAGGTCACAAAGGAAATAAAAATTACAAAAATTTATACTATACATGTATTTTTTCTAGAAGAACATGATATTGTTTGAAGTTGATTATTTTTTCTATATATCCATGTAATACTATCCCTCCTTGGGATGCCTACTGACTTAGTTTTATATGCTAATAATAAGTTTACTTATATAAAGACTTTAATTATCCAATTTTCCCATTAACCCATTTTTATCTTCCAAGTTTTTCTATATTAGAAAAAGCAGCACTAAAGAAGGTCTATTGATAACTATGAAAAATATAGCTAAAAAGCAAAGAGCAGTGACAAAAGCAAAGCTATATGCAGTTATGTGATACAGTGGATAGAGTGTTCGACTAGGGAGTCAGAAAGGTCAGAGTTCAAATCTAATCTCAGAAGCATACCACTTATATGAGACTAGGCAAACCATTTAAATTTTGCCTATCTCAATTTTTTATCAGTAAAATAGGGGAAATATTCACATCTACCAGGATTGTTATGAGGGCAGAATGAAATAATATGTGTAAAGTACTTTGCAAACCTAAAAATGTTATATAATGACAATTATTATCATGTAACATTCTAAAGTCATTCAATGTTGGAGTAGGGGTGTAAAATTTTTCAACCTCAATAGGCCTCAAGACCATCATTATATAAAAATTAAATGAGACCCTATTTTATTAAGAAAATATTAATCTACTCTATGTGCTAAGGCAGAGAAATTTTAAAAATAATTTTGGAAAGATTTCCATTAAAATGGTTTTAAAAGCAACATTTACTAACCAACAATTTTTCTTTTACCATTCATAAAGAAAAACATAAAATGGTACTTTAATTAGTTGGGTAAATTAATTAGCTCTCTAATGAGAGCTTTTCAAGAAGATACCTAGGAAACAAAAAGGAATAAAGATAGCCTAAAGATCCTAAAATATTACACCAAGGGATCTTGAAAAATAATTTTATCTAAGGAATAACTGAAGAGACGATATATACAGAGTTTCCTTCTAATACACATTCACATGATAATTGGCAAAAAAGGACTTATCAGCCCTTGGCTTTCAGTACTTACAATGTAGTACCATACAATGAAGAATAATAACCAAACATATATGAGAACCTACTGTGTTGCAGAACTCCATATTGGGCTTTAAGATGAAAACAAAGTCTTGATAAGATCAGATCCCTGCCTTCAGGGAGTGTGTAATTTAGTACTAGTATCAGAGACTACAAAAATAACTAGACAACTAAATATTACCTAAGAGCTCTAAGCAGTTAGATTTTAAAAATTGCATGAGTTATTGCTTAGTGGCTATAACAGTTCTTATTGCTTTCTTTTTACTCCATTTATAGAAAGATAATATAATGCTTATTACCAATAGGCTTGACAGAGTGCTTTGAAAATCTTTGACAAAAAGAGCTATGTTTAGACTGAGTGCTATCTATATTAAAGGGCTTAATATAAATATTTTCAGAAGTCTTAGCTCTGCAGGTGTATTTGTTTTGAGTCTGCCTCACACATTTCACTTTGTACTGTGCAATATTCAGCCTTTGCTTTATTCTAGTCATGAATGAAACATGAAAGCATTTCATGAGGAAGTTAACAAACAAGAGAGCAAATAAAATATGACTGACAAGTCCTCAATTTACAAATATAATTGAATAAAGGATCTTATTAATATAAAAAACCTGGGGAATCAATTATATTTGATCTAAAGCTTCCTCATTAGAAAACGCTGTTGTACCTAAATTATATTTTATAAAGGAACAGGGAGAGTTACATGATGATCAGAATAAGTAGAACCTAGAGAAAAAAACATATGAATATTAGACATGAAAAAATAGAGGCTTCATGTTTTATACTAGTGTATCTACTTAAAATAAGATTCTCTTTTGCATTTTTAGAAAACATTTAATAGCAACAGTATACTTATTTTTCTAAGGAGGATAAAAAAAATCAGAGTATCTGAGACTCTTTGAGATACATGCAAAGGAAGATATAAGATATAGAGATATATAGATATATAGATATATAAAGTCTTCCTTGGGTTGAGCTCCCAGGCAATATTCTCATTCCCCATGTCCAAGTCAGCACTGAGACAATTTTTAATACTTTTAAAAAGGGTGAAAGTTACAAACAAAAATAATAGTACTACCAAAAGATGATAGTAAAGATTCTTACAAGTCAAGATCAAAAGGTAACCAATAAAAAGTTACTACTTCTAAGCAAAAATTACAGGCTGAAAAAAAACAAGAAAAAACGATTTTCCCATACTTAAATGCTATTTTAAAAATTGCTTTGATTTGATGATTCCCATATGGTCAACAAATGATCCAATGAAATTGACTTAAATGATTATATCTCTCCCTGGCATAAGAGGAAGAAAGAGAAAGAGAGACAAACATGTTGGGTCCTCCTCAGTCACTCAAAAAGCACAGAACTTTAACATGTGGCTAGCCAACTAGAATCAGTTACAGAATGTCTACACATGTTCCACAGCTACAAAAACTTCCTTTATACATTATCATGACCTTCTGAAAAGCAGATTTTCTTAGCTTTTCCACGTGAGGAATTGCCACAATTAAGCAAGCTAATAGGGTCTACCCATGTTCCAGAGCTCAATTATACTAAAACAATCAATGTTATTTGTGATCAATAAATTAGGCAAACAAAAAGTATTATAAAATTCCTCCTATGTGTATCTATAGCAGTTAAATGATTCAGTGTATAGAGTGCTGGGCCTAAAGTAAGAAAAATTCATTTTCTTGAAGGAAAATCTGGTCTCAGATACTTCCTCTATTCATGACTCTAAACAAATTACTTAACTCTATTTGCCTCAATTTTACCAGCTGTAAAATGAGCTAGAGAAGGAAATGGCAAGCTACTCCATTATCTCTGCCAAGAAAACCCAAATAGGATTAGGAAGAATCAGACATTACTGACAAAAGACTGAACAAAATACATAAAGACAAAAATGAAATCTTTCATCAGTGGAAGTAATGTGTGTATGTTGATAAAAATACATAAAAGTACCTTTACATTTGTATGTATGCATATAGATATGTATGTGCATATGTATTCATTTATATACACATATATCTATATCTATATAAGCACAATTACCTAGTAGTTATTTGATCTATATCTATATAGAAATCTATCTGCTGGATCATTGCCAGTGATCTTGACTGGCCTTGCCAAATCTTGATGATTCTGGAGAACTGAGTGAAGTGAATGACTGGACAGTTCTGCATCATTATAGTTCGATTCACTCACAAATAATATCACAGATAATCTTCAAGAATAAAGGACAAGCAGCAGCAACAAAAAAGCAAGATATCCATCTATATAGAAGTTATAAACCAACTAAATACAAAGTAATTCTGAGAGGAAAGAGAATAAAAGTTAGAAAATAGAGATAAATTAGATTAAGTTTCATCTAGGTGATAATTGACCTGAAATTTGAAGAAATAAAATTATTTTAAGAGTAAACAGAGAGTGCATTCCAGTCATGGGTAGACAATCATTACAGTGATACAAAGGCAGAAGACAGAGCCTCATGTGTTGAGCAATAGCTACAAGGCCAACATGACTGAATTGTCTATTGCAGGAAGAGGAGTGATATATAGAAAATAAGCCTGGATAAGTAGTTTGGGACCAGATTGTGAAGGCCTTTAAATGACAAACAAAAGAGTTTATATTTGAAATACAGGAAAAGAGTATTCAGTGGAGTTTTTTTTTTTCAGATAGAATAGTGACATAGTCAAATATTCACTTTAAAAAAGGTTCTTTGGTAGCTATGTGAAGTGTTAATGGGAGTGGAAAAAGACAGGAATAAAAAAGATTAATCAGATGTCTATTGTCATAGTTCAGATGAGAAGTAATAAAGGTCAGAAGTAAAATGTTATCTATAAGAGTAGGGAAACAATGTGGAGATGGGAATAACTCATTTATGAAAGCAACTATTCCATACTTTAGCTTTCCTCCTTAACCTTCTTACTGTACTTTAACTTTTTACCCTTTCAGCTCAGAAGTTTGCTTCATACTTTATTTAAATAAAAAATACAGCCAAGATGTCAGAGAGTAGACAGACTTTGTCAGAGCTCTTCCTGGCTTCCCTCAGATTTATACTACATTAAGCCTCCGAATAGGTTTTGAAGGTACAGAATCCACAAATATTTGGATTGTAAATAATAAAAATCAAGCAGAAGATATTTTGGAAGAATATCTGTTTTTTAGTATCTTGATCGGGCAGAAGGGAACGTGGCCCAGTGTGGGCAGTGCAGAGAGCCAATGCTAACAGGGCTCTACATGCCAGGGAAATCTAGGGGAAGGCTAGTGGCTACTCTGTCCAGGTTTGAAGCCAGAGGACCGGGAGACTAGTGTGAGACCTCCAACACAACTACAGAAGGCAAATAGTGAGTCCCTGAACCCCAAAATAATAGGTGGGACCTGGCCATGCCCACCCAACACAGGAAGGAAGCCGGCAGCACTAGTCCCAGGGCAAAATGAAACTACTTTCATTGTAGAGGAAGCTAGGAACAATCTCCCCTTTGCCCTAAGAGCAGACCTCAAACTTTTAAAATGAGCAAAAAAGCAAAGAGTTTTGACCATAGATAGCTTTTATGGAGATAGGAAATTACAGGTCTCAAACTTTGAGAACATGAATCAGATGAAGCCTCAAAGGATGTTATGAGTTTATTTCCATCTCAAAACATTTGCATAGAAGAATTCAAAAAGGATCTTAAAAGAGAGATAGAAGAAAATGGGGAAAGGAAATGAGAAATTTGCAAAAGATTTTGGAAAAGGAAACACAAATTATCAGAAGAAAACTCCTTAAAAATAGATTTGGCAAAATGGAAAAGGAATGCAACTATTGAAAAACAGAATTGATGAAGTGGAAAAAAGAAATCTAATGAACAAAACAACTCATTTAAAAATTCAATTGGCCAAATACAAAAAGAGATTAAAAAGCAAACTGAAGAAAAGAATTCACTAAACATTACAACTGAAAAAATGGGACTTCCAGCCAAGATGGTGGCGTGGAGGCAGACAGCTGCTTGAGCTCTGTGTTTTCTCTCAGGACTTAATTCATGACAAGCCTCAGAGTTAATGCTTGACTGGAAAAGAAACCCACAAATAATCACCAACAGACGACATCCTTGAAATTGGCCAGAAAAGGTCTGTGCTTGCTCAGGGGAGGGGAAGAACAGACTGGGCGCAGATTGAGGGCAGGCAGCCAGAGTGAGACAGGCAGCTCACACAGCTCAGACCAGAGGGGGAGGGCTATGATCTCTGCCATTTCTGCAAAACAACCTTTATTCCAGTGTGGATATTCCTTCTTGGCAGCAAGCCAGGAGCAGCAGAGAAGGTGTAAACACCAGAAGTAAAGAATAAAATCCAGGGAAAACTAGCGTCTCTCCAGACCTGGCCACCCCCACCCCCATCCGGAATGACTCAGTGCATTCTTAGAGCCTCAGAGTACAGACACAGCACAGCCATCACTGTCCTGTTAGTACCTTGCTGCTATCTCCTACAGTGTGTAGAGGAAGCTTGGCAACACCATCCAGCCCCATCCTCCCCCAGAAACAGACCAATTGTTTCTCTTGTCAATTTGTTTTCTTTGATTCCCGCTCTGACAAAATGAACAAAAAATGTAAAAGGGCTCTAACCATTGACAGCTTCTATATGGAGAGAGAGCAGACTTCAAACCCTGAGGAGACTAAAAGCAGATTGTCTCCAGAGGAATCCCCTAAGGGGGATATGATCTGCTCCTCAATACACAAAACTCTCATAGAGGAAATCAAAAAGGCTCTCACAAGAGAGCTAGAAGAGAAATGGGAAAAGGAAAGGGAATCTTGGCAAGAGAGTCTGGAGAAGTCATTCCACGCATTTAAAGACAGAGTGGATAATGAAATCAAATCATTGAGAAATAAAATTAGTGAGCTGGAAAAAAGAAAACAGCTCTCTAAAAAATAAAATGGATGAAATGGAAAAAAATTCCATAGAATTAAAAAACTCACTTAAAAACTCAATTGGACAATTACAAAAAGATATAAAAAAGTGAGCAAAGAAAATGCATCATTGAAAATTAGACTCGAACAAGTAGAAATGAATAACTCAAGGAGAAACCAAGAAGTAGTCAAGCAAAAACCAGAAAAATGAAACAATTGAAAAGAATGTCAAGTACCTTATTGGGAAGACAACAGACCTGGAAAACAGATCCAGGAGAGACAATTTGAGGATAAACAGATTCCCTGAAAAATGCAAGGAAAAAAAAGAGCCTGGACACTATTTTCCAGGAAATTATCAAAGAGAACTACCCAGACATTTTAGAAACAGAGGGTAAAATAAACATTGAAAAAATTCATTGATCACCTACTGAAAGGGACCCTAAAATCAAAATGCCAAGAAATATAGTGGCTAAGTTCAAAAATCATCAGACAAAAGAAAAAATATTGGAAGCTGCTAGAAAAAAATCAATTCAGACATGGAGGACCCACAATAAGGATAACCCAGGATCTAACAGCATCCACATTAAAAAAATGAAGGTCCTGGAACATGATATTCTGAAAGGCTAAGGAACTTGTTATGCAGCCAAGAATAACTTACCCCACAAAAATGAGCATCCTTTTCCAGGGAAGAAGATGGACATTTAATGAAATAAATGAATTCCATCTATTCTTGATGAAAAAACCAGACTTACACAAAATGTTTGATCTTCAAATACAGAACTCAAGAGATTTCTAAAAAGGTAAAAAGAAATCTTGAGAACTATATTTCTGCCATAAAGATATGTAAAGAACACATGTATAATTTGTCCTAGAAACCAGAGGTGTAAAGGAAATTATATCATAAAAAAGGGTAAAGTGGTGGTACTACATCTCATGAAGAGGCAAAGATAACCTATTATATCTGAGAGAAAGAAAGGAGGGAGATGAACATAGTGTATATCAATTGACATATTTGATTTATGGTGAAACTTCTTCTACTTCATTGAAAAGTGGGTGGGAAGGAATAAGCTAAAGGGAAGGGAAAACAGAAATTGTGAGGAAAAGGGGTAAAATAAGGGGAAGAACTTTAAGGTGGGGGAGGGATACTAAAAAGGGAGGGCTGTGAAAAGCAAGTGGTGCTCACAAGTTTAATACTGGGTAGGGGGGTAAGAGGGAAGGAAAGGAGAAAAGCATAAGCAGGGGTTAACAGGATGGCAAGCAATATATAATTAGTCATTCTAACCATAAATGTGAATGGGGTAAAAAAGCCAGAATCCTACTATATGTTGTTTACAGGAAACACACCTGAAACAGGGTGATACATTCAGAATAAAAGTAAAAGAGTAGAGCAGAATCTACTATGCTTCAGGTGAAGCCAAATAAGCAGGGGTAGCCATCCTCATCTCAGATCAAGCAAAAACAAAAATTGATCTAATTAAAAGAGATAAGGAAGGGCATTGTATCTTGCTAAAGGGTAGCATAGATAATGAAGCAGTATCAATATTAAACATATATGCACCAAGTGGTGCAGCATCTAAATTCTTAAAAGAGAAATTAAGAGAGCTGCAAGAAGAAATAGACAGCAAAACTATAACAGTGGGAGATCTCAACCTTGCACTCTCAGAATTAGATAAATCAAACCACAAAATAAATAAAAAAGAAGTCAAAGAGGTAAATAGAATACTAGAAAAGTTTGATATGATCGATCTTTGGCGAAAGCTAAATGGAGACAGAAAGGAGTACACTTTCTTCTCAGCAGTTCATGGAACCTATACAAAAAATTGATCATATACTAGGACATAAAAACTTCAAAATCAAATGCAGTAAGGCAGAAATATTAAATTCATCCTTTTCAGACTACAATGCAATTAAAATTACATTTAATAAAAAGCCAGGGGAAAATAGACCAAAAAATAATTGGAAACTAAATAATCTCATACTAAAGAATGATTGGGTGACTTCACCCAAGAAAATTACAATAATGAGACATCATACCAAAATTTATGGGCTGCAAACAAAACAATTCTTAGAGAAAAATTTATATCCCTAGACTCTTACTTGCATAAAATAGAGAAAGAGTAGATTAATGAATAGGCAATGCAATTTAAAAAGATAAGTTTTAAAACCCTAATTAAATACCAAATTTTAAAATTTTAAAATAAAAGGGGAGATTAATAAAATTGAAATTAATAAAATTATTAAGGTAATAAAACTAAAAGTGGTTTTATGAAAAAAAATAGAAAAGCCTTCAGTTAATTTAATTAGAAAAAGGAAAGAAGAAATTCTAATTGCTAGTAACCTAAATGCAAAGGGTAATCTTTTTACCAATGAAGAGGAAATTACAGCAATAATTAGGAGCTATTTTATCCAACTGTATGCTAGCAAATCTGATAATCTAAGTGAAATGGATGAATATTTATAAAAATATAGATTACCCAGATTAGTAGAGGAAGAAATAAATTATTTAGATAGTCCCATTTTAGAAAAAGGAATCAAACAAGTTATTTAATCAGTTCCCTAAGAAAAAATTCTCCAGGGCCAGATGGATTTAGAAGTGAATTATACCAAAAATATAAAGAACAATTAATTTAATACTTTGCAAACTATTTGGAAAAATAAAGAAAGGAGTCCTACCAAATTCCTTTTATGACACAGATGTAGTGCTGATATCTAACCTAAATAGGGTCAAAACAAAGAAAGAAAATTATAAACCAATTTCTTTAATAAACATCGATGCAAAACTCTTAAATAAAATATTAGCAAAGGGATTACATCAAGTTATCACCAGGACAAAAGACTATGACCAAGTATAACTTATACCAGGAGTTGGTTCAATATTAGAAAAAACATCAGCATAATTGACTATATCAATAATCAAATTAAGAGAAAACATATGATTATTTCAATAAATGTAGAAAAAGCATTGGACAAAATCCAACACCTATTCCTATTAAAAACATTAGAGAGCATAAGAATAAACAGTTTTCCTTAAAATGATCAGTAGTATCTATCTAAAACCATCAGTAACCTCATATGAAATGGGGATAAACTGGAATCATTCCCAATAAAATCACGGTTAAAATAAAGTTGCCCACTATCACTATCACAATTATTCAATATTGTATTGTAACTTTTAGCTTTAGTAATAATAGAAAAAAATAAAGGGATTAGAATAGGTAAGGAGAAAAAAAATATCACTCTTTGGAGATGATACGATGGTACACTTAGAGAAACTACTAGAAAATATTAACAACTTCGGTAAAGTTACAGGACACAAAAAATAAATCCATATTAATCATCATTTCTATGTTACCAATAAAGTCTAGCAGGAAGAGATACAAAGAGATATCCCATTTAAAATAACTATAGGTAATCTAAAATTTTGTGGCATCTATCTACCAAGGCAAAGTCAGGAACTATATAAACACAATTACAAACTACTTTTCACACAAATAAAGTCAGATCTAATCAACTAGAAGTATATCAAGTGTTCATGGATAGGGAGAGCTAATATTTTTTTAAATGACAATTCTACCTAAATTAATCTATTTATTAAGTGCCATACCTATCAAACTGCCAAGAAATCGCTTTACAAAGCTAGAAAAAATACTAACAAAGTTCATCTGGAAGAACAAAAAGTCAAGAATTTCAAGGGAATTAATGAAAAAAAGTGCAAATGAATGTGGCTGAGCAAAGAACTGGAACCTGAATCCATCAGTTGGGGCATGGATGAATAAGTTATGGTATATGCATGTTTTGAAATATTATTTTTCTACAAGAAGCTATCAGCAGATGATTTCAGAAAAGCCTAGAGAAACTTACATGAGCTGATGGTAAGTGAAGTAAGAAGAACCAAGAGATCATTGTACACAACAATAATGAAATTATGCAATTCTGAAGGACATGGGTCTTTTTAACACTGAGGGGATTCAAGCCAATTCCAATAAAGTTGTGATGGAGAGAGTCATTTGCATCCAGAAAGAGGACTGCTGAGATTGAATATGGATCACAACATAGTATTTTCACTTTTTTGTTGTTTGCTTGCTTTTTGTTTTCTTTATCATTTTCTTTCCTTTTTGATCTGATTTTTCTTGTGATAAATGTTAAAACATATATAGAAGAATTGCACATATTTAACATATGTTGGATTACTTGTTGTCTAAGGGAGGGGTTATCTAAGGAAGGAGAAAAAAATGGAACACAAGATTTTGCAAGAAGAAACTGGAAAAAATGGAATTTATAACAAGCTTCCCTTTCTCCTTTGTTCTTCCCCTCACAACCCTTTATTTATAAATCTCTAATGAAGAGATGATTCTTCTCTTCATCAGCCCAAGGTTTATATGTATATACTTGACCCACTTCTATCTTATCCAGAAGAGTATTTCTTTTTTTCTACCCCCCCATCTTTATTTTCTCCCTCTAATGCCTCATCCCCTGAAACCTGTACATATGCTCAGGTCTCCTTATTAATTCCTTTCTCCTTTACTAGCTCTTGTCTTATAACTTTCCTCCCATTCTCAAATTCCTTGAGAAATTCATGTGCATGAAACATATCTGGCTTCTCCTTCTCAACTTTGCTGAATTATCAACCTTATCATGCTCAAGAGCTACAGGTAAACTCCAGGAAGCTGTTTTGGTACTTTTTCTCTCTCTTTTCTTTATTCTCTTACTTGGCTACCTCATGGATTTAATGTTTCAATGGATTCAATGATTCCTCCAATCAGATGGCTTGCATATTATTATATCTAGCCCTCATATCTTTTCAGGATTCAGTACCATATCATAAACTACCCATTAGACATTTTGCCTTAGATTTCCTTTAGGCATCTCTAATTCAACATGCCTCAAAATGAACTCTTTTTCCCAAATCCACCCCTCTCCCCAAACTCCTAGTTCTTCCTAAGGTTTACTACCATCCTTCCAATCACTCTAATTCCCAATATTTTTGCAACCTTCAAATCTTTACTTTATCTCACATATCAAATCAGTTGCTACTCTTTTCAGTTCTTTATCCATTTATTGCTACCCTTTCTTTCTTTTCATTTAAATAACTATCACCCCAGTTCTAGTTCTTAAAGCTTTTCACATGTTCTATTGCAAAACCCTCTTCACTGGTTTTCTTGCTTTACATATCTCACCATTCCAATGCATCCTTCATATAGTTGCCAAAGTGATTTTCCTAAAGCAGAGATCTGATCATCCCCTATTCAGTAAACTCCAGAAGCCCTTTCTTATTTCTAGAATTAAATATAAATTCATTTCTTTATAATTTAAATCTATTTGCAACCCAATCCCTACCAACAGTACAGAATTAGTCTTGTTCTGCAGGTTCTAAGTTTGAGGTGTTTACAGGGATTTGTTTTGAGATATCTAAAAGTTAATTGGTAATGTATAGCTGTACCTCAGTAGAGACATTAGGCTGATTATATAGATTTAAGATTGAAAACATGAGATAGTCATTACTTAGAGATGATAATAAAAGAACCCTGAGGAGCTATTGAAGTCATAATATGAAAGAGTATAAAGCAAATTCAAATCCTGGGACGTAGAATAAGACATACACTCATAGTTATGATCATGATCATCATGAATGATGAGTCAGCAAAGAAAAGTGAAAGTAGTCAGATGAACAAGAAAAACAAGAGAACAGTGTCATAAAAACTCATAGAAAAGAGAGAAGTCAGGAAGAGTGGGGTAGTCAATGGTGGCAAATGCTTCAAGGAAGTCAAAGATCATGAGAACTAAAAAAAGCCATCACATTTGTGAAAAGAAAAATTCCCTTCCCTTTCCCCAACCCTCCCCAAATGAATCTCCAGGGTCATGATTTAAAATAAATATAGAAGTAGAAATTACTTTGGAGATTAACAGTTCTGACTCCTTCACTCTACATGTAATGAAACTGAGACATAGAAATATTCAGTGACTTGGACAGTAAGAAGCAGATCTATTATAAAAATTTAAATATAATGACCTAAAAGCAAGCATTTATTTTATTTTTCCAAACTCATATAAAGACCTTAGAGACCAGATGAGGAAAAGGTGGTGGAGAACAAGAGCTGGCCCCAAAGTTCCCTATGTCTGACCCTTTTTTCTTCTTTGGGGCTTGCATTTGAACAAACTGACTATGATTTGGTGTTAAAGGGTAGGAAAGTGCAGGAGTAGATTAGATTGTGACTAAGGTCCTACAATGATCCAATACTCTGACTTCTGTAAAAATTTCAAAATAAAAAGAACATGGTCACTAGGGACCAAGGTAACTATGATTCAAATCTCAGCTATGCCATGTACTACCTGTGTGACCTCAAGCAAGTCACTTACCATTTTCCAGGTCTCACTTTCTGTCACAAAATGAGGAGTTTGAACTCATTGAACCCTAAGGCTTTTTCTAGTTCCCAGTCTTATTTTCATGCATGGTGAATTAAATCCTCCCTGCTGCACTTAAATGACAGATGCTCAATTGGGACATCGGTTGACACCCTTGATAACAATACTGGAACCAAACAGCAAATGCATAACAAATATCCACAAACTTTGTGTTGGTTTTAATTGTGATGACCAAACTGAATCTTGAAGAATCAAAAAAAGTACCTCTCTCCTTTCCTTAGTGAGGTAGCAGCCTGCAGATGTGGAACATCAAAAATGCTGTAAAAATATATTTTTTTTGCTTAGCTGATTGTTGTTGTTTAGTGGTGGTGGTGATGGTGGTGCTATGAGAGAAGGCCTGTTGTAGTGGGAGTGGAAGCAATGAAGTACAATCAGAAATGCCTCAGATATAAAAATGTGCATAAATATCATTAATTTTTTGTTTTCATTTTCCTCATTGCATATACATAAAAATAATATTGCATGCCATATACCTCCCCAAAATCACTTCCCCCTCCCCATTATAAATATAAATTCTATAGTTTGCTTTCAGGCAACCACTTCATGAAGATTCTTGGAGAGACTCCTAGCCTTACTCTTACCCCCACTCTTATTACACAATCAAGAGTCCATAAACATCTGCCCTCAGAAAAATGCTCTTAAAAGTTCCCTCCCAAACACACATGCTGATGAAAACTAAACCAAAGGGGAAGGGTTGGCAGAGGATATCACATTTCTTTTTGACTTCCAGCCTAATGGGCAGGGTTTCTCTCAATGTTGTTTTTTTGACTGATTCTCCCCCTTTAAAAAATTCAAAATAATGGAACTTATCAAGAAGATTTGGCAAAGTTCTTTGAAGTCGTTTGATGAAAAAGAGCTTGGTCTGTACAGAGTATCATCACTCCAATGTGTTTAAGAGATTAATCCAAATATATTCAGAGATTCTGGTTTTGAAAATACATTTATCAAAACATCCTATAATCCCAGCAGCTCCCAACTTGCTCTCTGAACAATCCAGGCCCAGATGAAGCATAGTACATAAAGCTAGGGTTCACAGCCTGGGAGGAATTTATTCTTTCTGACAGTAAGCTATGAAGAGAGTAGGAAGATAGGAGGAGGAGAGGATGAAGGAGAAGAGAAATTGGAGCTGACTAGCAGAAGTCATTATTTGCTTTTGAATATAAAATGTGAAGCTTAGCAGTAAAAGTAAAATTTAGGTACTAAAAAATTAATTTACATCTTGATATAAGTGTATAGACTTTGGGAAAGTATTTGAATTGATCTTTTTTTTGAAAATTCACTATTTATGAAACATGTAATTGTTTATTGAGCCTACTATGTACCCAATGCCTATAGAGTGCTATAGAAAATTGAATAAAAACAGCTAGCATTTATACTTTAAGTTTTGTAAAAAAAAAAAAAAAAAAAACAAAAAACTTTTCAAATATTATATGACTTTATCTTCACAACAACATTGGGAGATATATGCTATCATTGTTACCATTTCATAAATGAAGACACTTTTTAGTTTGAAACAACATCTGAAAGAAGGTAGGAAGAGACAAAAGAAGGAAAAAAAGTTAGGAAGGAAGGAAGGAAGGAAGGAAGGAAGGAAGGAAGGAAGGAAGGAAGGAAGGAAGGAAGGAAGGAAGGAAGGAAGGAAGGAAAGATGAGAGGAGGTGAGGGAAAAAAAAGGAAAGAATTTAAGCTTCTTTTTCTTGATGTTCATAATGAAATATTTAATCATATTTTTTTAGATTACTTTCCCAGGAACAAACTTCAAGTTCACTGGCTTTCATCTAGCACACTATCCTCATATTTTGTAAGACTGAAAAAACACTTTTCCCCTTTTCCTCCCATTCTCTGGTACTTATGCTATTCTTGATAATCTTTTGAAGCTTCCTGATTGTGGCTGGGCTGTCACATCTATCAATGTTTTCTGTACCCTGAATTCACTTAAATTCTTCAAAGGCAAATAGGTATTCTCTTATTATATAATTATTTACCTTAGGTTTAACTTCCTATTAGCCTTTTATGATCTATATTTTCTAGTACAAAGATTCTCTGTACCAGAGAAAAGAAGGAAAATACCAGTTGTGTAATTTTGCTTTCTCTCCATCAATATTACCATCATTATATTTACCTAAACCATACATTTTGTGCTTTCTTTGATCTTCTTCTACAATATAGCTTTATAGAAAGAGAAAGAAAAGCAAAAGAAAAAAATCTCTTTTTCTTGTCTTTACTGTTTTGCTCAAGCCTTGGTTCACTCTGAGATCAAATGTCCCTGGCATTATTCTTTCAGAATTGTGTCATGTTTTGGTTTTAATCCTTAATTCAAGGATGATGATCAATTGGAGGATAATCCCTTCTGCCCTTGCCTCCATTTTTTATATATCTTTTGTAAAAATGGAATTAGTTGATGAATTGCCTGTTCACCCACATCACTTTCTCTAAATAGCTCTATTTTTATAAAAGGACTGTTTAGAACAGTTTGTCATGAATTAATCCAACCACTTGAAAAACAATCTGGAATTGTGCCCAAAAGTTTATAAAGCTGTACATAACCTTTAATCCAGCAATACTACTAAGTCCGTATTCCAAAGAGATCAAACACAAAGGAAAAGGACCCATATGTAGGAAAATATTTGTATCTTTTTTTGTGGTATCCTCATGTACCTCAAAAAGAATTTGAAATCAAGGGAATGTTCATCAATTAAGAAATGACTAAATAAGTTATGGCATATGATTGTGATGGAGTATTATGGTTAAGTGGGAAATAATGAAAGGAGTAGTTTCAGGGAAAAAAATAAAACAACATGGCAAGACCTATATAAATTATGCAAATTGATGTGAGAATCATTGTATATAGTAACAGCAATTATGTAATGATAATTAACTGTGAAAGACTTGACTACTAGAATCAATACAATGATCCAAGACAATTTCAAAGTATTCATGATGGGAAAATGCTATTCACCTCCAAAGAGAGAACTTACGAACTCTGAGTACAAATTAAACTATAATATTCTCAATTTTTGCTTTTTTGTAGTATCACTAACATGGAGATATATTTTGCATGTCATATATATATATATATATAATTGATATATTCTTCCCTTCTCAGTGAGTGAGGGAGAGGCTATAAGGAGAAAGAAAGTCTGGAACTCAAAATTTAAAAAGAAAAGGTGTTTAAAATTAACAAACATGAAAATTTTTAAAACAAGTTAGTCATTTTTCCAGAATTTCATTCTTGAATACTTCCCATCCTTTTCTGGTCTGACTGACTTTAGAAATTTTGAAGCCATGTTATCCTGTCTTACCTTTATCTGAGATCTTAGAAAGCTGAGTTTTCTAAACCTCACATGTATGTCAGATATTGTCCAACTTTTCTTTCCTCTATTACAAATTTTAAGTCTGGGTGATCATTTTATCCTAATAAATTACTATCAAATGTATTTCAGCTCTTTTTTTCCCATCATGTCCAGAATAATAGAATAATTTTTTCCCTTATCACTTCATGATTTGAAGAATAAAGTGATCTTTGACAAGACAAAACGTTATTAGCTACTTTGCTTTTGGCAGAAAACTCTATTCAATGTCGATTAAGAATAATAGAAAGCTTGGCAAAGCTAAGTCCTAAGACAGTATCTCTAAATGAAAATTGCCATCCCACATCACTCCTCTCCCCCAACAAGACCCAAAGACTTTCACAACCAAAACTCTAGCACTTCACCCATCCAAATCAAAAAGGTCAAGCTATATACATTCCATAAAGGAACTGGGATCTGATCATGCCCTTTTACTCTAATTTTTCATTTATTGCTTCTATTATCCTTCTCTGTGTTTCATTTTAGTCTTTGGGCCTTCCCTTTTGAAAGTTAAACATGATATAATATGACCTATTTCCATAAACACTATTGACTTATCTAATTCTCTGTAAAAACCTCATGGTACCTGAAGAAACTTGGAGAATTAACTACAACACTATAAACTCTTTGAAAGCAAAATTACTCTATTGTATTGTTTCATTTTTCTATTCTAGAGCTTTATTTTAAAAGGACAAAAATAAATGGCTAAATAAGAAGTTGAAATCCAAGATAAATAATGAGATACAAGATCACCTAACAGCTTTTGATCAACTCAGTAATGTATACTTTGTATATATACACAGTAAAAACTGTTGAATGAGTAAATTCTCATTAGAGATAGTTGACACCTTAGTAGGAATTAATTCATCAGAGCTTCCCAACCACAATAACTACCTGAGAATAGGATACTGAAGAAAGGAGACAATGAATCATTGATTTCTGAGAATAAAAAAAGAAATAAGTAATACTGGTAGGAGAAGTAAAAGGCTACCAAAGACCTATTTCACAATGTTGTGGTGAATCATTCATAGGTAGGGAAACCTTTAGTAAGAGCATAGAGCTAAGTCATAAGTCAACATAAAATTAAAAAATAAAAATTCAGATTCCTCTGTCTAGTATGTAATGCCCTTCGCAATTTGGCTCCACATTATCTTTCCAGGATGATTTTTCATTCTTCCCACTTATGAACTCTATATTCTTGTCAACCTGGCCCACTTGCTATGCTCCAAAATATGATCTTCAATCTTCCAGCTCCATGCATTTGCTTAGACTGTCTTCCATATGTGAAATACATTCACTTTTCACTTCTGCCTATTAAAATCTCTAATATCCTTTAAGATTCAACTTAATACTACCTGGTACATGAGGCCTTTTCTGCTTCTCCTGATACTAGTTCCTTCACATGCTCCTAAGGATGTAGTATAAGTGTTTAAAAAGAACTTTCTGGAAAAATAATGCATACATTATACACTTTAAATTTTAATCTGCATTATTAATATTTTCCATCATATCTTAAATCTAGACAACCTATAAAACAATAAATCAAGCCCTGTAACATTTACTGATTTCTGAATTGTAAATTCTTTGAAAATCTAACAGTCATGAGATAGTTGAAGATGCTATCAACAGATTCCTGAATATACCCTAAATTAATTTGTATTTACTTTTTAAATTTGTTCTGTCAATTTTAACTGTCTCCATACATTCCTTTCCACTCTCTACACCAGACGATATAAGTTTCTCTAGGACAAGACCATTTTGAATATGTATTTGTATATCCAGTTGTAGTTGGCACATAATAAGCACTTTATGTTATTAAATTAATTAAATAACAAAAGATCATCACTAAGGTTATAAACCTCTTTGGCAATCTGGCAAAGCCTATGGAACCCTTTTCAAATTAATTTTTAATTAATTATTTTAAAGTAAATTTATAAGATAAAATATATAAGATTATAAAGAAAATCAATTATATCAAACTACAATTATTAGAATACTTTTTAAAATACAAGTTCACAAATTGCAGGCTCACAATTCCTGGTTGGTTTCACAAATTACAGTGTCCTTAGAGAGAGCAGCTTGTGAATACTGTCAATATTGTCATCTGGATTTAGGTTAAGTCAAGTAGACATTGTATGACTTGTAAACAGCATTGCCTTAGCAGATCCATAAAATATAAGCTCCCTCTGAACAATCAATATTTTTTCTCCATTAACACCTTAGTGTTTCTGACTTTTAAAATCTAATTTTCCTGGAAGCTTCATCTACTTTATCTCTCCTGCACACTCTTGCAAGAGAATCATTTTTTAAATAAAAGAGCCATTATTCTAATTCTTCTCCCAAGAGTTATCATTGGCTCCCTATCACCTATTGTATTGTTGAAGATTCTTTCACTTAAATATATTCTTTAACATGGACTTGCTCTTTCTAACCATCACTCTCCACTCCACCCAATCTTTGTCTTGTTTCTCACAAACACTGTGTACTTGATTCCTTCTTGTCATTAATTCTCTTCTTTCTACAACCTAGAGTGCTCTTTTACCTCTTTCCACAATCCACAGTCAAACCATTCCTCAAGTCATAGAATTCAGCTCCTCTCTTCCATTAAGCTTCTCTGGTAATTTGACATTTCCTGATTCTTTCTCTAATTCCTTTTATAGTTGTCTCTGCCATATAACTTGATTTTTACTTAACTTATGCCTGACTCTTCAGGACCCTATTTGAGGTTTTCTTGGCAAATAAACTGGAGTGCTTTCATTTTCCAGCTCATTTTATTGATAAGGAAACCGAGGCAAACAGGGTTAAGTGACTTACCCAGGGACACACACCAGTAAGTGTCTGAGGCTGTATTTGAACTCATGACTTCCTGACTAAACACCTTTTATTTTATTTTTATTTTTATTTTATTTTATAATTATAACTTTTTTTTGACAGTACATATGCATGGGTAATTTTTTACAACATTATCCCTTGCACTTACTTCTATTCAGATTTTTTCCCTTCCTCCCCCAACCCTCTCCCCCAGATGGCGGGCAGTCTTATACATATTAAATATATTACAGTATATTATAGATACAATATATGTGTGTAGAACCGAATTTCTTGTTGCACAGGAAGAATTGGAGTCAGAAGGTAAAAATAACAGTTTACATTCATTTCCCAGTGTTCCTTTTCTGGATGTAGCTGATTCTGTCCATCATTAATCAATTGGAATTGGATTAGATCTTCTCTATGTTGAAGATATCCACTTCCATCAGCATACATCCTCATACAGTATCATTGTTGAAGTGTATAATGATCTTCTGGTTCTGCTCGTTTCACTTAGCATCAGTTGATGTAAGTCTCTCCAAGCCTCTCTGTATTTCTCCTGTTGGTCATTTCTTACAGAACAATAATATTCCATAACATTCATATACCATAATTTACCCAACCATTCTCCAATTGATGAACATCCATTCATCTTCCAGCTTCTAGCCACTATGAAAAGGGCTGCCACAAACATTTTGGCACATACAGGTGCCTTTCCCTTCTTTAGTATTTTCTTGGGATATAAGCCCAGTAGTAGTATGGCTGGGTCAAAGGGTATGCACATTTTGATAACTTTTGGGGCATAATTCCAGATTGCTCTCCCGAATGGTTGGATTCTTTCACAACTCCACCAACAATGCATCAGTGTCCCAGTTTTCCCACAGCCCCTCCAACATTCATCGTTATTTGTTCCTGTCATCTTAGCCAATCTGACAGGTGTGTAATGATATCTCAGAGTTGTCTTAATTTGCATTTCTCTGATCAATAGTGATTTGGAACACTCTTTCATATGAGCGGAAATAGTTTTAATTTCATCATCTGAAAATTGTCTGTTCATATCCTTTGACCATTTATCAATTGGAGAATGGCTTGATTTCTTATAAATTAAAGTCAATTCTCTGTATATTTTGGAGATGAGGCCTTTATCAGAACCTTTAACTGTAAAAATATTTTCCCAATTTGTTACTTCCCTTCTAATCTTGTTTGCATTAGTTTTGTTTGTGCAGAAACTTTTTAATTTGGTGTAATCAAAATTTTCTATTTTGTGATCAATAATGGTCTCTAGTTCTCCCTTGGACACAAACTCTTTCCTCCTTCACAAGTCTGAGAGGTAAACCATCCCATGTTCCTCCAATTTATTTATGATTTCGTTCTTTATGCCTAAATCTTGGACCCATTTTGATCTAATCTTAGTATGTGGTGTTAAATGTGGGTCCATGCCTAGTTTCTGCCATACTAATTTCCAGTTTTCCCAGCAGTTTTTGTCAAATAATGAATTCTTATCCCAAAATTTGGGATCTTTGGGTTTGTCAAACACTAGATTGCTATTTTTATTCACTATCTTGCTCTGTGAACCTAACATATGCCACTGATCAACTAGTCTATTTCTTAGCCAATAGCAAACGGTTTTGGTGACTGTTGCTTTATAATATAGTTCTAGATCAGGTACAGCTAGACCACCTTCACTTAATTTTTTTTTCATTACTTCCCTTGAAATTCTCGACCTTTTGTTGTTCCATATGAATTCTGTTGTTATTTTTTCTAGGTTATTTAAATAGTTTCTTGGAAGTCTGATTGGTATAGCACTAAATAAATAGATTAGCTTAGGGAGTATTGTCATCTTAATTATATTCGCTCGGCCTATCCAAGAGCACTGAATGTCTTTCCAATTATTTAAATCTGACTTTATTTTTGTGGCAAGTGTTTTGTAATTTTGCTCATATAATTCCTGACTCTCCTTTGGTAGATATATTCCCAAATATTTTATACTATCGACCCTTATTTTGAATGGAATTTCTCTTTGTATCTCTTGCTGTTGGATTGTGTTGGTAATATATAAAAATGCTGAGGATCTGACTAAACACCTTACTATAATTGAATGCCTTTTGGCTAAGGACCAGACTAGATAATTTCCAAAAAAAAAAAACTAATGGCCAGGCTTATGTCAGTGTGAGGACTTTTTTTTTAACCATAACAATTCTTAAAAGCTGGGTACCAAGTCATAGGACTTTTGTTGAAGAGAATACCCCAACTGATGAAATAATACATTCATATATAAAATTATATAACCTCTGGATATAAATTCTCATTTGCTTAAAATAGATTAATGTCTAGGGTTTTTTCCCCAAATAGATTTCCCCAAATAGTTCACAGAATTTGAAATGAGTTTGAATCCCTACTCAGATGCTAGCTTTATGATCCTGTGCAAATTCACTTAAACTTGAGTTTCCTCATCTGTAAAATAGGAATAATGATAGTACCTACTTCACAGTGTATTATGATGTTCAAATAAGTAAAAAATAATAATTATAATAATTTCTTTGAAGATAAGAACTCTTCTAGATACTTATTTTATTTTCCTCCAACTAACCAAGCATAGTGTGAAGCAAGCTGATTGGGAATGAATGGTCACACCAGAATGTGTATACATTTATCTGACCTTTAGCTACCACACCAATCTATAGAGATTCTTTACTTCATAATGAAAATTTCTTTGTGAGAATCTCAATCAAGATGTTTTATTGTTTCTCTACTTTAGTCTACTGTCAACAGGGCAAGTCTAATGGGAAGTGTTTAATCATCACATTTTTCTAGATATCAATCAGAAGTAGACATATTTTGGGAATCTGGAACATGTAGTAAGTTGCCCCAATTAAAAGTTAGAGGTAGAAATTCTAATTCTGACTTAGTCATTAATTTCTGCCCCAGGTGAATCGTGTAGCCTATTTCATCTTCCTGTAAATTGTTACCCTGTTCTTCATTCCTAGGAAGAATCTATGACATAGATTTTATTTCTCTCTTTCTCCCCTTTCCTCTCTTTTTCTGAAGAGTCATTACTTTCCTTCAACTTTATAAAGATATGTAAAATAAATGATATGTAAAAGGGAACAGAGATTTTCTCCAAGTAATTCTCCTAGGCTTCAGTAGTGCACAGGTGCTATGAGCTGTCACATAATCTCTCCTGACCCATACAATGGCATCCCTCCTCATCTCTCTGTCCATAGTGCCTAATCCATAAAAAAATGCTTAATAAAAATATCTAATAACTTTTGTGCTGTAAGAATTTTGTTGTTGTTGTCTGTTCTTTAAGCTTGAAGAAGATCATGACATCAGAGAGGTGATGCTGTGACTTCCCAGTGAATTGAATTTAAATGAGGGAGAAGTATAAGAAATGATTAACAGATTTCTTTCAGAAAAATTTGGAAAAATTTAGCTGAACTGATGCAAAGTGAAATGAGCAGAGCCAAGACAAAATTGTCCACATTATTGGTAACATTGTCAAATGATTAAAGGTGAATGATTTAGCTATTCTCAGCAATACAAAAATCTCAGATAATTCCAAAGGACTCATGATGAAAGTGTGTAGATGTAAGCATTTAACTTCATTTTTTTTCCGTGTTTTTTTTTACTTATTTTCTTATACAAGATGACTAATATGGAAATGTGTTTTATATGACTCCATATGTATAATCTATTACAGATTGTTTGATATCTTTGTAGTGGGGAATGGGAGGAAGCAAGTGAGAGAATTTGGAAGTCAAAAAAATCTTTACGTGAAATTTGGGGAAATAAAATATTAAGAAAAATAAAAGAAGTAATTAATGAATTGAATTGAAGTAGTCTCCTAGTTCCCTTATTGCCCAGAAGGTGAAGTACGGTGAATTAGCATGGTTCACATAAAGTCTTCTTTATCCTCCATGTGTTTATGTGTCCACAGAATTGTGTCTCAGCTGCAAGACTTCTTCAAAGGTCAAAAAACCCAGATGCCTGGAGAAATCTGAGCAATGTTTCCACTAGTAGCTTTATTCCACAAATGTACATGGGAACACTGGAAGAGAGGTTATTCTTCCTTCCTTGGTTTCTTCTTCCTTCCTTCCTTTCTTTCTCCTTCCCTCCAGCTTTCAATTCTTTTTCTTTCTTTCTCTTTCTTTCTTTCTTTCTTTCTTTCTTTCTTTCTTTCTTTCTTTCTTTCTTTCTTTCTTTCTTTCTTTCTTTCTTTCTTTCTTTCTTTCTTTCTTTCTTTCTTTCTTTATTTCTTTCTTTCTTTTCTTTCTTTCTTTCTTTCTTTCTTTCTTTCTTTCTTTCTTTCTTTTTTCATTCCTTTCTTAACTTCTGTGAATTTTAAAACTTAAAATTGTTTTGAAATGGAATAATTCTGCTCCTTGTAAGATCAGTAATGCAAAGGATAAAAAAAACACAAAAATTCCATTTGCCCTTGAAAACTAGAAAGTGAAATGTGAGTATTTGAGATTCAGCACATACCTACTTTATGCTGGCACACAGCTGTCATCAGTTTTGGGGTTGGGGAAAAAGGAGCTAAAATTATCATCATAACCTTGAATTATCATTTCTTGTGTTATAGGTAGCTTCTCTGTCTACAAGAATAGAGAACCCCTATGACTCTTATGCTACCAGAATTCTTTCAATTATGGAGATTTAGGAAAGTGTATTTCAAGTTTCCTCTAAGGAAAAGGCTAACATTCTCCTTTCTGAAATGATGTTCATGGATTCAATGCAATTTAATAACCCATAAGTGCTAAATATTCAAATTTGTGTAAATTGTAGGTTATATGGTCAAAGAAAATTTAGATATCCTTGACTTGCTTTTAGAGTTTATTATCATACCCCCACATTGGAGATTTTTTTTTCCTGTATCAGGCCTTTGTTTTTCACTTATCTGTCCTTCCTGACTATTTTCATAAATAATAAATGATCAGTTCCCTTTTCCCATGCCTCCACATGTGCTTTTGACCCCCTAATGATTCTATCTCCCCCACAGTTACATACTTTTCCCTCCCTCAAGATGTTTTGTAACTTCTGTCACATTATGGGACAAATAGTGATGGAATATGTGATTTCATGTATATGAGGAACTCAATGGATGAAGAAACTCCCACCACAATGAAAGCCATTACCTTTTTCAGAAATATATTCTCAGAGGGACACTGAGAAGTTAAATTATTTGCCAAAGTCACACAATCAGTAACTCAGAAGTGGAACTGGGGTTCAGTCCATATTGCCTTTGAGACTGAACCTTTACTGACTATACTATAAGCTTCTTGATGATAATCAGCAAACCAGAAAAAAATTATAATATTTCCCTTATGGTGGCTTCTATTGCATTCTTTCTCCTGATTGAAAACCTATATCAGTAGGACTATCTTTCATCCAGCTGGTGCCTGATTAATAGGTATTCATTTTAATTCTTCAGGGAAATGTATTTCCCAATGAAGCAGAAGGAAAATGAGTATCCTCCACCATGCTCTCTTGAGCTAGTGTCAATAAGGTAAGCTGTCCAAATGCTCAGTAGCAGCTGCACTAGCAGAACTCCCTCCCATTTTGCTGAGCTGTCTTTTGACTTTAAGGACCCTGCTGGGCTGATGAACATGAAGTCAGTAATAAGAACTGTAGCCTTTAACTTCTTTTGTGATTTTTTTTTCTTTTTCATCTTTTTTAGAAAACATTATATTATTCAAGAGTTTTATTCTCAGTGACTTGGCTTTGGGTTCAGGAGAACCATGGCTCTGACACAACAAAGAGAAAGAAAAATGTACAGAAAAAGAGAAAAGGGCATGAAAATTGCAATTACATGGGTGTGCTAGCAACTGGTTACCTTCAAAATTGCAATATCTACCTAGATAGTGCAGGTGATGGCTATAATCTATGAGTCCTCTTCATTTTATTTATTTATTTATTTGAGTAAGCAGAAGTTCATCTGAAGAGGTCAACCATTAAGAAAAGTAGTAATATTTAAGAAAAGAATAGCTATAATTTAAAAGGTTCTCAAATATAAAATAGATATAGAGCCACCTTTTCACATTACATCAAGTGAAGGATAAGGATATGTATCTGGCCCAGGGCCTCAAACTCAAAAGGCTTTTCAAACTCAGTAGATAAAACTCTATTGTCATTCAACATTCTCATTTAAGTTTAATATCAATTGGGACATTTCTCAAACTAGATTTGAATTGATAATGATAGAATTTCTTTGGAGGGGTGGAAGATTGTGGGTAGAGAATAAATATGATTGATGTATTATTTGGTTTTGATGATTTGTTGATTTTCTTTCTCACTCATTTATTTTTGTATAAGAGATGGTTCACTGGATGGTAGAAGAAAGAAGGAATGTTTGGAAATTAAAAAGTTGTAAAGTATATAATATAATTTTTAAGAGAAAAATTATTACATTTCAAGAGAAGGTTCATTTTAGATTAAAATATTGAAATTATTGTGTGGTAAAAATAAAAGGAAACAATAAAATGGGTGAAGATAACTAGTTCATTTGCACAGATAAAAGCTAGAAAAGCATGAGTTAAATTATAAAATCAAATTATAGCCCAATATTGGATGCACTGTTTTGTTTTAATTTCTTCATTTTATATGAAATATGTATGTACTGTATTTTTATATAAAAGAGAAACAGACAAAGAAACCCAGAGAGAGAGAGAGAGAGAGAGAGACATTCACAGAAACACAGAGTGACAGAGAAAAAGACAAAGACACAGAGACCAGGTTTATATAACATGTCCATCCAATTGCATGTCATAATTTGAAAACAGGCATTCTTTATCCATTTGCATTAATGGTTGCATTAAACTCTGGAACACTGTAGGTCCTCTGGGAGAGATAAATAACCACTTACAAGTTTGACTTTACTGTGCACAATATGCTGAAATTATTTACTCTTCTAGCTGCCTTTAAAGAATTTTGAGCATGATTCATTGGATCATCATTGCAAACTCTTTAAAAGTTCATGAACCACTAAATGGGAACCAATGTTATAAGATATGGGTTCTCATTTTATTGAAAAATATATCTGCCAGTGGAATGCAGAAACTACAACTATAATGTGAGTAACTAGGTTATACAATGGATAGAGAGCTGAGGTGGAGTCAAGAAGATTCATTTTCCTGAATTCAAATCTGACTTCAGAATCTAACCAGCCATGTAACACTGGGCAAATCATTTAACTATATTTTCCTTAGTTTTCTCACCTGTAAAATAAGCTAGAGAAGGAAATGACATACCACTTTAGTATCTTTGTCATGAAAATCTAAAATGGAGTCATGGAGAATCAGACACAGATTAAACAACTGAATATACTAGTCCTTGGAAGTCAATGTGATTATTTTTTTTCCATATAGATATGCAACTTGATCATCTTTACTCAGTGGCTGACAAACAGTCATATACTTAATGTCATCCTTCAACAGAATATATGTGATGGCCTAGACCTTCCATAGTTGTTCCTTACATTGATGCAAGACCTAGGGCAGCTTAAGTAACTTGAAAGGGAAGCCAGGATGAATTAGGAGAATATTCATATCTTTTTTTGACTAAACTCTGTCACAAACTTCCATAGACTATGGCAATGTGGTACTGTCTTTTCAAATATAATTCAGTAGAATGTCTTGCATTTACACATCTCCCTGGGGATTCTGTTCTCAAAGTCTTCAAAAATATTTTAGCTCAATTCAATGGTTATGGTTCAATTTGTGTTCATTCTTTCTAAGATTTTGCAATGTTTTAATTCTTTCATCTTTGTAGCACATGAACCATTGCACCTAAATTGTGTCAGGAAATTGATGGATAAAGTTATATATCCTCTTAATGAATCTTTTTCAGTTTATATAATTTTCCAGTAATAGTTAAAAGATCCTCAATATTTTAAGTAATTTTCCCTCCTAATCCATCTAATTTATTTGTTCCTGTTTCATTTTATTTTGGAAATGTAGAAGAAGAAGGAACAAGACAGGATGTTTAAAATGATTAGCCTAGATTATGTTTGAATATTTTCTTATTTTGATTTTGTATTACAAAGTGTACCTCCCTGACAGATTCTTGTATTATTTATCATTTATTTTAGATAACAGATGTTTCTTGACTAAGGTGTTTGTATTGTGTCAGTTTCCCATGGGATGTATTTAAATGCTGGATGCAAATGAGATTTTCTGCCTTATTATTTTTTTCTCATGGGCAATGATCTTATATCTGGCTTGTATTTCAGGGTAATCATATTTAATTTATGCTTGAATTCTATTAAAATTGTTAAATTTGATGTTCAATCAAGAATGTTACCAAGGATACAAGGGGGTAGAGAGAAAGAGATAGCATAGAGAAAGACATACAATGTTAGTCTTGGCATTAGGAAGACCTGGGTTTAGATGGAATCTAAGATATTTATTTGTTGTAAGACACAAGCAAGTCATCTAATTTTCTTGGACTTAATTCAGTTCCTCAAATGTCAAGTGAAGGGACTGGACTAGGAGGCCTGCAAGAGTACTTTTAGTTCTAAATCCATGAGTTCATAAATATACAGTGTTTGTCCACACAATTTATTTTGCATTTAACAAAACCAAATTCTCCTATTAGGAAGATAGGTGCTGCCATAGATAAATTGATGGACTTGGACTCAGGAAGTCCTTAGATCAATCCCTGCCACAGGCACTTATTAGTTCTATGATCCTGGGTTAATCACTTAAATTTTCTCCACCTCAGTTTTCTCATCTTTATTTTTTTTATTATTTTTTATAATTATAACTTTTTTTTGACACTACATATGCATAGGTAATTTTTTTTTACAACATTATCCCTTGTACTCCCTTATGTTCCAAATTTTTCCCCTCCTTCCCTCTACCCCCTCCCCTAGATGGCAGGCATTCCCATACATATTAAATATCTTACAGTATATCCTAGGTACAATATATATATATGCAGAACTGAATTTTGTTGTTGTTGTTGTTGTTGCAAAGGAAGAATTGTATTCGGAAGGTAAAAATAATCTGGGAAGAAAAACAAAAAAAAATGCTCACAGTTTACACTCATTTCCCAGTGTTCCTTTTCTGGATGTAACTGATTCTGTCCATCATTGATCAATTGGAATTGGATTAGCTCTTCTCTATGTTGAAGATATCCACTTCCATCAGAATACATCCTCATACAGTATCATTGTTGAAGTGTATAATAATCTCCTAGTTCTGCTCGTTTCACTCAGCATCAGTTGATGTAAGTCTCTCCAAGCCTCTCTGTATTCATCCTATTGGTCATTTCTTACAGAACAATAAGATTCCATAACATTCATATACCATAATTTACCCAACCATTCTCCAATTGATGGACATCCATTCATTTTCCAGTTTGTAGCCACTACAAAAAGGGCTGCCACAAACATTTTGGCACAAACAGGTCCCTTTCCTTTCTTTAGTATTTCCTTGGGAGTTTCCTCATCTTTAAATGAAAATAATAGTAGCACCTAGGACACAGAATTGTTGCAGAAACTGATGAATTAATTTGTTAAGTGTGCCTTGTGAATCTTAAAGCACTACTTAAAAATGTTATTATTAATTGCTATAATTTTTTTCTAGAGACCACTAAATAATGCACGCAAAACAAGGAACTATATTAATGAGTACAAGAATGTATGGGTTTGTAGGAGGAAAAGAGGAAGAGAGAGACAGAGACAGAGAGAGAGACAGAGACAGAGAGAGAGAGACAGAGACAGAGACAGAGAGAGACACAGACAGAGATAGAGAGAGATAAAGACAGAGAGAAAGAGACAGAAGCAGACAGAGAGAGATACAGAGACACAGAGACAGCAACAGAGAAAGACAGAAACAGAAACAGACACAGAAAGACATAGAGAAATAAAGACCCAGATAGAGATAAAGAGCAATTCCAATGAGCAATATGCCCTATCTCATTTGAATCTCACAATGGCCCTATGAGTTAAATACTCCACTCATTTGTTATCTGCCTTTTACAAATAATAAAACTAAGGTTACTTGTGGGAGACAATAAGCACTTGAGACGGAATCCACATTCAAGTCTTCCTGATTTCATTCAGGTCCATCACTCGATCCACCATACCATATTCTTTCTCAATCCTAAATATATTAATTATCACCATTTAACAGATAAAGGGATTAAAGTTCACTGAAATTAAATGTATTTCCCGAATTACACTAGGAAACTTTCTATTAGAATTCCAGTTTTGGTCTCTGTTCTAAATTCATTTCTTCTGTACCACACTGCCTCTCAATTATTTCCCTATATGCTTATACAGATAGGTTGGGGACTTTGGTGGATAGATGAAAGAAGGCTCTTATCGCAATCCAATTCAATTTATTTAACTTCAACAAACATGTATGAAGCACCTACTATTATTTCTCACTTCTCTCAGTTTTAGATGTTCAACCTGGGCCTGTTTATAATATAGAAACTAATTTTAAAAGATATAATGCTATGTTGACAGGCCACACATGATAAACTTCATTTATAAATAGGTGTGAGGAAGGTGAGGGAGAAGAAAAAGCAGGCCTAATCTTTGTCTCAAGAATGTGCAATAAGATAGATAAAACAGCAGCTCTTTTATCTTGACCCTGTGTGTATGAATTTCCCCCCATAACTAATACAAACAAACGCTACTAACCCAAGGGCATTTGTGAAGAATGTTTATGATTGTGAATATTATTTAATTTCATTTTTCAAAAATAACAATAGTTGGCTCCAGTCTTGGCAGTTATGAGTTATCCTTAGGCATAAAGTAAAATTCAGTATTTTATGGCTTTTTCTCCCAGACATGTCTGCTTCCTTTATATATAATTTTATCAGAAAATATTTTTGATGGATGATCAACTTTATTTTTAAAACTTAAGTATTGTTCTTACAAAGTGCTAAAGAAAACTTTTAAAGCCATTTTTTTTATTTAAAAAGGCTTTTGCATTACTGCTTTGTACATAGTTGTCATTATTTAAAAAGTACCTGTGCATCTAATGAATGTCACTAGTCTTTACCCTTCTTTTTGTTGGAACCAGATTTAACACTACATTTGTTGGTGGCTCTCCACATATAGTGCTTCTGTATTGTTCCTGCCTTTGACTGTTTAATAACTCCCCTCTATATTTTATTTGTGGCCTTCCTAAAAACAGTTTATTGCTTTAATAGCTATGACACAGAAATATAACAAAAAAGAAAATAATAAAAATAAATACTTAGCACAAAAGTAGCTCATATCCACAGAATTCAAACCACTTAAGAAATTTTTCTTTTGTCATTTATAAAATAAGGCTGAGTATTAAATGTGCACTTTTTCCCATTGCTCTAATAAGGGCTTGATGAGGTCATGCTTACACTTTCTGAAGGGTCATACAGCAGATATAAGCCTATCCAATTATTAATAACATTTCCCATGAGGTCCCAGGTCTCAATAGGACTCCGCTGCAGAAGGGTTAAGACTTCACATTAGGTTGACAAGCTGCAACAGTAGCACAGGGCATATAATCATGGCTAAAAGATGTGGAAAGGAAGAAATAGCTGTCACAGCACACTTCAGGGATGACAACAGGTCCTAGTCTGATGGTGCTGAAAAGACACAGACACGAGTAGGCTTCCAGTTGAGCTATGAAGGGGATGTGAACTAACAAAGCTGGAAAAACCACCAGAATCATCCATATGAAGTGCCATATGAAGGTTCTAGAAAAATATATCCAGGAATAAAGAGCCAAGAGCTAGGAGAAGTTCAGTAATTGAGAGCAGGTGGGAGCAGAAATCATCTAGATTTAAGTCTATTAAGTATGCAGCCTGAATTCAAGCACTAAAGGGAACCTGAAGCTAAAGGGATTTTTCCATTTTCCATACTTACTAATTGGGAGACCAAAGGGGAGACAGTTCTTTTGTGAACTCTGGTAGGGAAGAGTACAGTGGAAGGGCATTCGATTCAGGAATAATGTTTCTGTAATCCTGTTTCTTCTGAATTGTGTCTAAAACCTTGATTAGCTTTCTGAGATATATAATTTAGAGGATCCCAAGCTACAGAAGTATTTACTAATGCCCATTCCTCAAAAGACTACCCTTCTTCTTCTCTTCCTTTACATAAGAAAGAAGCTTCTTTTGGACTCCCAACTATCACCTGAATAAAGCAAGGGAAAATCTCTTTGGCATCCATTCCAGACCATGGCTCAAAACTCCCTACCACTCACCCATGAATCGAAGCAAAGCAAAACAAATTTAATAAATAAAGAAAAATCTCTCCCACCCTATAAAAATTTTGGCTTTGTTATATCATGTATGACTTCATGGACCATATTATCCATGGGATCATTTTAGCAAAAATACTGCATTCCCTTCTCCATTGGATTAAGTGACTTGCTCAGAGTCACATAGATAGTAAGTGTCTGAAACCAGATTTGAACCAGATTTGAACTCAGGTCTTCTTGACTTCAGGCCCAATGCTCTATCCACTGAGCCATCTGCCCATCCCACAGACAGACTTACATTATCTTGCAGCAATTTTTGAGACATGGACCACATGTAGAAAATGTGCAGATAGGTGCCATGAAGAAAACCCATAAATAGAAAATACATATAACTTCAACAAGGTACATAGTGAGAGCAACTAATGCTCATTGGGCTGTATCATCCCTGAAGTCCCTATATTTGTCTGATGCTAACAGCTCCCTCAACAGAACTGCCATGATATTATCTGTGTTATTAACAGCTAAGTGATACAATCTGGTTGTGGGTGACTTTGCTTTTATAAGCTACTAGCTTCCTTCGATGATCTATTCTCTGTCATTCTCTGAATTATTTTATACTTCAGGCTTAGACTTTAAGCTTAATAGATAGTATTCAAATAGTCATTGTAAATGTTGAGACCATTCACTAAACTTTTAGCTTAATCCTCAAATAGACATTGTGGATATTATCTACAAAATGCAGTATATAATACCTCCATACCTATCCATCCAGTGTGACATTTGTCTTGGTCTGGCCATACATTTGTCAGAGTACACCCAAGTTTCTGGGAAATATATGCTTTCTTTGAACACCATAAGAATACCATAAGGATACATGGACTATTCAAAGAATATCCATTGTACTCAATATGACTGGTTAATTTTTCTATTCATACATTTCTTTGATGATACTCTTTCATCATTCCCTACTAATTATGTGCCATAGTATGTTCACAGCCACCATAAGCCTCTCCATGGTTATTTGAGTAATTTTCAACTTAAAAATCTTTGGATACTGTAGTCCCATATTCCTACCACAATATTAGATGGATATTAGTATTAAAAAGGATGTATCTTTATTTCAAGTAGAAGCTTGAGGTGATTCAAAGAACATGACAATTTAAAAATAACAATTCCTCCCATTCTCCTTTCATTCTGGATCCAATTCATTGGCTATTTGTAAAATCTGTCCAAAATATAAATACTATTTGACAAGTTCTATGGGTTGTGCAGCCAACACAAGATTAACATAGGACTAAATTGAACTATTTAAAGTGATTAAGGATTTCACATACAGTGTTCACATACAATATGTCATCAGCATATTATCTTTAAATATTAGCATCTAAAGGAACTCATCATCTATAAAGAATTCTCCCTTTACTTAAACTCAATCTGCTATGACAGTGTCAAACATTTTTGTTGACTATAAGCCTATGCTTTATGCCCTGGCTGATATTAGAGTTCACTGACCAAGTTTTCTCTCTTGTTATATCTTTTGAGCAATCTTGTATATTTCTGATATCTACACCTTTCTAGAGAAGGACATTTAAGTTGGTATTTTGCTATACTGAATCAAAAATTTTATAACAAATAAATAATACAGTGGGATTTCATATAATTTATATCTTCAATCAACTGTATGTTAGTAAAGTTGAGACCTATTGAAGAATATAGTTTCTTTCTAATGTTTTCATAAAGAAACATTAGATTTGTGAGCAAATTATTCTCATTAAATAATTTTGTTTCTTTGAGTTAAAAAAAAAAGGCTCAAGATTTTGAGCTAGGTAATAGATATTCCTCAGTAGTATGCCAGGCACACAGTTGTTGCATTTTAAATGATTGTTTCCTCCTTGATTCCTTCTACAATGAATTTTTATACAAGAAAATCATTATGAGATTTCCAATAAGCAC
This sequence comes from Sminthopsis crassicaudata, assembly GCF_048593235.1. NCBI lineage: Eukaryota > Metazoa > Chordata > Mammalia > Dasyuromorphia > Dasyuridae > Sminthopsis > Sminthopsis crassicaudata. The sequence continues at coordinate 310,251,689 of NC_133619.1, read as the reverse complement.
ATTCAAACGTGGTTAAGTAGGATTGGCTATTTTTGTCCAGCTTTCCTTCCAGTAGCAAAATCACTACTTCCTTTCCATATCTATTGTTTTATGTTTCCCTATTTTATTTTGTTTTTCTTTAGATGTGCTTTTACTGATGTAGGAAACTCCCTCTCTAAGGGGAAATTCACAAATATTTGGCAGCATTTAGTCTTAGGAGTTTTCCTGGGCCAGTAAGAGGGAAGTATCTTTTCTGGGTCAAACAGCCAGATTGAATTATAAATTCTACATAAAACAAGAGCCTCACAGTTTGTTACCTCTTCTTTCTCTTTGTCTTGGTTAACTGGCTTAATCCCAATTTAATATTTTATTTTCAAATGTAAATTCTTAGTTCATTTTTTAAAAATTTTGTCAAATAGTTTTAATCTGGTTCTGGCCACTACAAGGTGTTACAAACAAGTAAGATACCCCACCTAATCACAAATAAAAGATGAGACCGAGCCTTCAATACTTTATCTAAAATCAAGTAGAATTGTTTACCTAATCACAAATTCACAATCCAGAAACTGAGACTGGAAATTTGAGTAAACAGAAGAAAATGCTAAACACAATAAAGATATATTATGGATTAAGAGAATGCTAAGAGGAAATCCAGAAGAAGAAAGTAAATCCAGAACAAATCCAAACAGATTCTTTTAATAACAAAATTTACTTGATAGCAAGAATTAAAAGAGTACCTATATTAAAAACAAAACAAAACAAGACAAAATATGTAAAAAAGAAACATTTAAATTAAATGATGGTTATGAAGAAAAGAATGGTATGAAAAATCCATACATTAGGACAGAAAGCTCAAATCCTTATTAAAGAAAATGATTCTCTGAAAATTTGAATTGACCAGACATATATGTTCCACAAAACAAGAAATACTAAATTGAAAACATCATATTTAAGAGGAAGAAAATATAATGCAGATGTACAAAGATGTATGAAGATAATAATGAAAACATATTAAAAATTGTATAAAGTATATACTCCAAAAATAACTCTCCTGGAAAATGGGTCAAGGAGAGAAGATTAGATTACTTAAAAGTCAATTATTAAAAAACAAAACAAACTAACTAACTAACTAAAAAGAAAAAACACGAGTTGTTATATTTCAAGAAATAGTAAGAGAAAAGCACTCAGACCTTTTGGAATGAGAGAGTCTATTGTAAAAATAGACACTACCTTTTGTCCCCTGAAAACAATCACATTCCAAGGACTGTCAAAGCCAAAACACAACTTCCAGGACAAAGAGAAATACTGTAAATTCACAGGTTTTTAAAAGGAAGTTAAAAAAATCTAAAAGATAAATACATTTGAGAAATTGGAAGGGATTGTATAATGATAGAGTGCTTATATTCAAAATAATGAGAGAACACATTCAGAACATCATTTTTTCCAAAGATATAGAGGGAGTTAAAACAGAACCTGTGGTGGGGTTCCCTTCTGCCTTGATCATATAAGAAAGGAAAAAAGAGGAAGATATAGGAAATGTACTAGAGAAAAGAGGAAAGAGAAGTGAGAGAACGTACTAATCCACATATTGATGAAAAATGTGCATACACACAGGAAGGGAATGGGAGGGAGTGGATATGTACCACATAAATATCACTCTCAACTGAATCAGTCATAAGTTTGAACACACACAGATGCCCCAAAATAACCACAAAACAGTACATAAATAAATTAAACTCAAGAGGATTCATATAGGGAGAATTTGGAGAATTTAAGACATACTGTAAGTTGTTGTGGGGGGAATTAATGATATTTGAGACAAACTCCAGTGCTGGAGAGTCAATTGTGAAAAAGACAAGGGGAAGGAAGGAAAAATCTGTTCAATTATCATTTATGTTAAACAAATTCCCCTTTTATTACCTTTTTTTTTTTAACAGAATAGATTAGAAAACAAAATCCAATATGCTTATAAGAAATACTCTTGAAACATAAATATTCATAAAGAGTTAAAAGGAGGTGTCAAAGGAAAATCAAATATCCTCAAATGAACGCAAAAATCCAGAGTAGCAATCATGACCTTGGATAAGATGATAGTCAAAATAGACATAAATAAAGGATAAGTTGGATAAATAAGAAACTACATTAAATTTAAAGACACCCTCAGTAATCATTGTCGATACTTAACATATACTTAGAAAACTATATAGCATATAAGCATTTAAAACTTGTCCTATTTTAGGAAGAAATAATAAAACTACAGTAGTAAAACTAAGACATATGCAAACATACATATGTGTATATACTGCTTACAAAGAGAAAAAACATAAACAAGAAGTTTATGACTAGACAAACCTAGACAAATCTAACAAAAAGATAAACTAGAAATTAAGAATGCAAATAGAATGATTTTAATAAAGCTTTTTATTTTCAAAACATGCATGGATAATTTGACAACATTGACCTTTGTATAGCCTTATGTTTCAGATTTTCTCCTCCTTCCCCCCACCCCCTCCCCTAGATGGAAAGCAATTCAATATATGTTAAACATGTTAAAATATATTAAATCCAATATGTATAAACATATTTATACAATTCTCTTGCTGCACAAGAGAAATCAGAAAAGATTTTCTTTTAAAAAAAGAAAGTTAATTAGTAGGAAAACAAAAGGAAAGCAAACAACAACAAAAAGAGTGAGAATATAATGTTGAAATCCACACACAGTTCCCACAGACCTCTCTTTGGGTGTAGATGGCTCTCTTCATCACAAGATCTTTGGAACTGGTATCAATCATCTCATTGTTGGAGTCATATTCATCAGAACTGATTGTTGTATAGGATAGTATACCTCTCAGACCTGTGGAAGAGGAAGGAATTTATGACCAAAGAAGAACTAGAGATCATTATTGATCATAAAAGAGAAAAATTTGATTATATCAAATTGAAAAGGTTTTGTACAAACAAAATTAATGCAGACAATATTAGAAGGGGAGCAATAAACTGGGAAAACATTTTTACAGTCAAATGTTCTGATAAAGGCCTCATTTCCAAAATATATAGAGAATTGACTCTATAAGAAATCAAGCCATTCTCTAATTGACAAGGATATGAACAGACAATTCTCAGATGAAGAAATTGAAACTATTTCTAGCCATATGAAAAGATGCTCCAAGTCATTATTAATCAAAGAAATACAAATTAAAACAACTCTGAGATACCATAACATACCTGTCAGATTGGCTAGAATGACAGAGAAAGATAATGTGGAATGTTGGAGGGGATGTGGCAAAACTGGAACACTGATACATTATTGGTGGAATTGTGAATACATCCAGTCATTCTGGAGAACGATTTGGAATTATGCTCAAAAAGTTATCAACCTGTGCGTACCCTTTGATCCAGCAGTGTTACTACTTGGCTTATATCCCAAAGAGATTATAAATAAGGGAAAAGGATCTGTATGTACAAGAATGTTTCTGGCAGCCCTCTTTGTAATGGCCAGAAACTGGAAACTGAGTGCATGCCCATCAGTTGGAGATTGGCTGATAAATTGTGGTATATGAATATTATGGAATATTATTGTTCTGTAAGAAATGACTAGCAGGATGATTTCATAAAGGCCTGGAGTGATTTATATGAACTGATGTTGAGTGAAATGAGCAGGACCAGGAGATCATTATATACTTCAACAACAATACTATATGATGATCAATTCTGATGGACAAGGCTCTCTCCAACAATGAGATGAACCAAATCAGTTCCAACAGAGCAGAATGAATTGAACCATCTACAGCCAGTGAAAGAACTCTGAGAGATGACTATGAACCACTACATAGAATTCCCAATTCTTCTATTTTTGTCCACCTGCATTTTGGATTTCCTTCACAGGCTAATTGTACACTATTTCACAGTCTGATTCCTTTTGTACAGCAAAATAACTGTTTGGACATGTATACATAGGTTGTATTTAACATATATGTGTGTGTGTGCATTAATATGTATTGGTCAATCTTCCATCTGGGGGAGGGGGTGGAGGGAAGGAAGGGAAAAATTGGAACAAAAGGTTTTGCAGCTGTCAATGATGAAAAATTACGCATGCATATATCTTGTAAATAAAAAGCTATAATAAAAAAATTTAAAAATTAAAAAATAAAGAGGGAAAAAATAAAGTTCCTCACAATATGAGAAAAAAAAAGAATTGATTGTTGTAAAATATTGATGTTGGTCATGTACAATGATCGCCTGATTCTGCTCATTTCACTTAGCATTAGATCATGTAAGTCTCTTCAAGCTTCTCTAAAATCATCCTCCTGATCATTTCTTATAGAACAATAATATTCCATAGCATTCATATACCATAACTTATTCAGCCATTCTCCAACTGATGGGCATCTACTCAGTTTTCATTTTCTTGCCACTACAAAGAGGGGCTGCCACAAACATTTTTGCACATAGGTCTCTTTCCCTTCTTTAATATCTCTTTGGGATAGAAGCCCAGTAGTAGCCCTGCTGGATCAAAGAGTATGCACAGTTTGATAAATTTTTGAACATGCTTCCAAATTGCTCTCCAGAATGGTTGGATCAGTTCACAACTCCACCAACAATGTATTTTCCCCATACCCTCTAACATTAGCTCTTGTCTTTTCCCATCATCTTAGCCAATCTGAGAGATGTGTAGTGGTATCTCAGAGTTGTCTTAATTTGTATTTCTCTGATAGAATATTTTTTTTAAGTTTATACATCATATATCTCTGATACTTAGTAAATGATAATTGGAACAGAAAGGAGTATACATACTTTTCAATTGTGACTAGAACTATTACAAAATTAAACTATGTATTATTAGAGTATAAAAATCTTACATATAAAATTGGAAATTTCAAGCATATTGTTTGCTGAGCATCAAACAATAAAATTATTTTAATAAAGATTTTTGTAGAATCACAATTAACTAGAGACTGAATAGCTTAATCCTAAAGAATTGCTGAATGAAAAAAAACAAATCAGAGAAATAATAAATAATTTCCCTAAAGGAAATGAAAACAATGAGACAAAATATTGCAATTTTTGAAATACAAATAAAGTAGTTCTTAAATGAAAAATTTAATCTCTAAATACTTTTATCAGTAAAAGAAAGAATAGAACCATTCAATGGATATGTAACTTTAAAAGGTAGGAAAAAGCTATTGTTTAGCTAATATGACACTTTTTAAACAGAAAGAATTTTTTTCAGCATCAAAATAGAAAAAGAATTCCCCCTTAAAGATGACATAATGCAAACCTTCAAAAACCTTTTTTCCCAATTATAGGCCAAGGAAAATAAAAGTTAGATAAAATGGAAGAATATTTGCAAAAATATAAAATACCAAGTTCAATAGATAAGAAAGAGAGAAGTTTGTCCATTATAGTTTAAGGAAATAATTAACTCCCAAATTGAGGGTGATAGTAAAAAGAGCTAGAGGAATAAATTAGTTTATAATTGAATTTTATCAGACATTCAAAAAACAATTAATTCTAGTAATGCACAAACTATTTTTCCAAAATGTAAACTGAAGGGATCTCACCAAATCCTTATATAATACCTTCAAAATCTGGCCTTTTCCTATTTTCCAGTCAAATGATATATTTGTAAAAATAATTAGCATTGTGCTTGGCACGTAGTAGGCTCCATATAAATGCTTATTCTCTTCTCCATCACTCCCTTTTCTATCTTTCCTATACTTTACTTCCCCTCATCTATTCTATCATCCAGTGAAAAACCTTCTTAATAATCTTTCCACAAGACACTCCATCTCCTGATACATTTTCACTGACTGTACTTCACCTAGAATTCTTTTCTTACTCACTTTTGACTCCTGGTTTCCTTGCCTTCCTTCAAAATTTTCCTAAATCTCACCTGTGAGAAGCTGTTTTTATTTCTTAATATTAATGCTTTCTCTCTGTACTATGGACCAATACTAAATATAAAGGGATAGTTAGTGAATGATTTTTTGTTCACAATTGATTGTGTAGTCAATATAATCCCTGAAGCTGAGATAACTCCTGAAACAGGGTTGATTCTCTGCTGCTTGTGCTAGTTTTGGCCTAAAAAGGAACACCAATAGTCAGCACTATAACATTCATTAATGGAACCATCTCCATAGCAAGTAGAGAAATTGGCAATTCTGTGGATAAGTTCATTGTTTTTAGCAGTATACTTTCCAAGATTGTTTACATAGATGCTGAGATTGATACACTAATTGTCAGAGCTATCTCAGTGTCTGTGAGGTTCCAAAGGAAAGAAGAAAGGAAAGAGAAGAGGTATTAGAAAAGCTATTGTGCTGACTTCATTGTTATAAGTTTGTGAGACCTGGACAGGGTACCACCCCCATGTCAGGAAACTGAATAGCTTTGATTTGAATTGTCTTAGGAAGATTCTGAAGTTAATCTAGTAGAATAAGATAAGGTCCTTTCTAGAACTTTTTGTTAAACATAGTAAAGTAAATATTCTTGTATTATCTTATTGTAAAGATAGCTCTATGATGGTAGAATGACTTTTAAAGTTAAGATCAATTGAGAAAAACTTACTCATGTCTCTATTTCTTAATTGTTTTACTCTGACAAATCCCATATACTACATGTAAAGATTCTTAGTATTAAGGATGAAATTACAAGTTCATCAATTAATTTTCTCTTGAAACATATGACCCTGTCTTCCAGAGAACTTATTTGGGAGGTAAGTGATCACTTGCTCTTTTTATTTTTCTTCTGCTCTCTCATTTTTAATTCAGAATGAAGTCTTTCTAACCTAGTATTAGATAAAAGGAAGTCTTTTCTTATTTTGTATATAACTCTCACATTTTATTTTTACTCTAAGAGGCTAGCTAGATTTTTTTTGACATCCTGACCAGAGAGTATTCCAATATAAAGTGTTATGAATTAAAATAGTATCAAATACCCTTTCCATGTTACCCTTTTATTACTTCTGATGGATACCTCAAGTCTGTGATCTGCCAGATATGCTTAGGGGGAACCCTCACAGTGAATCTATTACATATTTTCACTCACTTAGCTTTGTTGTACATAAAAAGTGAATTAGGATCCTGGTAGGGAAAGAGTAATTCAAAATTCCAGCCTTTTTGAAGTAAATGATACTGGTATATAACTTATCCCTGCATTTTGGGAGCCTGAGGCTGGATTTGCATTCAGGAGTTCTGCAGAGGCATAAGCCAGTTGCATACATTAACTCTGGTACTAATATTGTAACCCCCAGGAATAAGGTACCACCAGACTGCCCAAAAAGGATGAATCCAGTTAAAAAATAAACAGGTAATGGATGAAAGATAGTACATTAGAGGCTATAACCCAGCTGAATGTCCTCAATATTTCCTTTAAATAACTTTAAAATTATGCTTGAAATAAAATTTTGGAATAATAGAGCCAGTAAAGGTGCAAGGTGAGATATTTTTGTGACTTACGACAACTTAGGAGATCCACAGAAGTCTGTGATATTAAAATGGAAGTCTGTGAGAGCACGTAGATATGTAGAGATAGCAACATCAACTATAGCAGTAATGACAGTAGCTTCTGAAGCTCTCAACCCAGAGATAGTAAAGAATTCAGACAATGGGTCAGAAAGAGATTAAAGGGATCCTATGCTGGCACTAACTAGAAACTCTATTGCTCATATTCAGTTCTGAGATGCATTTCTAAGATAAGGAGAATCAATTATGAGCAGTCATAAGGGAAGAGGGCCCTTGTTACAGTTTTAGAGCCAACAGAAGTACTGATGTTTTATCTGGATAAAGACTAGAGATGAGATGCTAAAAACAGTGACCACACCTCTTTCTAGATTACATTACCTTAGAAGCACCAAAAATCCTTGTAAATTCCCACAACTAGCTCTGAAAACAGCAGCAAAAAAGCCTAAAGCTTCAGTGAATACCCAAGTAAATAGAGTACAACTTTTTGAAAGTCAAGAAATAGGATGAAAAAAATGAACAAACAATAAAAACCATAAAAAGCTATTATAATACAGGGAAGACCAAAATAGAAACTCAGCAAAAGAGAATGAAGCAAAACAGCTAAAAAGATTCAAAGAAAAATGCTAATTGGATATAAATCCAATAAGAATTTCTGAAAGAGTTAAAGAAAAAAGATAAGAGGGGAAAAGAAATAATAGGGAAAATAAATGACAGTGATGTAAGAAAATTATGAAATTATAACAAATAGCTTGGTAAAAGAGACACAAATGAATATTGAAAAAAAGACCTTGAAATAAATTTAATTTAATGATCAAAAAAATCACTGAAAAGAAGAACTTTTTAAAAAGCAGAATTGATCAAATGGAAAGGGGCACAAAAATTCACCAAAGAAAATAGTTCTTTAAAAATTAGAATTAGGCAAATAGAAGCCAATAACTCCATGTTACATCAAGAGAAAATAAAACAAAGAAAAAATAAAATAAATATGAAATAACTCATTATAAAAACAAGTGACCAAGAAAATAGATTGAAGAAAAATATTTAATAATTATTGGACTATCATAAAAGAAAATTGACCTAATATCTTAAATCTGGAAGGTAAAATAAAACTGGAAAAAATCCAATTATCATCTCCTAAAAGAGAGAACAAAGTAAAATTATCCAAATTCCAGAAACCCCAGATCAAGGAGAAATAATTTCAATCAAAAAGAAACAATTCAAATGTGATAGAACCATATTCAGGATCACAAAAGATTTAACCATTTTCATGTAAAAGGAATAAAAGAATATGCTATTTTGGAAAATTTGGCATTCAAATACAGGACTCAGAAGAAGTATAAAACAGTTCAAAGAAATGATGAAAGAAAATCATAAGAGACTCAATAAAGTTAAAGTTTTTAAAAGGAATTCACCTAGACTGAAAGCATGAGAATGCGTTGATTATTTGGAATGATCTCAAAATAAATGAAAGGGTAAGAAATAGAAATGCCCTGGAAGAAGGGGAGAGGAAGACGTAGGATGTGGAAATTTTTTTTCACATAAAAAAGTGTACAAAGAAGGGGAAATGAGAAAGATAGAGGGAAATCTTTGAATTTCATTTGTTATCAGAATTTTTTCAAAGGATAAATTGCATTAATATGTGTGTATAAACACACATACACACACACACACACACACACACACACACACACACACACACACATATATATGTACCCAGATTTTATAGAATCCATATTACCAAATAAGGAAATAGAAAGGACAGGAGATAAGAAAAAGTTATGGGGATGAAGTGATAAAAGGGAAGGAGGATTAAGGGAGGCAGCAGTTAAAAGCAAACTAGACTTTTGAGGAGAGACAGGAAAAAATAGAGAAGAACTAAAAGAATGAAATAGGATGAAGGGAAATATATAGCAATCATGTCAGCTCTTTTTATGGTGGAAAATTATTGGAAATTAAGAGGATGGTCATCAGTTGAGAAATGGTTGAATAAATTGTGGCATATGATTGTGACAGTGGGAAATGATTGAGAATTGTATTTTTCAGAAAAAAACATGCCAAAAGCTATGACTAATATGAAGTGAAATAAGAATTGGGTGATCACCATACATAGTAATTTCAAAGATGTAATGATGATCAACTGTGAAAGACTTAACTATTCTATTCAATTCAATGATCAAAGATAATTTCAAAGGATTCAAGTTGAAAAATGGTGTCAACGTCCAGAGAGAGAATTGATATATTCTGAGTGCAATTGAAATACAATTTTCTTACTCAACTTCTTATGAGGGGGAAGAGAGATTAGGGAATATGGATAATATGCAAATATGTTTTGCATGATTTAAAATGTGTAATTTGCTGCCATGTTGCTTGCCTTCTTGGTGGTGGGAGAGAATTGTCAGGGAGGAAAAGAATTTGGAATTCAAAATTTAAAAAGAAAATAATGTTTAAAATAAGTATTTTTTAAAAACTTATACAATAGTAAACTGACAATAAAAGGAAAATGTACTTCTGGGCATAACACTCTGAGTTCAAAGATATGTTAAAGATGAACTATGCTTATTGAAAGCTCATGTTGTGACAATAAATGGATTGATAAATGGGGGGGGATGATTACTAACTGAAAAATGTTGTACTAGAATTTAGTAGTGAATAGTAGACTTGAAGAACTGTTGTCTTTTGACTTTTGATGAGAATATTTTCCACCCAATTTGATTGTTTTTGTTATTTCTGTAGAAAATCCCCACATCCCATGATGAAGTCATTCATTCCATTCCTATAATCCTTAGGAATTTAAATTCTTCAGAATTACTGTAGGGTTACCAAATGGACAAATTGAACCATGCATAAAGAAATTACAGGCAATCCTCATTTTAGAAACAAGTAGCATTTTGAAAGTCAGATTGTGTAACTCAAATCTTTTATGATGAAAATGAGGTTTTAAATGAAGGTTAAGTTCTGGATATAGCCTACAAAAGCCCATACAATTCAATTAGGCATTTATTAAAGATCTACCATGTGTTAGCATTGTGCCAGTTGCTAATAAAGGTACAAAATCAATATAAGATAAAGCCCTTATTTTGCTTGTAGTATAAACAGTATATAATATTGCTTATAGTATAAGTGATGACATACAAAAATTATGTCAATGCAACATAAAATCATAAATTAGGTAGAGAGCTTAGAAGCCAAATCCAACTCTTTAATATTATATAAAGAGAAGTTAAATGACCTGCAACATAGTTACACCAAAAGTGTTAAAGGGAGAATTTGAACCAGATCCTCTGAGTTCCAGGTTTGATTCAATATCTATCTTCTATGCCATGCTTCTTTTCAATATGCTGAATAAATACATTAAATATTGTGTAAATACAATGTTAGGTGAGAACCAAAGGTGAAAATATTATTAATACCTAGATATAATTGCTAGAGAATGATGATATTTTATTTTATATTTGTTGAATATGACACTGTTGGATCTCATCAGAAATTTAAAAATTCAGGTTTGTGCCTCAAGGATGAAGTCATAGCAAGAGAAAGAGAATTGAGAATAATTTGCTTAATGGTGATAGTTAAAATTGTGAAAGTAAATAGAAGTATTAGACTACATGTCTATGTATATATGTTTGTGTGTGTGTGTGTATGTATGTATGTAGGTATAAGGAAAGGAAAGGAGAGGGGAGAAAGGGGAAGAAAGAATGAGAAAGATGAAAAGGGAAGAATGAAGGGAGGGAAGTAAGGATTTATATAGCTCCAACTATGTGCCAAGCATTGAGCTAAACACTACAAATATTATCTTATTTGGTCCTCACAACAAACTCTGCAGGGTAGGTGCTATCATATCCCAAGGTGCAGAGATTATATGACTTGCCTAAGGCCACATAACTGACAAGTGTCTGAGGACAATTTGAATTCAGATAATCCTGAGTCCTGGTCCATTTTCTATCTATTGTACCAACAGCTACTTCTCAGATAACAGGAGCAAGTCTCTAGGAATTCAGGAATCTGAGAATTTGTGGGATCAGAGAACAAGCTGGGTTTTTCAGCAAGCCTTGTATCAATATCACAAGGAGTGATTTCCAGGATTCATCCCAGTAGTAAGTGAGGCAGATAACAATATCATCTGATAACAATGTCACATTTGAATATGAAATTGGATAGCAAGGACAATGTAGAAATGATGCTGAGTGAGCCCAGAGTTCAGAGTGGTATTACTATTTATCCAATTTACCAAGTTTGAAATCTTGATATTATCTTTGACTTCACAAACTCTTTCATTTCTCATATCTCATATCCAACAAGTTACTAGTTCTGTCCCTTTATTTCTACTGCTCTTTCCTTAGTTTCAAGCCTCTAGGTATGCTTGAAGCAGAGAGTCACACACAGAGTTAAAATAAGGGACTGGAGAAGAATCCATTATGCTTCAGCTGAAGTAAAAAAGATAATGGTAGCAATCACAGCAAAACAAAGCAAAAAAAAAAAAAAATTCTCCCTAATCAAAAGAAATAAGCAAGAAAACTACATCTTGATAAAAAGAAATCCTAGACAATGAAATCATATTGACACTAAACATATATTTACAAAATGACGTAGTATACAAATTCTTAAAGGAAAACTTAAATGAATACAAGAGCAATAGACAATAAAACTATACAAATGGAGGATCTTAGCTTTCCCCTCTTGGAGCTAAATAAATCTGGCCATAAATAAATAAGAAATAAGTCAGGGACAGAAATAGAATCTTATAAAATTTAGAAATGATAGAACTCTACAGAAAATTAAATGAGAATAGAAAGAAATATACATTTTTTCATCTATACATGCCATTTTACAAAAATTGATCATGCATCAGAGCACAAAAACCTCACAAGCAAATTCAGAAATGCAGAAATATTAAATACAACCTTTCAAACAATTAAATTACATTTAATAAAACTGATATAGAAGCATAGATTAAAAGAACCTCAATCATACAATCCTAAATAATGAGAGGCTCAAATAACAAATCATAGAAACAATAATTTCATTCAAAAGAATAACAACAATGAGACAACTTCCAAAATGTGTGAGATACAATGACTTATTTAAAGGAAAATTTATCTCTCTAAATGTATATATCCATAAAAGAAAGAAAAATAGATCAATTGAATTGATCATTCAACTAAAAAAATTAGAAAAACTCATTAAAATCCCTAAGTAAATATCAAAATGGAAATCCTAGACATCAAAGGAGAGATCGAATAATATGTAAAGTAAAAAAAAAATCATTGAAATAAAACTAAAAACTGGTTCTATGAAACAAAGCAACAATAAAATGAACAAACTATTATTTAATTTGATTTGAAAATGAGTAAAATAAAACAAGTTACTAGTATCAAAATGAAGATGAAATTAAAGTTATTTTGCCTAATATAATTCCAATTAAACTAACAATCTAAATGAAATGAAATGGAAGACAATTTATAAAAATGTAAGCTGTTCAGATTAATAGAAGAGGAAACAGAGTACTTAAATAACACTTCAAAAAAGAAACTGAACAATCCATCAATGAGCTCTCTTTGAAAAAAATCTCCAAGACCAGATTGATTGACATGTGAATTCAACCAAATATTTAAAGACCAATTAATCCCAATACTATAAAAATATTAGAAAAAAATAGCCAAATAAGGAGTTCTGCCAAATCCCTTTTGTGACACAAATAAGATTTTTGATCCCTGAATCAAGGAGGGGAAAAAACAAAGAAAGAAAACTATAGAACAATTTCCTTCATCACAATGCAAAAATATTAAATAAAATCCTAGCAAGGATTTTGTATCAGTATCACAAATATTATATACTATGTTTTGTGGGATTTATATCAGGAATGTAAAAATGATTTATAATTAGGAAAATTGTCAGAATAATTGACATCAGTATCAATAATAATAACAAATAGGAAATTAGAGAAATAATGAGTTACTTTGCCCAACTTTATGCCAATAAATTTGATAACTTAAGTGAAATGGATGACTTCCTCCAAAAATACAGGCTTCCTAGATTAACAGAGGAGGAAATAAATTGCTTAAATAGTCCCATTTCAGAAAAAGAAATAGAACAAGCTATTAATCAACTCCCCAGGAAAAAATCCCCTGGACCAGATGGATTCACATGTGAATTCTACCAAACATTTAAAGAACAATTAGCCCCAATACTATATAAACTATTTGAAAAAATAGGGAATGAAGGAGTCCTACCAAACTCCTTTTATGACACAGACATGGTACTGATACCTAAACCAGGTCGATTGAAAACTGAGAAAGAAAATTATAGACCAATTTCCTTAATGAATATTGATGCTAATATCTTAAATAAGATATTAGCAAAAAGACTTCAGAAAATCATCCCCAGGATAATACACTATGATCAAGTAGGATTCATACCAGGAATGCAGGGCTGGTTTAATATTAGGAAAACTATTAGTATAATTGACCATATTAATAATCAAATTAATAAAAACCATATGATCATCTCAATAGATGCAGAAAAAGCATTTGACAAAATCCAACATCCATTCCTACTAAAAACTCTTGAGAGTATAGGAATAAATGGATTATTCCTTAGAATAATCAGGAGCATATATTTAAGACCTTCAGTAAGCATAATATACAATAGAAATAAACTGCAACCTTTCCCAGTAAGATCAGGAGTGAAACAAGGTTGCCCACTATCACCATTACTATTCAATATAGTACTAGAAACGCTAGCCTTGGCAATAAGAGCCGATAAAGAGATTCAAGGAATTAGAGTAGGAAATGAGGAAATCAAACTATCACTCTTTGCAGATGGCATGATGGTATACTTAGAGAACCCCAAAGACTCTGCTAAAAAGCTATTAGAAATAATTCAGAATTTTAGCAAAGTGGCAGGATACAAAATAAATCCACATAAATCCTCAGCATTCTTATATATCACCAACAAAATGCAACAGCAAGAGATACAAAGAGAAATTCCATTCCAAACAAATGTTGAGAGTATAAAGTATTTGGGAATCCATCTACCAAAGAATAGTCAGGAATTATATGAGAAAAATTACAAAACACTTGCCACAAAAATAAAGTCAGATTTAAATAATTGGAAAGACATTCAGTGTTCTTGGATAGGCCGAGTGAATATAATAAAGATGACAATACTCCCCAAACTAATCTATTTATTTAGTGCTATGCCAATCAGACTCCCAAGAAACTATTTTAATGACCTAGAAAAAATAACAACAAAATTCATATGGAAGAATAAAAGGTAGAGAATTGCAAGGGAACTAATGAAAAAAATGTCAGAGGAAGGTGGTCTAAGTGTACCTGATCTAAAGCTATATTATATAGCAGCAGTCACCAAAATCATTTGGTACTGGCTAAGAAATAGAACGGTAGATCAGTGGAACAGATTAGATACAAAGGACAAAAAAGGGTACATCTATAGCAATCTAATCTTTGACAAACCCAAAGATACCAACATTAGGGACAAAAATTCATTATTCGGAAGAAACTGTTGGGAAAACTGGAAATTAGTATGGCAGAAATTAGATATGGACCCACACTTAACACCATATACCAAGATAAGATCAAAATGGGTCCATGATTTAGGCATAAAGAATGAGATCATAAATAGATTAGAGGAACAGAGAATAGTCTACCTCTCAGATCTGTGGAGGAGGAAGGAATTTATGACCAGAGGAGAATTAGAGATCATTATTGATCACAAAATAGAAGAGTTTGATTACATCAAACTAAAAAGTTTCTGTACAAACAATACTAATGCAAACAAGATTAGAAGGGAAGTAACAAATTGGGAAAATATTTTTAAAAGTAAAGGTTCTGACAAAGGTCTCATTTCCAAAATATATAGAGAACTGACCCTGATTTATAGGAAACCAAATCATTCTCCAATTGATAAATGGTCAAGGGATATGAACAGACAATTCTCAGATGATGAAATTGAACTATTTCCACTCATATGAAAAAGTGTTCCAAATCACTACTGATCAGAGAAATGCAAATTAAGACAACTCTGAGATACCACTACCCACCTGTCAGATTGGCTAAAATGACAGGAACAAATAATGATGAATGTTGGAGGGGATGTGGGAAAACTGGGACACTAATACATTGTTGGTGGAGCTGTGAAAGAATCCAGCCATTCTGGAGAGCAATCTGGAACTATGCCCAAAAAGTTGTCAAACTGTGCCTTCCCTTTGACCCAGCATTGCTGTTATTGGGATTATATCCCAAAGAAATACTAAAGAGTGGAAAGGGACCTGTATGTGCCAAAATGTTTGTGGCAGCTCTTTTTGTTGTAGCTAGAAACTAGAAGTTGAATGGATGTCCATCAATTAGAGAATTGTGGTATATGAAGGTTATGGAATATTATTGCTCTGTAAGAAGTGACCAGCAGGAGAAATACAGAGAGGCTTGGAGAGACTTACATCAACTGTTGCTGAGTGAAATGAGCAGAACCAGAAGATCACTATACACTTCAACAACAATACTGTATGAGGATGTATTCTGATGGAAGTGGAAATCTTCAACATAAAGAAGATCCAACTCACTTCCAGTTGATCAATGATGGACAGAAATAACTATACCCAGAGAAGGAACATTGGGAAGCGAATGTAAATTGTTAGCACTACTGTCTATCTACCCAGGTTACTTATACCTTCGGAAGCTAATAATGAATGTGCAACAAGAAAAAGGTATTTACACACATATATTGTATCTAGGTTATATTGTAACACATGTAAAATGTATGGGATTACCTGCCATTGGGGGGAGGGAGTGGAGGGAGGGAGGGAATAATTTGGAAAAATGAATAAAAAAAAAATAAAAATAAAAAAAAAAAAGCTATAATAAAAAATAAAAAAATAATAATAACAAATATTATATGCTCATGTCAATAAATGCAGAAAAAGTCTTTGACAAAATAGAACACTAATTCTTGTTAAAAACAAAACAAAACACTAGAAAACAAGAATTAATGGAGACTCTCTTTTAAAAATGTTTTTAAAGTATTTTATTTTTTCCAATTATATGTTAAGAAAAACTTTAGCATTCATTTTTACAAAACTCCAAGTTCCAATTTTTTTTCACTCACCTTCCCTCTTTCTAAAATGATAAGCAATTTGACATATATTATATACATATAACCATGTAAAATATATTTCCACAGTTGTAAAAGAAGAAAAAGACACACAGGGAAAAATATACAATAAAATAAAGTGAAATAGTATTCTTTGATCTGCATTCATATCCCATCAGTTCTTTCTCTAGATGTGGATAGCATTTTCTATCATGGAAATCATAATTGTCTAGGATCATTGTATTTTTGAGAAGAACTAAATCACATATTTGATTATCACACAATGTTGATGTTATGTGTATCATATTCTCATTGTTCTGCTTATTTCACTTTACATGAGTTCATACAAATTTTTCCAGGATTTTTTTTAAATCCACTTGTTCATCATTTCTTATTATACAATAAAAATTTATTATTTTCATCTGCCACAGATTATTCAACCATTATCAAACTGATATACGTCCCTTCAATTTCCAGTTATTCGCTACCACAGAAAGAACTGCTATAAATATCTTTGCACATGTAAGTCCTCTTTCCTTTTTTGTGATTTCTTTAGGATGCAGCCCTAGGTGGTATTGCTGGATTAAAGGTTATGCACAGTTTGGTTGCCTTTTGGACATAATTAGTGGAAACCTTCTTAAAATGATAAGTGGAATCTATTTAAAACTAGGAAGAAGCATTATCTACAACAGGGATAAACTTGAATCTTTTCCAATATGATCAGAGATGAAGAAGCAATTATCCATTATTATCATTATAATTCATTTTTGTACCAGAAATGCTGACTATAGCAATAAAATAAGAAAAAAATATGAAGATATTGGAATAGGAAATGAGGAAATAAAACTATCACTATTTGCAGATGATGATGTACTTAGAGAACCCTAGAGAATCAAGTGAAATCTAGTTGAAAGAATTAATAATTTCATCAAAATTTCAGATATGAGATGACTCCACATAAACCATTAGCATTTTTACATAATACTAATAAAACCCAACAGGAAGAAGTAGAAAGAAAAATTCCATTTAATATAATTGCAGACAATATAAAATATTTGGGAATCTATTTTCCAAGACAAACCCAAGTATTATATGATCAATTTTAAAAACACTAAATGTTTTGTTATTGTCATAAGTAACTCATTGCTAGTTGTTCTCTATAATATAAATATAGATGTCAGAGATAAAGAAAGGCAGAATGGGGTGTGTGTATACATACATATATGTATGTACAGTATAAGTAAATATACAAACACATTGTGTATGTACAAACATTCATGCTATCCTCCTGATAGAATACACATAGAATACAAACTTCTTTGAGGGCAGGGATTCTCTCTCTCTCTCTCTCTCTCTCTCTCTCTCTCTCTCTCTCTCTCTCTCTCTCTCTCTCTCTCTCTCTCTTTAAATCTCAAGTATCTGGAACTTAGTGGATTATTCATATAGTCAACAAGCATTTATCAAATGCCTAGTAATGTGTACTAATTGCTGTGAATACAAAAGGAAACAAAAGATGGTCCTTCTCTCACAGAGCTTACAATTTAATGAAAGACCCAACAAGCATAGATAGACATACATACATACATAGACATACATAAAAGTAAATAATCAGCAGAGGGAAGAGAAGCTGAATGGAGATGCTGGGCCTGAAATCAGAAAGACTTTAAATTCAAATTGGGATTCAGAGATTCACTAGCTGTGTGAACCTGTACAAGTCACTTAACCCTGTTTACCTCAGTTTCCTCATCTTTAAAATGAGCTGGACAGAGAAATGGAAAACTTCTCCAGTATCTCTGCCAAGAAAACCCCAAAAGGGATCACAAAGAGATGGACAGGACTGAAAATGACAAAACCAAAACAACATAGGGATGGCACCAGAATTAAGAGGGGGTGGGAAGAGCTTCCTGGAGATGCTTAGTATTGACTTGATAATTAATTGATAAAAATTATTCAAAATGTTAGACTTCATGGATATGTACTCCTAGTGTCATTCATTTTTTTTCATATGAAGAGTAATACATTAATATATTATGAGATAGTTTTGTAGGCTTTTGATAGCAATGAAACGATTTAGTTTTTTTGGACAATTTTTTAGGAGATATGATGTTCATCCAGGAAAATCATCAATCCTTATCAGTATGGCCTTAAATGAAATAGCACATGATCCTTTTGCAAAGTGAATGAATAAAGAAATGAAAGACTGTTCTTGCCTGTGCTGATTTCAAAAGAAAGGTAAAACTTTGATTAAATCTCTTATCTAGGATGTGGTTACTAATATAAATAAGGGAACTTGAGCAACAGGCAAAAGTTAAGGTAAAGCAAACCTGTATTTATTGAGGACTAACTTATATGGAAGATGGGCTTCCTGCCCATCTGATGAGGAGAGCAACTAGCAAAGCTGCCCTGGACTTGCTTAAGAGGGTCACAGTGAGTTCAGGTATTCAAGGAAGTAAAAATCCAAACTGTGTGCTCATAGCAGCCTAGTTATAGTGTTGCTTTTCATGGGAGATCTTGGCTTACAGCTGCTGATAAGAGAAACTTTATTTTAAGAGGATTAAGCCCTGGATTGTTTATCCCTGATGATTGCCAGGATAGCCAAGAATCTATCCAGAAGGCTGGTGAGATGAGATGGTGGGATAAAAAGAACTGGCAGCCTGCTTGGTGACCTTGGAGAGATGCTATCACAGAATCAATGCAAGGAAGATAAAATAAAGTTCAAAAAAATTGCGAACTCTCAATTTAAAAGCACTCAGTGTGGTTCTGGTTTCTAATAAACATGCTATCCATTTATAGATCAGCTACAGCTACAGGGAAACAACCTGGGAGTCATTTTCCTTGCAATCCAAAGATGCTGTACAGACTACTTTAGACAGTAGGTAAATGAAAACTTCTGTATCCTCAGGAAAACACAGAGAGATTTGATTCAAGAGTTGACTTTTGAGTCTTCTTGATTCTCTCTCCAATTAGTCAGTGAATTGGTTAATTGCAGGCATTTATTAAGCACTAACTGTGTACCAGAAACTATGCTAAATGCTGACAATATAAAGAAAGGCAAAAAGTCACTGATGCTGAGCAGATCATATTCTAATGGGGGAGATGGCACTAAAACAACTATGGACATACAAGCTATATACAGTGTAAAAGGGAGGTAATCTCAACGGGAAAGGGGGCCGAGGACACCAGAGAAGGTCTTTTGCAGATGACAGGATCTTGAAGGATCTTGAAGTCTTAAGCTGATTCTTTAAGAAAAGCAGAGAAGCCAGAAGAAAGAACAGCATCTTTCCCTTTCCTTTTACTTACAGTTTCCATGTGAATTCTGTCTCTTATCACCCTTGCCTTAAACCTATAAAAGGGGAAAAAAAACAACTTTAATTAAGCAATTACAATGTGCCAGCATGGCAAAATGCTATACAAATATTATCTCTTTTGACACTCAAAATCCTAGTAGGCAGTGTTATTACTATCTATCACTATTTTATTGTTGAGGAAACTGAGACAAAGGGAGTTTAAAATGACTTTGGTAGTAAATATCAGATGCTGTATTTGAACTTGTTTCTGCTTGACTTCAAGCCCATTGTTCTATCACTAAACCACTTAACTGCATAAAACAGCCTTCTTATCAGTCTCTCTGTTTCTAGATTCTCCCCATTCCAATCCATTCTGTGGGTAATTGCCTTTTTTTTTTTTCCCTGAGGCAATTGGGGTTAACTGATTTGCTCTGGGTCACACAGCTAGGAAGTATTAAGTGTCTGAGATCACATTTGAACTCAGGTCCTCCTGACTTCAGGACTGGTGCTCTATCCACTGCGCCACCTAGCTGCACCAGATAATTGTCAAAATAATTTTCCACAAGCATAGTTTTAACCAGTTACTATCCTATTTAGAAAATGTCAGTAATCTCTTGCTACCTTAGTATAAAATGTATATTCTTCAGCGTGGCATTTGAGGCTCTCCACTAACTGCCTTAAATCTACATATTCTATTTTATCTGACATTACTATTCATCATATACTCTTTATTCCAGCCCACCTGAAATACTATTGCTCTCCTCATTTAAATTCCATAACACATCTTATACATTTGCACGAACTGTCTCCCAAGTCTGCAAGATATTTCCTTTTTATTCCTCACCCTTATTATCTTTATTCTCCTTAAAAGTTCAGTTTCAGTGTTTTCCCTACTCATTTAGTTGTCTATGCTCTCTTCCTCTTCAAATTACTTAGTGGATTGTCTTCTCTCCACTACTGTCCAGCAGAACTTAAAATCCTTGAAGGCAGAAACTATTTTGTTTTATGCATTATATACTCAGCAGAGTGCCTTGAAAGTCTTAAGTACTTAATAAATATTCATTGAATTGAATTAAAAAGGGTTGGAAATAAGAATGTCCACTTCTGACATGCTAAGGGATGAAATTAAGTTTCTAGGCACTCCACAGTTGCACAGATGCTGCCTTTTGGTTCAAGTTAATCTTCTCCTCCAAACAGCACAAATTTATAGAGTTGGGAGCTGCCACATAGATCATTCAATTCAGTATATCATTTTAAAGATGAAGAAACTACAGTTAATAGCAACTTGGCTAAGGTAATTAATATCAGAAGCTGGAGTAGAACCCAGATCTTCTTCATGTTTGGTTAAACATGTTCTGCCTGATGCTTCAAAGAACCTTACTTAAATAAACAAACAAATAAATGAATAAGTAAATAAACAAATGCATGAATAAATGAATCAATCAATCAATCAATGAGCAATTAAGGTGACAAAGGGAAATAGTACCTAGGTGAGAAAGCAAATTTTCAAATGGGGCACTATTTGTTTATTTGCACTTAAGGGGGCAAAAGGCTGCATGAAATTATTCATGTTTATTTCTCTCTTTTTTTTGGTATAAATGAATGGGAGTGGCTTAGTGGATAGAGCTCCAGCACTGGAATTAAGAAGACCTGAGTTCAAATTTATCCTGAGACACTAGCTAAATAACCTTAAGCAAATTATTTAACTGTCATTTGCCTCAGTTTCATCATGTTCATCTCCAATAAGTTGGAGAAGGAAATGGCAAATCATTCTAGTATCTTTGCCAAGAAAACCTTAAAGGGGTCCCAAAGAGTAAGATATGACTAAAAACTGCATGATGATAGAAGCCTGGCAATAGACACAGTAAAAACTCAGTTTTTGTTGCCTTTGACAATGTTAATCTCTCCCTTTATCGCCAGAGGAGCATAAGTTTTTGGAGAAAAGCACCCTAGCACCTATGAGGAACTCTTGCTGTGGAGTCATGAATGGCATATTCCCAGCTTTGTTCTTTTCTTTCTAAGATGAGGTCTAGAAGTAAGTAGGGCTTCTGAGAGATCTCAGTTCAGTTCTAGGCAATAGCTAATAGTTTCTTAATGCAAAACTAGGAATTTTAGGTTCTGACACAAATAGGTACGGGAGCAGAGGAACATCAATAAATGTCTGAGGTGATAAACAGTTATACTGTTCAAAACTCAGATGTGGTCAAGCTTTAGACCTCTGCTTACACATGGACAACTTTAAATATAGGGGCTCTACATTCAAAGACTGGAAAATCCAGTAGAATGGACTGAGTTGATACAAAATAAAATCTCATTGAAAGAGGTTAAAATGTTATAGTTATTTGAGGACATTATCCTAATAGACATTTAAGTAACAGATATAAAATCTACTTTAATTCCTGCCACTAGATCTGACAATACATATATAAATAAGCCTAAGTTGATCATAAACTTAACTGGTTAGTTGTCCAGACTTTTCTACAATAGTTAATAACTTAGTGTTCAGAATCATCACATATAAAGAGAGATAGACTTGGCCCAAATACCTACAGGGCAATTTATGTGATGGATGTGGCATCAAAACCTTGTAAGAGCCCCTTGGGATGGCTGATTGATTGGGAAGAGCGAGATAACCTAATGAGCAAAGCAGCCAAGGAGAGATCGCCTACTGGGCAAGCTGCTTTAGGGTCATTTATTCTCTTTCCAGGAAGGTTTTTACTTTCTGTAGCTGTCAGACATATTTAAAAAAGACTCCCAATAACAATCCTCATGAAAAAAGAGAGCTCTGACTCAGACCATGACAAGGCTCTGTACTTTTCCCTTAAGGCTTTTGAAGTTCCTGGCTAATTCTCTTATCTTTAAAATGTGGGATTAGTCTGGATCAAGACTTGAGAGAGACTGAGACAGAAAGACCAACAGAAACAGACAGAGACACACACACACACATACAAATAGAGATAGAGGGAGAGAGATGGGAAGAGAAAGAGAGCGACAAAGAGAGAGAGACACAGAGAGGGACAGAGAAAGAGAAAGAAGAAAGGAGGGAGAGAGGAAGGGAGGTAAGAAGAAAGGAAGAGAGAGGGAGAAAAAGAGAAAAGAAATAGAGAGGGAGAAAGAAAAAGGAAAGAGAAGGAGGAAGGGAGCGAGGGAGAAAGGGAGGGAGGGAAAAGGAGAGAGAGAGGGAGAGAGGAAAAAAGGAAAAAAGAAAGGGAGAGGGAGAGAGAAAGAGAGAAACTATATTTTAGTATTTTTGATTTCCTTTATTATCCTATTATTTCCTTTGTTATACATTTAAAAACAGTATTTTGAGAAGAGGTCTATAGGTTTCCACAGACTACAAAAGGGATCCATGACTCAAAAAACAAAACAAAACAAAAAAACAAGTAAGACTCTCTGAACCACATGACAATAGTTGATGCCTTCCTTTCTGCTCTGAAGCCTCTGTAATTGTTTACTTATCACTCATCAACTAAAGAAAAATATAACTGTAGAGATAGGAAAGCAATGTTTATAGTTACAAATAATTAAAAAAAACCCACTATTTTAGATTTAATAGTGAATGCAGGAAAATAGGATTTGTGTTTGTCATGTCAATTTTTGTGCATGAAAACATATTGCCCTATATAAAGCCATTTATCCAACATTAACAGTGAGAATCTGCTTATAGATCACAGTCCAAAAGTAGTAAGTTTGGAATCTAAGGTGCCAGGTTCAAATCTGTAAAACCATGATCACATAATCCAATCTCTCTGGGCCTTTATTTTCTTTAGCTATAAAATGAGATTCCTGAATATAATGCACTCAAAGATCTATTTGAAGCTCTAAGTTCCTATGATTCTGTGATCTGGAGTTATACAACTCTCAGTCTACTAGACAGATCACTGATTAGCTAATTATTATCTTCAAAGTGAGGCAGCTAGGTGGCACAATAGAGATAGAGTATTGGGTCTAGAGTCAGGAAGATTCATTTTGAATCCAAAACCAGTCTCAAGCACTATCTATATGATCCTGAGCAAGTCACTGAACTCTGTTTGCTTTATTTTCCTCAGCTGCAAAATGATCTGGACTAGAAAATGGCAAACCATTCTAGTTTTTCTGCCAAGAAAACCCCAACTGCAGTCATGGAGAGTTGGACATAGATGAAAAACTACTGAACAAAATTATCTTTATCCCATGGAAGAGCTCTGCACTTCTTACTCTCCTATTGAGGACATGCAAACAATAATTCATTTAACCTTCTAGGGCTCCATTGTCAGAGGAATGATAGTAAATAGCAACCAATTTATCTTAGAGGAGGGGCAGTACTCATGATGCAAATTTTAAAATTTAATTTGCCTTATTAACATTTTCTCCATCACTTTCTTAGGTTTAGAAATCAACAAAACAATAACTCAAGTCCTAATTTGTAACATTTGTCTTTTTTTCTGAAGTATAAATGTCCATTTATACATCTTTACTCTACATTAACAATTACTACCATGGGCTGAGATTATAAACTGACTCTAAAATATCTCTGTCCCATTGTTATAAAGAACTCTGGTTTCTGGATAAAAACTTCTTTCTCAACCCAGTGAACTTTTAATCTGGTGATTCACATTAATCCCTAGAAATCCAAGCACTAATTAATCCCATAGACAACTGGCTATTGCTCTGGTAGTTGTTCCCTTCCAGTCAGCTCTCTCAAAAGAAGTCCAATAGCAAGGCCCTTATTGATGGTTCTATAGGTAACTGCTAGAACCTGCTAACCTTAGATAAAGCATCAAGCCAGCTATACTATGCAGAATCATTCCTCCTATCTCAATGCCCTTTTGCAAAACATAGATTCTCTAATGCTTTCTTGGTCCAAATTGACTTCTTAGATTCGGCCAAAATCCAGAGCTCTTGACACTAATTCCTTATTGATCATATGCTATAGTCTGTTCACATATGCATGAACATATCTATTGCTTTCTATTTGATAGTCTGTTTTCAGTAATCAGAAATAGTTGTATACTATATCCTCTAATTCTAAAAGGCACTATACATCACAAAAATGATTAATTAAAATCCAGGTTTATTAGACACACTCCACCACCTAATTTACAGCTTACCACTGTTCCTTCTGCCATTGTGGACAGCCCTTGTATTGTTATTCTAAAGTTTCTCTCTCTCTTCCCACTTCCCAGCACTTCTGTATTTATCCATTTTTGTCCAATCAAGGAAACTTTTTGTGTAGTTTCAAGCATAGAAACTCCTATGCCCATGGGTTTCCTATGGTGTACCTTGACAAATAGGCAGATTATACCACAGTGACAGGCTTTCATTAGTACTTCAACATTTCAAGTACCTGAGTTTTGCTGGTATAGTATTCCTTTCACCAACATAGCCCACAAACCCTCTAGCACTTAATGGAAGATATCTGAGAGTTGCTATGGCTGGAAAAATTCATCACCCCATGGTCAACCTAGTGATTACCCTCTCTGACCTCATATAGACCAATCCCTGAGCATGATACATCCAATCCAATCAGGAACATGCTCAAAGCTTTTCAAATCAGTAGACTCTATGAAATTTTATTCTCCATTGCCATAATCTTCCAAAACCCAAGTTTGGTTTCATAATGAAGCATCAGACTTGAATGGAAGCAATAAGAAGTTTTTACAAAAGTGCTGTCTGAGGGAAGTCATTATCTGCAAGTGCAATCAGAAAGGCTTTATGAAGAAGATTTTTTGAGTTGTACCTTTTAAGGATAGATTCCACATGCAGAGAGAGGGAAGAGGGCATTCCAGGGACAGAGTATTCTTGTGTGGAGTGATGGTACAGATAGATTAGGAAATCAGATAATTATGGTAAGAACTTTATAAAAGAAGATGGTAGGTAAAAAAGGAGGAGGGGATAGAAAAGTAGCAAATGTAACTATATAATCTTATGCAACAGAAAAGTTTATTAAGATCTAATTCTAAATGGGGCTTATCATAAGTTTTTCCTATTATTTCAACTAGTTTCTCTTTATCCTATGCAAGCTACTTGTTTCAATCATTTCAAGAACTTATTTTGCAAATTTTAGTTTCATTTTCTTATAGAAGGAAATAATACTTCATAATAAAAGGGATATGTACCATCCTATGACTTTTTTTCCCCTTGGGGATAATGTTTCAAATTCCAACACAATTTCCCATGTCCAGTCCATGGCAGTGTGTTGGTGCTCAAATAAGAAAAAAAGCAAAAGATGAAATAAAATAGATTTAAAAAAAAAAAGTTTTAGTGGCTGATAACAATCCTAGCTTACAAAATGAACCTCTTAGCACTGCCTTCCTCCCTAAGAGAATGACATACCAAGCATCAACTGAGTCCTACATAAATGAAAAACATGAAAAACTCAAGCTGTCGCTATCTTTATAACTAAAGGAGAAGAGGTTTTCATTTTTAAGTCTGATTTATGCTGCTTTCATTGATGTTTCTATTTTACAATCTTCACTTTTTTAGAGTACTTTGTAAGGACTTCAAAGACTATTCTGGGAATTGAGCAAGTCTCTGCTTTTATGATGCTACTGGCTTAATAATTAATCAAGAAATAATTAACTCCTATATGCTCAGCATCCAAGTAGGTACTAAACTTTTGGTTAGCATATGCTGCTATTGATAGACTATGTACCTGGAGTTATTTTTCTAGTCATTAGTCAATCAACATGCATTTACTATGTGCCAGGAACTATTCTAGCCACTGGGGATACAAAGGCAAAAATGAAACAGCCCCCATCCCCATGGAGCTTACATACCACTTAACTAAGATGATATGACCTACTGAAGAGTCATCCATCTTCTCTTACTTGTTTCCCTGGCATATACATTTATGCAAGACTGATGACTCTGGTTACTTTTGTGAGACACATAGTATCCATAATACAAAGACAAGCTGAGAAATGTGATAGGGAAAAGATTATAAAAATGTCGCATTTTGTGTTCATTTTTTCCAAAGTACAATGTGCCATTTGGAATGTCAGGATGGAAAGATTACCCTCTTTTTGGAAGATTATAAATAATAAAGCTGACACTCATTTTCCCCTTGCTAATCCATTGTCAGATGGTCTTATGGTAAATGATTAACAACCAATTTTCTGGGAAAAAATGCAGACACCTTTAAATTTAATCAGCATTATTTTAAAAAATCAACATTATTACCATTTTCTGCTTTCTTTTCTTTTTTTTCTCTTTGTAAAAAGGTACCTTTATTTATGAGAAGAGGTTACCAACAAAATGATGAGGTGGTAAATATGAAATAGATTAAGAAGAGCAATAGAATTATCAAGGAAAGGGATTTGAAACAAGCCAGTGAAGATGAATATTCCTTGTGATGTATGCATTGAGGAGTTTATCTGCTTCATTTTCTTAAATCTAGAAAATCAATGCTATAATAAAGCAAACCCTAATTGGTAGCTTGTTCATTTGTGGTTATGCTAATTTTAAGGTAAAGGATTTTAGAAAAAAAAAAACTAATGCTTTGAAATACTCATATTTTCAGTACATTGTCCCATAACTATGAACCCGTAGTGAATGTGTATATATGTGTGCATGTGTGTGTGTGCATGTGTGTGTGTGTGTGTGTGTGTGTGTGTGTGTGTGTGTATTTTGTGACAAAGGTGGGAAATAGCTTGTGCTTCTAAGTCTGATTTTTGGAGTGCAATATTGATGGAATCCTTGCCCTGATATGAGAGTCCCGCAGTGTGATGAAGCTGTTTTGATCAATAAAATTCATATATCCCTAAGCCTCTCAATATTGGCACTTGTTTTAGTCTCCTCAGGCATGTCGGAGTAAAGGAAATCTCTTCACATAGGTGGCAGTAAAATCTGCACTTTGAAAAAGTAGAGGCAGACATTTGCTGAGAAGACTTAACTCTTCTAATTTGATAAGGTATAATGAATGAGGGTTCTGTGAGAGAAGAGACTATATCTTGTTCACTTTTGTATCCCTTCCCCTTCTTCCCTCCCCAATCACTACTTAGTCTACATAATTATGTATAGCACGTACTTAATAAATATGTTAGGAAAATGAATAAAATTTAATTACTTATTACTGAAATTAGTGGTTTTTCTTCTTCTGGGGCTGCTAGATACAGATCTAGACCTGCAGTCAGGAAAACCTGAATTCAATTGCAATCTCAGACACTTACTAGCTGTGAGACTTTGGTAAACCATTTAAATTCTGATTGTCTCAATTTTCTCAACTGTAAAATGGGAATAATAGCAACACCTATCTCAAAGGATGATTGTAAGAATCAGATGAGATCATATTTGTAAAAAACATTTAACATAGTGCCTGGTATATAATAGCTACTACATAAACGCATATTATCTTCCTTTTTCCTTTCCTTTCCAACTTTCTTAAGTACAAATTTGTATAATCAGGTCCTAAAAAGGTGCCTATATAGAGTAGGAACTTAATAAATGTTTGTTGATTGAAACATTGTTATCCATTTAACAATCTATTGTCCTACCTAGTTGTCAGAAGAGCAGAAAGATTATTTCCCCCAGTTCTTCTCCTGGTGAGGAAAATACAGATAAAATTGAAGTTAAAGGAAGGCTATGAGATGTCCTATAAACTGTATAAATCAGTTTCATTGGTGGCTAAGCTTTAGGTAAATTAGGACCAGAAACTCAACTAACTTTAATGCTTTTATAAGGTTTGTCAACCTTCAGTTTTTAAGTAAAGGTTTATTTTAGAAAATCCCAACTTTCCTCAATTGAGTTAGTTAAGGAGAAAAAAATTTAATAATGAATTTCTTGATCCCCTATATGATGGTGGTATCATAATCAGCCCTTCCCAAAGAGATAGGAGTCAGTGGGCCCTGGGGCAAAAAGTAAATGGAAATTCAGGTGTGATTCTTACCTCAAAAATGCCATCCCAAAATTCACTTAAATTTATAAATTTCACTTAAATTCACTAGATCTACAAACTGCTTCACATTTATTATCTCATTTGAATTTCTTGATTATTTTGTGATAATAGATAGTATATTTCATTTTACTGCTAAGAGAACTGGGGCTCAAAAAACTTAAATGATTTGAATATAGACACATGGTTTATAAATGACCAGATAGGTACTTGAACCTACATCTTCTAAATCTGAGTACAACATACTTTGTCTTGTACCAAGTAGAAATATCTTACTATACTCTATAAAGGCCTGGGCCTGTCCCTTCAGAAGAAATGTGGCTCCTTATAGTTCTAATTCTTTGTCTAAGTCTTTTGGTTATCCTTCTCTCTGATGACAGGGGAGGGAAGTGATTTGTATGCATATTTGGATATGTTCCTAGTTAATTTTTTAAAAAAATATTTCCTTAATTGTAACAATTTGAGTTCAAAGAAGGTCCTAGTGAAGACTAAAATACCCATAATTCTCATTGAAAATTCAGACTTCATCCTAGTGCTCTCTGGGAAGCTATGACTTTGGGCTGTAAGCAGCAAACCCACAAATACTTGTGGAGAATTTATTATATAAGTTATTCTGCCAAAAGCAGATCTCTTAACAAAAACATGTACATTTCCATACTTCAAAGCTCCCCCACATCCTTTAGGTTTCTTATTATTTATTAATAAACAAGAATGGTTTTGAGTAGTTTTTGGTTTTCAGTGAGTACTTTATGGAAAATTAGTCCTGAATGCTGTATGTAGATTATTCTCCAGAGACTAATAATAAATTTAACTCAGACATTGGAAAATAATTTGTCTCCAGTTTCCTGTAGTATAATTTTTTAAAAGATGAAGAAAGCATTGTACTCTCTTTCTTGTGAGACATTGTGTGTTCTGTTCTTTCTTAAAGGGATTAACTAATAGTATAAAGTTGTGAGAGCCTCTTCCCCTTCTCTGAATCTCAATGTCTCCCAGTAAAAGGAAGGAAATTTAGAAAGGGATTTTAAACTTTTATTTTTAATCAACCCCTTTGCTAGTCTAATGAAACATATGAACCCTTTCTCAAAATAACATTTTAAATGCTGCATAGGTTTATCAAGGAAACCAATTATTTTGAAAAATAATTAGATTAAGAATACTAGAACTAGATGATTTTGGAGGTCCTATCCAATTGTTATACTCTATGAACCTTTGATTGCCCTAGGATTACAAACCTAGAGTTGAAAGAAACTTTAGTTTTCCTTAGCTTTCATCCATTCCTATGCTTTTACAGATGAGGCAAGTGAAATTCAGAGAGATAAAGTGATTTGTTGAAGTTATAACTGCAAATTTGGGACACTTTCCATTGCACTATTTTGCTTACCTTTGGCACAATCCTATGATGGAATAGAAATTTAAGAGGTCCTCTAAATCCATTCTTGGGCTCCTAGACATAGTAACACTTTTTTTTATCCTTTCTTTAAAGCTCTAAGAGGCCCATCTCTATTCTCTTTTGAAAAACATTCTATTATTTTCTAACTAATAATATAAAACCTATCCTGTTGTTTATTTAAGTAGTTATCCTTTTGCTCCACTGTTATAGATGCAGAAAGGCTTACCACCATTTTCCATCTAGTAAACCTTTTTTATGATTATTTTTAGGAGCTCTCTAAGTTTTCTTTTCTCTAGGGGTTTTGAGCCTAATAAAAATTTCATAGCTCTGATTTTCTTTCTTTTAATTATATTTTCTCTTTTTTTCTAATATAAGCTTCCCTAAAATTTCACCATTGCTTTTACATAATGCATTATTTTTTCCATCCATTAGGGAATATTTTAAGATGTACTGAGTGCTGAGGATAATGGTAGGATTGCCCAGTAGTTTCTACATTTGAAACTTATATGGGAAATCCCAACACCAATCTTGCTGATATATATTCATTCTAAGTCCTACACCAATCTGACATGTTTAATCAGTTCTTACTGGTGTAGCTTGTTATAGTATTATCATGTAATCTGTGCTGGTCTCACAAGTTTTGTTCTGATTGGTTCAGACCACTTGCTTCCTTTTTTTGTTTTGTTTTGAATGCTTTGTTTTTGCGGGGGTTGGTTAGGCATTTGAGGATAAATGTCTTGCCCAGAGTCACATAGTTAGTAAGTATTTGAGGACAGATTTGAATTCAGGTGCTCCTGACTTCAGGACCAGTGCTCTATCTACTGTACCATCTAGTTGCCTGCCTCTTTTTGTTTTAAAAGTAGGAAGAAGCATGCTATCTCATGCAGAGGAAAAAAAAGCCTAATAAATAGAAGTATGTATATAATAATTTTCCATATATATGTATGTACATGTATATACACATATTTGTATCATGTGGAAACCATCTCTATGGTGGGGAGGGGAGTAAAAGGGAAAAATAAATTTATATGATACCTTTGTCGTATATTTGGAGGGAATAGCAAATTGTATATGGTAGGTTTGCAGTTTCATGTGCAATCATCTTTTTATTGTGCTGTGTTATGGAAAAGCTTGTACTCTGAATTAAAAAAATAAAACAAACACAAAAAATGGGAAAAAAAATGGAACTCTCATCTTGTTTCTCTACATCTCTTACATACCTCTTACTATACAATTCACATTTTTATAGCACACTGATGTTTACAAAGTGTGTATTGTATAAAGTGGGGTATTTTTCTTACAACAATTTTAGAAGATAGGTAATAGAAGAATTAGTATCTCCACAGAAAGAAAAATAGCATTAAACTGATAAAGTGACTTACCTAACTTTCACAAGTTTTTTTTCTCAAGGTTGGAGGTAGGACTTGAACACAAATCTCAAAGTGGAGGTCCAGATATTTTTTTACTATACAATGTTGTTTATGTATGACTTTAATAATTAACCTGGTCCCCTCTTATATTTTTAATCTTCTTTTATCTTATATCCTTACTCCCATGTACTCTGTGATACAGTGACATTGGCCACCTTATGCTATTCCTTTCACAAGACACTCCATCTCCAGACTCCATATACAAGACATTTTTATTGCATGTTCCCTCTGCCTGAAATACATCATTTCTACTTCCTGCCCTCTTCATCTTTACCATCTACCTTCTTTGGCTTCCTTTAAGTCCAATTGGTATTGCATCTTTTATCTAAAGCTTTTCTCTCTGAGTGCTTTCCCTCTGAGATTATCTTCAATTTATCATGTATTATTTCATTTGTTTTTTATATTGTTCCCTTTTGCTAGACTGAGATGGTTTAGGAGATTACTCTTTCTTTTTTTCACATCCCAGCATTTATTACATTGCCTGTCACATAATAGCCACTTGACAAATGCTTATAGACTTATGAACTTCTCCTTTAGCTTCTTCTGGGTTTTTAACATAGTATATAATTGTATTCTCTTTTTCTCAATACATGTCTTTAAGGTTAGAAACCATGTTTTATCTTCCCTAATGCCTACCCCAGTGTTTTGCCTACCTCTTAAGAAATGCTTGTTAAAAATTGTTAATTTTAATCAAAGCCATTGATAAAAATGTCAAATTATAAAAAGTTAGAAATAGAGGGGAATTTAGTTTTGAGCTCAATATCTCATTTAACTGACAAGGAAAATAAAGTGCATAGTTTAAAGTGATTTTATTTTTCAAGTAATTTATGATTAACATCACATTCACAACAGGAAGAATAACAAGATTCAAGGTCTTCTCACTTCAAAGCCGTTTGGTTTTTTTTTCATTTTCCTTGCTATACCTTCCATGCATTCAATGAAACTGTTTTTTGTTTGTTTGTTTGTTTGTTTGTTTGTTTTTGTTTTGTTTTTGTTTTGCTTTTTGCCTTCTAGGTCAAGGACAATAAATGTCAAACAATATTATGTCTAAGGGCAACTCTAGTGGAGATACTGGTATTTTCCCAAATGGACACTAATAACTATTAAAAAGTATAACCCTCTTCCCTAAGTATTGTGTATTAGCTGAGTCTTCACAACATTTTAATACCAAAAGGCTAATTACATTTAAATTAAATTTCACTTTGTATTTATCTTTAAGGATATAGACATTTTTGGTGCCTAGGTGATAGAATGAAGAAAGAACCTTCTGAAGGTTCTAAATACTTTTCCAAACAACTAGAAAACCACCTCAGAACTGATCTAGGAGCAGGGAAGCAGTTTGCCAGACCAGCAGGAAACATTCATCTCACTAGGGTAGAGGAGAGCAAGGTCCAAAAGTGACAGCAACAGTCAATCTCACCACAGAGAGCCTGCAGGAGGGCTCTTAGCCACAGCTAATCCAATAGTGGGGCTGTCCCTGAGGCTAGTGAGCAGTCTGAGCAATTTATCCAGGCTCCACCCCAGCAACTCCAACTCCACCAACAAGGACCTGATCCTATTGCTGACCAGGAAGAAGCCCCATCCCAGGAGTAGCAGCAATGAGAATCCACTCCTGAAGCCTACCAGCAGAGACTCTAGTTCCAAATAGCAATCCAGAACAGGACCCACCCCTAGGGTTGACCAGCAATAAGATCCATCCCCCAGGATCAGCTTCCAGAAAGACACTGTTGCCATAAAAAAAACAAACAAAAACAAAAAAAACAAAACAAAAAAAAAACCTCAGTAGCATAGCACAGCCCCATTTTTATACTCTACACCCAGGAGAGGCCAATAGGGAGGATCCAACCTCAAGTATAAGTTAGAAGGAAAACCTATCTTACAAAGAAAGCAAACAGCTAAGCGCTGAAGACCAGTGAAAACCAGAGTAAGACCCAGAGTCCCAGCACAAAAAGTTTGGGACTGTACAGGTCCAAAAGCCAACTCTCAAATAAAAACATCAAGTCACAAAAAAGGAAGGAAAAAAGTGAGCAAAAAAAAAAGTTTGACTATAAAAAATTGTTTTGGTGATTGGAAGGATCAAGGTATAAACTTAGAAAAAGACACTAGTATCAAAATAGCTACATGTGAAGTCTCAAAGAAAAATGTAATTTGTTTTCAGAGCCAAAAAGAATTCCTAAAAAAACTTAAAGGAGGTTTTTTAAAAAGCAAATTAGAGAAGTAGAAGAAAAATTGGGGAAAAAAATTAGAGTAATGGAAGGGAATATTGAAAAAAAATCAGTATCATGAGGAAATGATGTATAAAAATTTATCAAACAAAATGACTCCCTAAAAAAATGGAAAAGGAAGTACAAAATATCACTAAAGAAAATAATTCCTTAAA
This sequence comes from Sminthopsis crassicaudata, assembly GCF_048593235.1. NCBI lineage: Eukaryota > Metazoa > Chordata > Mammalia > Dasyuromorphia > Dasyuridae > Sminthopsis > Sminthopsis crassicaudata. Next base: position 310,217,786 of record NC_133619.1, on the reverse strand, counting down.
AAGTGTGATTGAACAAATGGAAACTAAGGACTCTATGGGACATCAAGATATGATAAAACAAAATTTTAAAAAGTTATAGAATAACTACAGATAGAAATAAATAAATAGAAGAAAATGTGAAATTTCTCATTGGAAAACCACTGATTAGATCTAGGAGAGATAGTATAAGAATTATTTGGCCATCTGATATAATGATCAGGAAAAAATTCTGAACAACATATTTTAAGAAATTATTTTTTTAAAGTATCCTTATTGGGGCATCTAGGAGGCACAGTGGATAGAGCCTTGAAGTCAGGAGGACCTGAGTTCAAATTTGACCTCAAAAACCCTAACATTGTGTGACCCTGGGAAAGTTACTTAACTTCAATTGCCTCAGCAAAAAAATAAAAAATAAAAGTACTCTTACATATTAGAACAAGAGGGCAAAACATAAACTGATAGAATCCACCAAGAGTTACCTGAAAGAGTACCCAAAATGATAATTCCAATTATTACTGGAGCCAAATTCCAGAGCTCACGGGTAAAGGAGAAAGTATTACAAGTAGCAAAAAATCACCTGTCAGATTGGCTAAGATGACAGGAACAAATAATGATGAATGTTGGAGGGGATGTGGGAAAACTGGGACACTAATGCATTGTTGGTGGAGCTGTGAAAGAATCCAGCCATTCTGGAGAGCAATTTGGAACTATGCCCAAAAAGTTATCAAACTGTGCATACCCTTTGATCCAGCATTGCTGATATTGGGCTTATATCCCAAAGAAATACTAAAGAAGGGAAAGGGACCTGTATGTGCCAAAATGTTTGTGGCAGCCATTTTTGAGTAGTGGGTAGAAACTAGAAGTTGAATGGATGCCCATCAATTGGAGGATGGTTGGGTAAATTATGGTATATGAAGGTTATAGAATATTATTGCTCTGTAAGAAATGACCAGCAGGATGAATTCAGAAAGGTTTGGAGAGAACTTACATCAACTGATGCTGAGTGAAATGAACAGAACCAGAAGATCGCTGTACACTTCAACAATAATGCTGTATCAAGATGTATTTTGATGGAAGTGGATATCTTCAACATAAAGAAAATCCAACCCACTTCCAGTTGATCAATGATGGACAGAAACAACTACACCCAGAGAAGGAACACTGGGAAATGAATGCAAATTGTTAGTACTACTGTCTATCTACCCAGGTTACTTATACCTTCGGAATTTAATACTTAAAGTGCAACAAGAAAATTGGATTTACACACATATATTGTATCTAGGTTATACTGTGACACATGTAAAATGTATGGGATTGCCTGTCATCTAGGGGAGGGAGTAAAGGGAGGGAGGGGAAAATTTGGAAAAATGAATACAAGGGATAATGTTATAAAAAAAAATTACTTATACATATATACTGTCAAAAAATTTTATAATTATAAAATAAAAAAATAATAAAAAAAACAAGTAGCAAAAAATAAATAATTCAAATATCATGGAATTGCAATCAAGATTACACAGGATTTGGCAGCTTCCACATTAAAGAATGGATTTGAAATATGATATATAAAAAGACAAAGGAGTTAGGATTAAAACTAAGATTCACCTACCCAGCAAAATTAAATATAAACTTTCAAGGGAAAATGTATATTAAGTGAAATAATTGACTTTCAAGAATTTCTAATTAAAAGACCAAAACTGAATTTTAAAAAATGACTTCCAAATACAAGACTCAAGGTAAACATAAAAAAGGTACACAAGAAACATGAAATAAAAAAATGAGAAATGTATTAAGGATGAACTTCATATTTCTATATGACAAAATAATATTTGTAACTTAACTTTATCACTATAAAATCAACTAAGAGTATATGTAGACAGGGTATGAATATAGAGAGACTTTGATGGGATGATACCCTCTCCCTCACACAGCAAAATTGTTCAATGAAGAATGATTTATAACTTAGCTATTCTCAGCAATACCATGATCCAAGACAATCCAAGAACTAATAATGTATACTATACAGCTCCAGAGAAAGAACTGATATTATTTGAATAAAGACTGAAGCATGATATTTTTCACTTTGAGTCTAGAGGAGTTAAATTCAGTAGGAAATGAAATGATCATTTTTCTGGATCCCCTCCAATGATGAATTATTTGTATTTTCAGTCACCTTTACCAATTTTATGAATGTGAGGTAAAACCTCAGAGATGTTTTGATTTTTACTTTACTTGTTAGTGAGTTGGGACAGTCTTTCATATGGTTGTTAATAGTTTGTAATCTTCTGACAACTGCATATATATATATATATATGCTTTAACCACTCTTCTAGTTCATTGTTGTTATGTACTTTTAATTAGTACCAGTATCAGACCTTTAGCAAAGATATTTAATGCAAAGATTTTTTCCCCTGGTGGACAGAAAATATCATATCTCTAATCAAATTCATTCAAAAATATTTTTATTTTTGAAGCATTAAATATGCTATTTATCAAGGTTAAAAGAACCTTGAACATCTACCCAAAACTTTCCTCACAACAGTCCTGTGAGGTAAAATGTATAAATATTATTATTTCCATTTTGTAGAGTGGGAAAAAGACTAAATAAGGTGTAATGATTTTTTTCTATGACTGTTGAGTCAGAATTGGACCCAGGTCCCTTAACTCCGAGCATACTACTGTCTACCATGCCAGGATGCTTTCTAAATTGGAAATTTTGGTTTTCTTTCACTTTGAAAAATACCTCTCTGGGAATTCCCAGAGTAGGACTGTTTACTCTCAGGAACTTCATTTTTAACACTGGCCCCCAGTGTTCAAGAAGGAGGAATGAAGAATTACTTCATCTACAAATTCCATTCAAGACTTAATTTCATGATCCTGTGAACCTCAAAAAGTTTGAGGATCTCTCCCTTAAGATATTTCCTAGAAGTCATACTCTTGTCCATTCAATTCAGCTTCCCTTTATTAATCATTTGTGTAAATAACAAATTATCGACAATTTGATTATTGTCATTTTCAATGTGACTTAGCAAGTTGACAAATTAGAAATAAATTGTATCTGGTCCTGGTTTGTTATTCCACAAAAACAAACTTTAAAAAAACATGCTCTCAAAGGTATTATTTTTCACAGGTTATTTTTTACTTCAAAGGGCACTTCCTCTTTATCTCTGCCTCAAAGTCCTGTCTTCCTTTAAGACCTGCAGCCTTAACACAATGTTTTGCATGAAGTCTAACCTCATTTCCACCAATTACTAGTGTCTTCTGTCCCAAAATACCTTGTATTTAATTCATTTGTATGTTTGTTTTAGTCACTATTTTTATTATTTATTGGATTATTTATGCACCTATTGATATCTCTACTTGTTTTGCACTTCTGGATGTAAATACTCAAAAGAGAATGCTTTAGTGTTTTTACTTATATTTCTAATGCTTGGCCCATCAAAGGTAATCAATAAATATTTTTACTTGATTGTTGATTACAAAGAAAGGATGCTCTCTTTATTAAAGTGACTCAAGAATTTGTTTCAACTGAAAATATGACGGTATTTTCAGATTCACGGTTTCTTGGCCTACAAATGGATCCAGCATGACCCAAATCAAATTAAAATGTCTAATTTGGAAAAATCCAATCCAATCTAATAAACATTTATAAAGCACCTGCTATGGACCAGGCACTGTGTTAAGTGCTGAAGATACAATTAATAAAAACAAAGATAGTTTCCACTCTCAAGAAGCTTATAATGTAAGGGAGGAGACAATACACAAAAGGAGTCAGGAGTGGAGGATGATGTAGAGAGGATACCAAGGGGTACCCATTTTGGAGCATCTTCATCTGCGGAGTTGTAATCAGGCAGAGCAGCTGATGCAAAGTAGGATGAGCTGAGTTCAGTGTCTGTTCTCTTTAAAAGAAACAGATGCTGCAATACAACTTAAATGTGTAGCCTATAAAAAAATTAAAACCAAAGAAGGCATTCAGAATAATTTAATACCCCATCACCATCCCCTCAGCCTGAGGGGAAGAGAGCTTGAAGGCTGTGGTATGGATCAAGGCTTGAGTTAGCAACATAGTGGTGAGTTTAAAAGTGATGAGGATATCTTGGGAGGGGCATCTAATTCCATGAATTTGAAGCTAGGCAGGGCAGCAAATGCAAAATGGAAATTTTAATTTAAAAGTCTAACAAAATAAAGATGCAATAAAACAAAATAATATTAATTTATGGTTTTCTAAGTCAATAAGCAGCTGAAAGGATTCATTTCTATTTATTTGACACCTTTTTATTTGACACCCGTAATGTAGAGGACAAATGACAGTTTTCATGAATGTAAAATAACAGTTCATTAGTGCTCACAAAATAGTAGTGTGTATGTTTGTGAGCCTTTTAAAATAGGAGAGAAGCCAAAAGCCTACATGGGTGTGTGTTATTCATGACTAATGAAGTGCAAGAAGATAAAAGGCCCCATCTGCACAAATTCTAGCTTTGACTAGCCTTTATAGTACTATCCTTTATGCATATTAAAATGCATAATGGAAATAATACATATATATAAATAATCTGAAAAGATAATTTGATACAAGTCACTCAATAGAACACTAAAATCCTGAAAACACTTGCCAAAGCACAAAAGGCAGGAGATGTAGCATGTCTGCAAATACATACAGGCTCAGTCTCATGTGAATATATTAAAATATATTGGGTTTTCATACCATGAAAAGCCTATGATGACAGATGTGCTACTGACAAATGTCTATAAAAATCCATGACTATATAATTGCATCCTCTAGGAGTTTTGGTAATTGTCTGCCAATGGATAAAAACCACCAGTTTACTCTTGCTCATAGATTTACTTTATTCTTAGGAGTTCCATCTAGGGATAAAGCACATGACTCTACATATATAATATTAAACATAAAAGTGCTTCTTTGTATGATAGAGTCAGAGATTTGGCAAAGTTAGAGAGTCTAGAATTAAACCCAGATCCTTCCACATATAGTTGATTCCTCACTTTTTTATTCTGACCTTTCAAATCCATTTAAAAATAATCCATTAATGATAGCTAGTATTTATCTAGCATTGTAATGTTTGCAAAGCATTTTCCATTTGTTATCTTCTTGCTATCTTCACAACAACTCACAGATAAGAAAATGAAGATGTTACTTGCCCAACTAATAAGTGTTTGGGGCAAAATTTTATTGCAGATACTCCCCAAACCAAATCCAGTATGCTTCTTACTTTACTGCTTAGTCTTAGGTACTGAAAATAAAACAGAAATAAAAGTCATTACCTTCCAAAATTTTACATTTCTCTCATGGTAGAGGTAGACAACATGTACACAGATAAATAAATACAAGATACATGCAGAGTAATTAATAACTTACTTTAAATAAGGGCATGAAAGAAAGCACTAACAGAATTGGAATGGAACATAGGAAGACTTGATGAAGGAGATGGTAACTAAGCTAGATCTTAAATGGAGCTAAAAACTGGAGAATTGGAAGGAAGGAGAAAACATTTTAAACATGGAGGAGAGTCCATGGAAACTTTCAGAGGTAGTAAAAGGAGTGTAATATATAAGGAACATCAAATTGTCCAGAATGACTGAAACATAGAGTGTGTGAAGAGTGATAATGAGAAATCAGTCAGGAAAGAGAAACTGGAACCAGACTGTGAAGGATTTTAAATACCTGACTGAAGATTTTCTATTTTATCCCAGAGACCACTAAAGACACAGTAGCTATTGAAGCTTGTTTAGAAAGGTAATGTCACAGTTATTTGGGGCCTTAGGAATAGCAATTTGGCAGAAGTGCAGGATGAACTGAAGAAGGGAAAGACTAGGAAACCATAATCTAGGTGAGAGGCCAATGAAAGATTGGATTAAGATAATGTCCATGGGAGGGGAGAGAAGAAAGCAAATGGAAAAGGCAATAGAGTAGAAAAATACACAGGACAAAGACCCCTGAGAAATTACAAGAATGAAAAGAGGCAGTGAAAGGATCAAAAATCAAGGAAGTTATGAATCTCTCTAAACTTTCAAAAGATTTTTTTTTCAAATTCTTCCTTAGGTTACCTTTGATATTTAGGAGGCAGAGCACATAAATAGCTGACTGTTCTTAAATACTTTGATGAGTATTACCATTCAGTGCTATAAAGAAGCCAAATATATCCTAACTAAAGCCCTTTTACACATGTATATTTTAAAGAAGTAAGATAACTACCAGGGCAGTTTTTATCTTTAAACTGATGTGGCAACTCATTTAAATATATTCTGAAAAATTCACATCTTTTTTTGATACACAATGTATATATGTATACTATATATGTATAAATTATGCATATTTTATACAATATATGTTTGCATGTATGTATAAAGGGCTAGCTAGGAAGTACAGTAAATAGAATACTGGACTAGGAAACAGGAAATGTATGAATTCAAATTGAGCTTTAGAATCTTACTACTTGTGTGATTCTAAGCAAGTCACTTAACTCTGCCTCAATTTCCTGATTTGTAAAATGAACTAGAGAAGGAAATGACAAACCATTCCACTATCTTTTCCAAAACAAACAAAAAAAAAAAAAAAAAAAAAAAACTCAAAAGGAATCATAAAGGGACAGAGTGACTGAAATGACTCAACAACAACAAGGAAACGTATGCATATATTTCAAATTACAGTCCCCAGATATAAATTGGTATAGAAAAAGGGGAACTGGCTCTGGAACTGGAAAACCTGAGATTAAATCCTGTCTCTGATGTTTATTATTTGTGTTATGTTGGGAAAATTAGTTCCTTAGTCACTGTGGGCTTCAGTTTTTTCATCTAAAAAATTAGGAGTTAAACTATATGACATCTGAAGCCCCTTCTAACTCCACAAAGTAATCCTTGACTTCAGACCATTTTATGGAACCATCACACAAAATCATCCTGATTTAAAATTCCAACAAATTGAGATGGAAGTGATTAGACCAAGAGATGTATTTGGTGAGCATATTGGCTGGAGTGGTTAATGACCAAATGGTCCAGTCACTGGGGTTAAAGATGATATCATTTGAAATAGTTGTATGGAAATGGAAATACCATTCCCTCCACAAACTGTTATGATTCAGTTTAATGTAATACTATATTCATAACCAAGTCATTAAAAAATATAAAAGACCATGTGAGTATTTCTCATGGTGAATATATTGTGGCTAGTTATTTTTAAGATAGATATATACATACTTCTATGAATGATTTATACAAACATACATTCATAGACAATTATTAGATACATATGTCATAGAGCTCAAAGGATTAATTACAGAGGAAAATGAATATATGTTGAATGAATCAACTAATCATCTATTTATTTATTGTTATTAAATCTTATTATTTTAAAATATATGCATGGATAATTTTCAATATTTACCCTTGCAAAACCTTGTGTTCCAAATTTTTCCCTCCCCTACATGGCAAATAATTCATTATATGTTAAACATGTGCAATTATTCTATATATATTTTCACAATTACTGCGCTGTACAAGAAATATCAGATAAAAAAAAAAGTTTTAAAAAAAGTGGGGGGAGGAAATAAAATGCAAACAAAAAACAACAAATATACTATGTTGTAGTCCACATGCAGTTCCCATAGTGCTCTCTCTGGGTTCAAATGGCTCTTTTCATCATATTATCATTGGAAATGATCTGAATCATCTCATTGTTGAAAAGATCCATGTCCATCAGAACTGATTATAGTATAATCTTATTTTTTGCCATGTACAATGATCTCCAATTCTGTTCATTTCACTTAGAATCAGTTCATGTAAGTTTCTCCAAGACTCTCTGAAATCATTCTGCTGGTCGTTTCTTATAGAACAATAGTATTCCATAACATTCATAGACCAGAACTTATTCAGCCATTCTCCAACTGATGGGCATCCACTCAGTTTCTAATTTCTTGCTACTACAAAATGCACTGCCAAAAACATTTTTGCACATGTGGGTCTTTTTCTTTCCTTTATTATCTCTTTAAGATACTGCTGGGTCAAAGAGTATGCATGGTTTAATAGTCCTTTGAGTTTAGTTCCAAATTACTCTCTAGAATAGTTGAATCAGTTTACAATTCCACCAACAGTGTATTAGTGTCTCAGTTTTCCCCTCCAACATTCATCATTATCTTTTCCTGTCATCTTAGCCAATCGGAGAGGTGTATAGTAGTACCTCAGAATTGTCTTAATTTGCATTTCTCTGATCAATAATAATTTAGAACATTTCTCTGATCAATAATAATTTAGAACATCTTTACATATTTTCATCTGAATACTGTCTATTCATATCCTTTGACTGTTTATCAATTTGAGAATGGCTTGAATACTTATAAATTTGAGTCAATTCTCTATATATTTTAGAAATGAGGCCTTTATCAGAACTCTTAAATGTAAACATTGTTTCCCAGTTTATTGATTCCCTCTAATCTTGTCTACATTGGATTTGTTTGTTAAAAAAAAAATAACAATGTAGTCAAAATCATCTATTTTGTATTCAGTAATGTACTTCTGTTCTTCTTTGGTTACAAATTCCCTCCTTTTCCACAGATCTGAGAAGTAAACTATCCTTTGTTCTTCTAATTTGCTTATAATATTACTCTTTATGTCTTTAAATCATGAACCCATTTTGACCTTATCTTGGCATATGGTGTTGGGTTTGGGTCAATACCTAGTTTCTGCCATACTAATTCCCAATTTTCCCAACAGTTTTTGTCATATAGTGAGTTCTTATTCCAAAAGTTGTCATTGGACAACTAATTGTTTATGATAGATAGATAGACACATACATACTTACATAATGCATATGTAAAAGATAAATACATAGATACATATATCATTGGAGCCAAAGGATTAATTGCAGAGGGAAAATCTGGGCTTGATTTCAGGGCAAGAAAATATAAAGGTTACTAACAACACTTACTCTTTCAGCACTTAATCTAGCATTTAGTAAGCTTAATTTATTGAAAGGGAAAACTTTCCCCATCCCCATCGGCTGCATCCATATGATCTCCTTTCCAGCCTATTCTATCTCTTATGGAAGCCCCTTCAGCAGCAGACTTCAAATAGATTAGATTCTCTAACTCTCACTTTATCATCACCTACTGAAAATTTTTTCTGGGGTTTCCTCTGCCTACAGTTGAATTTGTCTCACAAAGTTAATTGCTTTTAGAGCATATTTGATGTCTCTTGTCCTGGGTATGTTTTTTGAAGCTTTCCCTTAGTACCAAACTTCTTAGTTCCAGCTCTATGAGAATCAAAGACCTTAGAGTTGAAAGAAACATCAGAGGAATGACCTTTCAAATCTCCTTCCCATGCAGGAATCCCTCTAAAACATTCCCAACAGGTGGTCAACTAGACACTGCATGAGCCAAATTAGTGAAGTTCTTCCTTATGTTGAGCTGAATTTGGCCTTCCTGGAAACTTGAATTAATTCCCAGTAAAAGTTACCTTAAAACATTCTTTAAGCTTAGACAATTGGTAACCATATCTCATATAAAATACTCCCTTTCTGTAGTGTATATGTTTGGGTAAACCATTTTATTTCTCTGTATCTGAGAATTGTTCATCTACACAAGCATGATCTCTTCAAAGTGAGATTTTTATTAGTCAATAATGGCTATTTCTTGTACAAGAAACACATTTTATATTTACCAAAATGTTTTATAGGCACTATCTAACTAGTTTTTTTGTCTCTAGTTAAAACATGAAGTAGCTAGATAGTTCAATGTATTGAATTCTGGGCCTGGAGTCAGGAATTCCTGAGTTCAGATTCAGTCTTAGATATTTACCCCTGAGCCAAATCATTTAACCTCTTTTTTCCTTAATCCATTGAAAAAGAAAATGACAGTATTATTCTTGACCAAAAAAATGGTCCATGGACTCACAGAGGGTCAGACACAACTGAACTATTAAACAACAAACTCAAGAAGGACTACATAGTACATGGTCTACATACGACATGAAGTACACAGTTTTTGGAGTTAAAAGTCCTGTCTTAAATTCCAACTCTACCACTTAATTCTAATGTTGTTTTATACAATCAGTTTCTCCAGGTCCCAATTTCCTTTTCTTCAAAATGAGGGCTGGATTAGATAGCTTTTTAGTTCTTTTTCAGCTTTCAATATATAATCCCATTAGAAATCAGCAAATGTGTTTCCCAAAGTCTTTGTCCTTTTAAGGTGAAAAATTAATATGTGAGCTGGAAAAATTTTAAAGATAAGCTATTAGAAGTGGTCCCAATATTGAGGGTGGTTTTAAGAGATATAAGAGTTCTAGGGAAAATTCTTGACACCTAGGTAGAATGTGAAGCTTTTAAAAAAGCAAAAGATTTTCATTATAAACTTGTACAAACATTTCAAGTACCACTGGGGGATAACTCATATCTTCAACATAATGCTATAAAAAGGAATTATTCTGCTGCCAAAGAAATGATAATAACCTTTCTGAACGGATTTTCAGTGATTAGCATATTCCAATCTCATAAAACCTTTCCCATCCCAATCACTCTCGGCCCATGTTAGGATTACTAGGTGAGAACTCAGGTTGTCTGGACAGTGACAAGGTGAGAATTCAGGTTGTCTGGACAATTACAAGGTGAGAACTCAGGTTGACTTGACAGTTCTCTGGCTCAGACCTGTAAAGGGAGTTTATACCTTAGGAATCCTAGAAGGAGCAAGCTCATTGGTTGAAGTGGTTCTTCCCAGAAGCCCTTGCATTATCCCACGCCCATTCTCTGGGAGGATAAAAGAAGCAACATTGGGCCTGGAGAGCAGTCTGCCTGGGGAAGGACAAGAGCTGGAGGAGATTCAGAGCCAGGATTCAAGAAGAAGTCTCTGCATTACATCAGGCCTGATGGGGCTCTCTGCAGGAAGGGAAGTCACTTCTATGGACAAGAGTTAACAGCAACTGCCTGGAGACAACGGTTCACTACAGGAAGAAGAATCTGTCCAAGAGATTTGCGTTGACACAGCAGATCTCTTCCCAGAGAGCGATCCGGCAGCTTCTGGAGATGACAGCTCGCAACAGGCCCACAGCTGTCACTGTTCAAATTCTTTTCTGTTTTCCACTGACCATTTCCCTGTTCCTATTCACTTCAATCTAACCATGCCTCAAATCCCACCTAGGATCCTCCCAACTTTCCCAGCATGTTTGTTCTCTGATCACTTGCTCTATAGATTTAAAAAAAACCAACTTGTTTTCATCTTAAACTATTTCCTTCCATCATTTTGTACTCATTGAGACTTGACTCTAAAGACAAGCTTCCTTGACCATTCTTTCTAGCCATGATACACTAATTATAGTTGGGGAGTTGAAATATTACATATTTCCTATTGCTATTCAAAGACTTTCCTTCTACTACCATCACTGGTAATTAATATCTATCCATATCTTGACTCTTTTCTTCCCTGAGGAATTCAGTGATTTACTCAGAGTCTTTTTTCCTCAACTCCTGCCCTCATACTTGGAAATTTCAACAAGTATAATAACATTAAAATACTTTAACTTCTCAGTTTCCATGACCTGGTCCTCCACCCCACATCAGATATACATAAGGGTAATCATATCTTTCTCTGTCTCCCTTTACTAGATCTTCATCTAAGTCATTTCCCACAGACTTCCACTCCCACACCCTCAAAAACTCTTTCCTGAGCCCTCTTCTGTTTTGAGTCTATATCAGAGCTCAGCAAAGTAGGACCTACTGCTCCAATCTGTGTTTAGTTTTTTGCCTGTATTTTTTAATAAAGCTTTAAAATGTAAAAAATATCATCTTTTATCTTATCTGCATTTGGTCCACAGGTCTTCATTTTCCAATTAGTTCATTTGGGTTCCACTATCATCTCTTTGCTGAAGATACTCATATCTATTTATCTATCTCTACCTTTCCTCTGATCCCCATTTTTATATTTCCAGTTGTTTGTGAGATATCTCTTATTGTATGATCCATATATATCTTAATCTCAAAATGCTAAAACAGAATTTGTCTTCCCACTAAAACTCCCCTCCTCTTAATGGCAATGGAGGGTATTACCATCCTTCCAGTTAACCAGACTGAAAACTTAGGTGTCAATCTTGATTCAACCCACTGACTCTCTCTAGTCCACCTTTCCTCCATATCCATGCTTTTTCTGTATCTTGCCAATTCTGCCTTCATTACATCTCTTCATTAAAAAAATGAATGAACCTTTTTTTTATCTTATTACTCTGTCACTAACCTGGTGCAGGCCCTCATCTCCTCACACCTAGATTATAGCAATAACTCTATTGTAATACTCCATTGGTACACCAACCTGCTCCAAAACTCTTAGTACTCTTATCTTTCCTTCATTCAGCTAAGAATCTGACCATTATAAAGTACGAGTCTCACCCTGTCACCCCATTCCCAATCAATAAACTCCAGGGGTTCCCTATCACTTCTAGGAATAAATATTAAATCCTCAGTTTGGCATTCAAAGTTCTATAACCTGGTGGTTTCCAATCTTCCCAATCTTCATAAATGTAATTCCACTCTCTTTCTCTCTCTCCTTTTATGTCTGTTGATCCAGTGAAAGTTGCCTCTGCTCTTCCTCACAAAAGAATTCCATCTTTCTACTCAAAGTGTTTTCAAAGGCTGTTCCCAGAGTCTGAAAATTTCTCCCTCCTGATTAGGGTCTCCTGGCCTCCCTGGCTTCCTCCAAGTCCCAGATAAAATCCTAACTTCTAAAAAAAACTTTCATGGTTGCTAAATGTGATTCTAATACCCTATTACTCACTTAGTTCAAATTATATGTTATTATGAAATGAGAGACTCATAAATTTCTAAACTTTAAAAAATACAAATAAAAAAGGGAGGTTTACTTTGTCCTAACACAGAAAGATTCTGCAAAAATAATATAGTAGCACTTAGCTTCTCTAGAATCCCTCTTGTCCCATTTCGATATGGGACATCACAGCATGATAAATTAAAGAACATGGTGATTAATGTGGTCATCAGAATTCTACCAAGTCTGAGAGTCTGAGATTTTATATGACTTAGATGCTTTGAGCCCCAAGATGAACAATAAGATGCTTCAAGAAAGCCAGAGACAATTAGGTTCTGGGAGATTGAGGCAACTTGGTCTTATTTTGGCCTCCCTCCCTATACTCTGAATGTCAGGGAAACTGGTCCTGTAACTCCAGGTCTCCTTAATCTTAGTGCGTTCTCCCTTAGATTATCTCCCCCAATTTATTCTTTATATAACTTGTTTATACATAGTTGTTTGCTTATTATTTTCCCCATTAGAGTGTGAGCTCCTTGAGAATAGGCATTATCTTTTGCCTTTCTTTGTTTCCCCAAATAGTGGCTCATCAAAGAAACTCAATAAATGCTTTTAAACTTGACTTGTCTAGTATGTTTAAAAGAGTAAAATGCTTTATGAGTCATCCTGTACCTAAAGCAAGGCATGTGAAATTCATGCCATTAAAATTATTTTTTAGAGCTATGACATGGTCTCTAAAGGACCTATCAAAATATAAATATGCTATTCAGGAGTAATTTTTTTAATCTTGATTATTTTATCAGCACAAATTAATTTATCAGATTATTTTAGTTGTCTGAAGGTCCTCAGGGAAATTAACAACCCAGAATTTTCTTTTTCCTTTAAGAGTGACATTTTTAATAAGGTCTTAAAATTTGAGAACAGAAGTCCCATAATAAAGTACCTCTGCAAAGATTTAGATTTAGAGGTGCATGTCATAATGCTGAGGTATCCTAGGCATTTCCAAAGGTACTATAGGCTTGACTTAGAAAAAGTAGAATAAGACACACATTTTTTAGCTTTTCCTCATAATCAGAGACATATCTGGGGTGAAGAAACTGTGGTTTTGCTTCAGAGTGCCAATATCCTAGAGAACTTATTTTGTTTTTAGAACAATTCAGCGTCTGCCATACCTATACTTTAATAATCTTCAACAGCCTAAACACATCCTATTTCTTTTCCCAGTCTCAAGTTTTCACTCCCAAAATCCTATCATTAAAATGTCACTCACCAAAGTCCAAACTTCAGCTTCAACCTTCTCAGGGATATAGGCCAGATTCTATGGGGAACAGGTCACTTCTTGTCATTTCAAAAATTCCTGTCATCAGATTGTGTTTCACACTGGTACCACTGAAGATCAATATTCATGAAATCCTCCTTGTTTTTGCCCCCACAAGATAGAAATTTCTATTGATAGCTCTACTTAGACTCTTTCTGTTTCTGAAACTTGTTTACTTTTTATCTTGGGTGTACCAGGAAAAGGGACCTAGAATAAAAATTGGAATTAAGTAAAAAATAAGAACTCAAACTATGTATTAATCATTTGGAATTCCAATATAATAAATTTGTTTTGACTATTTTCCTGCTTGTGATAATAGAGACTAATAATGGCAACAATTCCTATTAAATTTGACAGAATGGTACAGTGAAAAAAGATCCTTGGATTTTGAGTGAGAAGACCTCAGTTCTATCATTCTTTGTGATGAAAATATTTCCCTATAAATTTACTCATCTATAAAATAGGAATGTTGAACTAGATGACCTCAGGTCTTGGATTACAGGTTAAGTAATTATCTTCCTAGCCTTTTCTCCATACTTCTGTTATTTAGTAGGGATGTATATAGTCAGAAAGTCTAAAGTTTGTTAATTATATTAGGACCTTATGTCCTTCAAATATTTAACATGCACCCTGAATAGCATAGATCTAGTTAGGGCAGTATTCTTACTGTCCTACAATCAGCATACTAATTCCCATTTTCATTCCTCAATCATGGTTTGTCTTTGTTCGCCACCCCCACCCCTCAATGTAATTTCCAATCTTGTGCAAATCCTACATACATATACACATATATACATATATATATATATATATATATATATATATGTATACATACATATATGCATACATATACATATATATACACACATATGTATATATATGTATACATACAAATATGCATACATATATATGTATGTTATTGACAGAACATATGCATAGGTAATTTTTCAACAAACATTTCTGTTCCAACTTTTCCCTTCCTTCTCTCCACCCCCTTCCCTAAATGGCAGGCAGTCCCATACATGTTAAACATGTTAAAGTATACCTTAAATACAATATATGTGTGCATATTTATACAGTTCTCTTGTTGCACAAGAAAAATCAGATTTAGAAAGGTAAAAATAACCTGGGAAGAAAAAAGTACAAGCAAACAATAACAGAAAGAGTATAAATACTATGTTGTGGTCCACACTCATTTCCCAGTGTTCTTTCGCTGGGTGTAGCTGGTTCTGTTCATCACTGAACAATTGGAACTGAATTGGATCCTCTCATTGCCAAATAGCCATTTCTATCAGAATTGATCTCCTGGTTCTGCTCATTTCACTTAGCATCACTTCATGTAAGTCTCTCCAAGTCGTTCTGAAATCTTAATGCTGGTCATTTCTTACAGAACAATAATATTCCAGAACATTCCTATACTATAATTTACCCAACCATTCTCCAATTGACGGGCATCCATTTAATTTCCAGGTTCTGGACACTACAAAGAAGGCTGCCACAAACATTCTTGCACATGTGGGTCCCTTTCCCTTCTTTAATATCTCTTTGGGATATAAGCTCAGTGGTAACACTGCTCAATCAAAGGGTATGCACCCTTTGATAACTTTTTGAGTGCAGTTCCAAATTGCTCTCCAGAATGGTTGGATCTGTTCACAACTCCACCAACAATGTATCAGTGTCCCAGTTTTCCCGCATCCCCTCCAACATTTGTCATTATCTTTCCTGTCATCTTAGCCAATCTGACAGGTATATAGTAAATCCTATTTATTCTTTAAGACAAAACTCAGATCTTAAAACTTCCATGTCCATGGAGTTTATTTTCCAATCACTTCAGTCTTTAATCAATTAGTCAGTCAGTCAATAAATGTTTATTAAGTCTTGTTATCTGCCAGGCACAATATTATCCTTGAGATATAAAAAAATAAAAGCAAAAAGGAGTTCTTGACCTCACAGGAATTTGTAATCTCATCAGGGAGGCACCAAACAAACAAAAATATACAAACATTCCAGTGGTCTCTTCAGTAATTGCCCCTTAATTTCTAAGACATTTAAAGTCATACCATATAATATATTACATTTAATTATGTTCAGTTAGACATAGTATAGTATACTAGACAGAATCCTGAAATAGAAGTCAGAAAGATCTGGAAAACACTGTGCATTAGAAATTTAAAATGCTATAAAAATATTAGTTATTATTGGTATTCTGTTTATAGTGTTCATTTTGTTGTTGTTGTTAAGCAGTAGTATTGTTTCCTCAAAAATATGGTAAATTACTTGAGAGCAAGAGTCTCATCAATGATTTTATATCCCAAGATCTGCTCTGTTCAGTTCACAGATGCTCAATTTGTTGATTCATTAAAGTAATAAAAATTCAAGGTAATATTTACTGAACAGAGGAAAATACTAAAATCTCAGCAACTTATTTTATCTGTGGTTGGAACTATCATTGATTTGCAATGGAGTTTTCTCAGAAAATAATATCTGGGAGGGACATCAAGAGGAAAAAAAAAAGATTAAAATTCTAGTTTAAAATGATTTTCAGGTCTCATCTAGTTGGGGGTTGGGTTGAGATTTGCTTCTTGTCACAGAGCCAAAAGATTCAATTGATAGGCTATTAAATGACTGTTTTGTTTAGACAGCTGATCCTCCACATCCAGGAAAGGCTCTACAGAGGTCCCTGAGGATAAGGAAATCTGGGAATATAATATGAATCATAAAGAGAGAAGGAAGGAAGGGAAATTGGAAAAGACATGAACACAGAGCTCTTTTTCTCTTTTGCTTTTCTAAACTCTGCCTGTTTCCACTCCCTGATCCTCATGACAAACATTCTCACAGCTTAATATATCTGAAGTCTACTGTACCATCCAGACTCTTATTTCTCACCTATGTAAACTCCTATCTCCTGCAGAGTTGCTATTTTCCAAAAGGCATGATTTAATTAGTTGAATTTTTAAAAATTATATTGAGATGGAAATAGTACACTTGTCACTCTAAAGAGAAACGAATTGTTAACACAAATTATTTAAAATATGGATTTGTTAACATAAATTACCAGAATATATGAAAGAAATATTTACAAGTGAAATTTCCAGATTTCCAAATACAATTGCAAAGAAATAATGGTGATATATAATATGTGGTTTCACCGATATTATGAAGTGGCTTACTTTACAAACTAAATATAACCAAAAAAGGGAACATTCAATGTTCAGTGAAGTTAAGAAAACAGAAACAATAATATAGAACTGGAATTGTTCCAATCATCCTCAATATCAATTTGACATCATACCAGAAAATTAACTAATGCCCTGATCCTCTACCAGGAAAATGAATTAAAGAAGTAAGAAATAAAAATAAATGTCTAACATATACTCTCTGTTATTTGTGTCTCAAAGAAAGGGAAACAAAGTCACTTTTCTTATATAATCATATTAAGTTCAATGCCCATTGATTGGAAAAAGACTGAATAAATTATATTTATGAATATAATGGAATGTTATTCTAGGAAATGAAAAATATAAGGAATTGTGCAAAATAGGAAGATTTTTAAGAATTATTGCAGAATGAAATAAACAAACACTGGAGTATTATTGAATATCTTTGAATCATTTGAAACATTGAATCTCCCTTTGCATCCTCCTGCAGTCTATCCCACACACAATAATCACACTTTATTTTTGCACCATACACCCTTAAGACCTTCTTTTCAAGAGAGGGCCCTTGTTCTAGCACTATATTAGAACTTTTTGGAAATTACTGGAAGCAAGGAAACTGGTCACTAGCAGAGATAACTCCTTCTCTGCCTTTTCCCCTTAATTTAAGCTACTTAACTGATCACAGAACATGAGCAAGATGGGAATCAATAATCCAATTCTTTCTGATGAAATGGAAGACCATCCTATGGCCTGCTCATTCCTTCTAAGGTTCTCCAATCTTTACTATTATTTTGCTTCTGCACCTTGAAGTTCTATGGACAAAGTCATTTGACTTATTTATATAATCTAAGATTTCTGGGTGTTGTTAATTATCACACTGCTGACTATATTTTAGAACTGTTGAATTAAGAGTGTAAACTTTTTGAAAGCAGGGACTGTATCAACTTTTCCATTTTTAATTTCAACACTTAGTAAAATGATTGGGATATTGTAAACCTTTGGAAGCATTTTTTCCATTTATTCATTTACATTGATTACAATGCAACAGTGTACAAAAAAAAGATCACTAAAAGCTTGATTTTTAATAATTAAAAAGCTAGTAATGATCCCAGAAAACAGTTGAAGAAACACTTCAAATGAGAGGGAAGAAATATTTGGCCATTTTAGTGAATATTTTTGTAATACATAAGGGTTTGATTTCAAAGGAGATGATAAAGACTTTCCAGAAATGGACATTTCTATCATTTCTAAAGTTATTATTACAATAAAATAAAGGAGATCAATAAAATACATATTCTTTATTTTACGAAAATTTCTCAAGTTGGTAATACAAAAGTCATTCATTGAAGAGAGATCAGGGGTTGGTAAAGTTGCACCAACCCAATCGAGTATAAACTATTAGCTTTGACATTGAAAAAAGAGGGTTCAAATCTATGAGATCAATCTCATTTCAAGCCATTCACTTTCATATGTTATACTGGGGAGTTGATGAGGAGAGGCTTTGAACAATATGAGTTTGCTTCCTTCTTTCTCCCCTGCTATCCACTTGATGAGGGTTCAGGGAATGAACTATTAAAAAGGGAACATTTCTGATGAATCTAGGCATGCATTCTTACCCTTTTTTGAGTCCCTTGCTAGGACACAAAGAATTCCACTCCAATCTATAATCCAATTCCTATAGCTACTTTATAAATGATTATCAATGCAGTCATGTGACTATCCCCAGCACTAACATTTCTGTTCCCTTTACCCCTGACACCTTCACTCTAGTGGGTACCAACACTATTCCAAGGATATTCCCTGGTAATTCTTATGGAGAACAGGAGGGTAGTTCCTCTAATGAGAGTTTCTCCCACCTGACCCTCAGTTGCCAATCATCTTCAATACCCTAAGTGTTGGGGACAGATCAGAAGTTCATTGTGTGTTTCTATTGAGAGAGCACCCCTGGCTTTCAGCAAGAAACTAGGAAATCTGTCTAGCTTCATGGTAAAGTCCTCCTTTATAACAAAGGCCTACACTCTACAATCCCATCACATTATTAGGGAAGACTCCAATGGATCAGAAATACCCCTGATCAGAGACTTTCTCCACTGCCCCATTATGCTACATTCTACTAAAAGGGATTACTATGCATCTTCCATTTCCTTTGTGCTTACATGCTTTACTCATGGAGCTTGCTTTAGAAGAAGTTACTCCCTTATTTCTCAGTCTACCTCTCTTCCTCTAAGGTCCAATTTAAATGCCGTTTTCTTTAAGAAGTATTTTGGTGAGATAATAATTATAGTAATATGGAAAGATAGGTTCTGTACCTGGACTTTCTTTGGTACTTGGAACTTAGCAGATTTTCTCCAACTCATAATCTTAGAAAGTTTCCTAAGCAAAAATGTCAAACTCACAGACCCTTGGCCAGAATCAAATTAAAATATAAATGGGAAATATTAAGCAAAATAAAAAAATACAATACTACAGATAATGTTGAAGATTACTTAGTCACTGTGCTACAAAAGAGCTCCATTTCTAATTGAGTTTGAAACCATTGGCCTAAAAGCCTGAAAGCTTAAGAGACTAGTCCAATGTTACACACACATTATTTATTAGGGGGGAGACTTGAACTCAGTTCTTCTTCTCTTTAAAGCAAGCACTCTAATCCACCATGGCCTCCCTAGTAGGTGTATTCTATCTCTGTATACATATTCATGTATACATATATATAACTAACAGTGTAGATCTATATTTAATACTGATTATTACAATTAGTAAGACTTTTAGTTAAAATTTATGTTACCTGAGTTTGCAAATCATTTTACATAATTCTCATAACAATTTTGTAAACAAGTTATCTCAAAGATACCATTATTGCAGAAAGTGATGTAGACATAAATTAAATCATTTGCCCAGAGTCACCCAGTTAGTAAGTGTCTGAGTCAAGATTTAAAGTCATGATTTTCTGGAATCCAAGTCCAGCAGGCTATCCACTATTGCTTTGCATTTATTTCACTCTCCCTTGTGCCAAAGCTGTTTTGGCACTCGACCTTTTCCCATTAAAATGCTAAGTTCATTTACAGCAAAACCTATATGCCTACTGATGCTTAAAACTCAGCAAGATACCTTGCTTATAAATGGTATTTGATAACATTTACTGAGCTAATCTGAAAAAGACAATGCAATAGCATAATTCCATTAATCTATATAAGAGATCCTAATAATCAGGTCTTTTCATCAGCAAGACTAAGTATGTTTTTATGCAAGTTGCTTTTGGAAGGCAATGGAAAATCAATTCATTTTTAAGGACTTGTGTTATTTCAGCAACTCTAGAATATGTTCAAAATTAGATGTGGCCTTTTCCTTCATTCCTTTTCTCTTCTACTTTTTATACAGAGTCCCAAGTTGATGTTTATAACCAGCTGCCATGATTATGCTTCTGAGTACTGCAACTCCCCTGAAGCATCAAAAGGGATAGTTACATAAAGAGGAGCTTCAAAAGTATTGTGAGTCTGATTGAGGACTCAACTCAGAGAAGATGAAAATAATTCTGACTGTCTTAGTTAATGAAGTATGAAAAGGAAATTATAAAATATTTGGAAAGCATGAATTTAGAGGGTTCAATGGCTAATGTGCTAGTTCCTCAAATCTAAACTTTTTTTTTCTTAATGTAAAACCTTCTTCACTAAATCTCAATTATGATCTGTTCTTTTTTTCCTCACTTGCAGATTATTTAAGGAAAAATTATTAGGAGTCGGCAATAGATTACCTAAATCATTAGTCAAAAGTAAATCTTGTCATGTCTCCAAACTTGAGAAGCTTAAGTTTTATTTTGCCAGAATTATTTTTATTTATATGATATCTTTCAGGTATCAGCAAACAGACAATCTAACAATGGATAAACAATGATTAATCAAAATGTTTAAGTCAAGGGGGTCATTTTTATATTTCTCCATATTTCTACACCAGAAGGTTCAAAGTTCTAATATGCAAATAAGACCTAGAAAAGGAGGTGTTGACCAGGTCCTTAAGTACTCATGATCTAGAATTGCCCAGAAAGAGTTGATGACAATTTTCAGCACCCCTGGTGCCTGTCAAGAGGAGGATATATGCCAGATAGTCAGCTTGATAGGAAAGGACACATAGAGGCAGAACATGAAAACTAAATGGGTTTATTAACCCATTCTGGCTCATTCTAGGATGGAATGTAATAAACAGAGTTTTGGCAACAGCAACTTAAGCTGAGGGACTAAAGAGAAAGATGAGGGATATTATTGAAACAAATAAATGGCCAGTACCTGATCCAGAGAGATAGCAAAAATATTATTTACAACTCTAGAAAGAGCTCTATCTTTCATCTAAACAAATATATACAATAAAGTGCTTAATAAATTGTAAACATACTCATAGAAGTACATTCATGTTTTTTTTTAATATTTTGTAATATATACAAGGAGGGAAGGAGGGGGAAAAACATTTTCCCCTTACTTCCCTTGTTTCCAAACACATGAAGAAACAGTAAAGACATAGAAAGGAAGCCTTCCTGCCCTGACTCTGTATGTTTATAGAACACTAAAAACAGGTCTTTTATCTGCCGCTTTGATGAATGTCTTTGGTCCTATCTTGTAGTCAGGGGTCATTATCCATTTCCAAAGACATTTATTTAGATATTTTAGTGTAGTCTGTTGAAGACTGTCTAGGAAGGATGCCTTTATCCACTTTACATGCACACACACACACACACACACACACACACACACACACACTTCTTTAAACTATGTGGTTTCTCTCTTTTTAAAAGTCTTGAAAGTTTTTTTTTTTTCCTAATTTCTCTTAACCCCAACATTTGTCTCTTATCACAGTGTTTCAGCTTCAAGCTTTATCCCATAGTTGTATTTAAACTTTCCTTATGTTTTTGGAAGAAGTTTCTGGACACTGACACACTTAAATTACTCAAATTTGTCTAGGACTAGGATTGACTGTGAGTCTCTGCTACCAGCAAGGCATTAGACAATGTTCTAAGTGCCCTCTTTGCTTTTCCTAATGATGCTATTCTTCTCAGAGTGCTGAGGGAGATCATGGAAGAACTGAGGAACAGCTTGAAGGTAAAGATCCTTCCACTCGTTTACCAGTTATGTTTCTTAAAATTTTGGAAATTAGAATAAAGGGTTGAAGGAAATGAGAGTGAGCTAAGAAATGTAAGAGCAGTCTTCCTCAGAGATATTTTCCATTGTAATAGGCAATTTGCACTATCTCTTCCTCCCCCTCTCTATTTCCGGTATGTTCAGTGAATCACAGAGTTCTGTTGAAGAATCACATTTTATGTTTCTGAAATAGATTCTTTCCTTTCTAATCTCACTACCACCATTAAACTCCAAACCTATGTCACCTTATTCCTAAACAATGAAAATAACATCCTATTTGTCTTTTATACATAACTAAGATTAAACAATCCAACAATTATTAAGCACCTATTATGTACAGTGAATAGTGTCCATGTTTTCTCTCTTCCAAGGTAGCATAAATACATACACTTATGTATATATTCTTTTATCATATACATATCTATGCATATATAAATAAGTAGATTAAGTTTAAAGTTCTAACATTAATATATACATAAATATAGATGCAAATGCATGTATATATTTGGTATACATATGTATTATATTATATTATATTATATTATATTATATTATATTATATTATATTATATTATATTATATTATATTATATTATATTATATTATATTATATTATATTATATTATATTGTATTATATTATATTATATTGTATTTTATTGTATTTTATTGTATTTTATTGTATTATATTGTATTATATTATATTATATTATATTATATTATATTATATTATATTATATTATATTATATTATATTATATTATATTATATTATATTATATTATATTATATTATATTATATTATATTATATTATATTGTATTTTATTGTATTTTATTGTATTATATTAATATTAGAGATAGTGATAAGGATAGTATCTGTGACTTCATTGATGTACATAATTTCCACTTGAAGAAATACTTCCTCTAGCAATGCAACTCAGGGATTTCTTTAGCAATCATGGTTTTGGAAAAATGATTAGAACCTTGGGAGGTTAAATAACTTTGTAATGCTGCCATCACATATCACATTATATTTTATATAATATCATATAAATTATATTTATATCATATCATCATGTGATATATCATATTGTTACATTATAATATGTCAACTGCATTAATTGTATTATGTTATATTCTACTATGCCACATTACATAAGGAAGATATTGTTTCAGCGAGGTCTTTCTATTCCCAGTGTTGGTGGAAGTGAGAGAATTTTAAGAGATGGTGCTGTTAAACTATCACACTTAATATGCCAGCAAATTTGGAACACTCATCATTGATCACAAGATTGGAAAAAAGTTTAAATTTCAATCCTATAAAAGGGAATTACTAAAGAATATTCAAATTACTAACAATTCTACTCATTTCACACCTCAATGTAATACTTAATATTCTACAAACTAGGCTTCAGCAGTAAGTGAGCCTAGAATTACCAGAAGAGTAGGTTTGAATAAAGAAAACGAACTAGAAAACAAATTGTTAACATTCAATAGATTATGGTGAAAGCAAGGAAGTTCCGGAAAAACTTCTACTTCCGCTTCAGTGACTATCCATTGTAGTCTTTGGTTTTATGAATTACAACAAATTGTAGCAAATCTTCAAAAAGGTGAAGTATTAAATCATTTTACTTGTCCCCTGAGGAACCTATATGTGGGCTAAGAAGCATCAGATAGAACCAAACATGGAGCAATTGATTGGTTCAAGACTGGAAAAAAAAATACACAAAGGTATGTATATTGTCGCCTTAACTTATATACAGAATACATCATGCAAAAGGCCAATATGAACAAATAAAAAATAAGAATTAAGATTGCCAGAATAATTTCAGATATAGTGATAATCCTACTCTGGTGGCAGAAAGTAAGGAAGAATTAAGAAACTTCTTAATAACAGTGAAGAGGAAAGTATAAAATCAGGTTTGAAACTGAAAATTAAAAACAAGCAAACAAACAAGAAACTAAGATCATGGCATCTGGACCCATCACTTCCTGAAAAGTCAAAGGAGAAGAACTGGAAGCTGTCTCAGATTTCATGTTCTTGGGTTTAAAGATCATTGTGAATGGTGATTGAAACCACAAAATTAAAAGGTTCTTCAAGCATTGGCTTAATTGATCTCCGTTGTCCAAGGGACTCTTAAAAATCTTTTTCTTCAGCACCACAATTCAAAAATATTGGTGCTCATTTTTCTTTATAGTCCAATTTTCACAGTCATACATCACTACTGGATAAAACAAAAATGTAGCTTTGACTTTATGGACTTTTATGTATTATACTCTAGTCTTTTTCTTTTGACAAAGAAACACACATGCAAGAACAGTGGCAGCTCCAATTGTGGCCCCCTTTATGCCTCCCTTATGCCATGGTTGAGATTCTTTGTCATCTCAACTCACCCAATCCAGTCAAATTTCCATTGTCTGAGGTGCCATGAAATTGATGACTTGTTTGCTCAGTCCCTTGATAGCTTCTCCAGGAACTGTTTGAGACTCAGTCCTTCCATAGTCAAAACAAGCCAAGAATTCCATTCTGGTCTGCAGAACTTTTTATTCTAGCTGTTTGTGTCCTAGGAGGAGGGGAGGACAAAGTACACTCTAGACCAGCTTTTTTTGTTTAGAACAAAAAAGTTAGCAAAAGTTACTCAAAAAATAGTCAAAATAGAAAACTTTTGTTCAACGTCTTAGCTACTGCCTCTTGCAGTTGGGGATGCAATCAAAAGATAAAGAGACCTCAAACTACCTAATTGTGAGAAATGTACATATCAATTAGCCCTTGAATCCATCTATTTTCCACAAGGCAAAGGGACAGAACCACTTCTCATTTCCTCTCACATCTTGTTCACACTTGTGAAGACCCACTACCTTTTTCCTCTTTATTTGAAGTTTATTTTACACGATTTCAACTACAATCTAGCTCCAAACTACAGGACTTGAATTATTGTTATAGCCTTCCTCACCTCTGTGGCTCTAAATGTAAAAACTCCAATTTAAATGTTAGTATATTTCTTTCTCTGATAGAAAAAAAATTAGTTATTAAACTGGTAACTGATTCTCTGCATGAAATGTTCATTGTTGATGATGAGATATTCACCTCAATACAGGTGAATGTATTGAGCTCATAAAATAATTGATTTAAAGCTAGGAGGAAATGTAAAAATTATGAGTCAAGAGAACATAGGGTCTTAGAGCTATAGCTGGAAAGAACCTCAAAAGTTGCCTCCTTTATTTGATAAATAAGGAAACTGAGGCCCAGAAAACTTGAAAAATGTAAGTAACAGAAATTTGAAGTCCTTACTGTCTGTGTCATTCATAGGGCAAGGAATTGTGTATCTATTGTGCTATTTCAATAATGGTATTATTGTCCTCAGCAATTATTCATCTCCTGAATTATTATTCACTTCTTCACATGTTTATTTCTTTTCTTCAAAAATAGGTTAAAATCAGGAATGATGTCATATTTTATTTTTCATATCTTCCTCAGTTTCTCACAATAAATTTCTGCAATGATTTCTACATCGATATATTTTCAACTTGGACATATTTCCCAGAATGTCATTCTTGAATTTTGAAAGAGCCAAAGAACATCTCCATCTAGATAATTACCTGCCTTATAAACTCATTCTGTCTAAAATAGAATTCAACTTTCCCCCAAACCTCCTCTTACTCCTAACCTACTCCATTCTTCCTAGTCACAAGGGTTATATCCTGAGTCAGATACTAAGACCTCTAACTTTATATCATCTTTCAAAAGCATTTTTTTTCTTTATACTGAGGCCAGTATCTGAATTTAGGTCCTTATTTCCTCCTTTTTAATTGGTCTCTCTGCCTTAAGCCTTTACTTGTTTCTAATTGACCTCCTATCCAAAATACTTTCACTATAACCTCAGGGCTGATCATGTTAAGGGAGCTTTCCCCTGCTTAAAAATCTTCAGTGGTTACCTATTTGACTCAGGGATAAAAATTGTACTACTCAACTTGGAATTTAAGAATCTTCACATTGAAGTTATACTTTTAAAATTTAAAATACTCTTATGTATAGTGGCAGCAAGAGTTTCCATAAATAAAGGGTAGTCAAATGACTACCACATTTGGCATCACAACCACCATTCATTACTATAAAATATCAAATTTTTTGATGTATATGCCAATAAAATGTTTCCTTCAAAATGAGTCTCCATTATAAAAAGATACCTCTCTCAGTTTCTTTGTAAAGCCTTTCCTGGACTATTGGAATAATATACTGCGTCTCCCCTTTTCACATTACTCCTTCCTCTCCATACTTGACATAACTGACAAATTAATTATCCTAAGCCATAGTTCTCACACTGGACAAGGAACTTAAGCTTATCTAACCTTAATATCCTCATTTATAAAAGGTAGATAATAATAGCAACTATCTCACAGAGTTCTTGTGAAGACCAAATTAGATAATATGCATGAAACAAAACCTTAAAATATTATGTAAAATCAACTATAATTATTATCATTTAACTCCCTTGTTCATTAACCTTGAGAGACTCCTACATTTAATTAATCAATCAAACTAGCATTTATTATGTGCTGACTGGTTGGCACTTTGCTAGAAAATGGGAACACAATGACAAAAAAAAAAAGAAAACCATACCATACCTCAAATGGTTTACAATCTATAATAAGAGACTCTCTTTATCTATGTGTCTCTGTGTGTATATATGTTTGTATACATACATATAAAACACAGTTTATAGTATATATTATATGATGTAATATAATGTATAGTATAATACTTAATGATATATAATATAATGTATAACATAACACAAATATAATATATTATTATAATTATTAAATTGTATGTATAAGTATATACATGTATTGTATATATATATATACACTTATATTTTATGTGTATATTTACATGTGTGTGAATAGACAAAGTATATACAGAATAAATACAAGGGACAAGGTCATGAATATCTTTGAATGCCAGAGTAATTTGTATTTCATTCTAGAAATAAGGGAGCTATAATGTACTATAAATTGTTCATCCAAATCAGTATCATATCTCCAGCCTCCTTTGTGTATGTTATCTCTTCCCTATTCCCATCAAAAATTCCTTGAGCATTTAAACTGTTCTTTACTGATTTCTAGACCCAGCCTTTGCATATACATTATATATTATACATTATACATAGGAGGCATAAAGTACATGTCTATTGAATGTGAATATCTTATGAAAAAGCTTTTTTTTTACTTCGAGAAAAAAAAATAGTGTCTTCCTAACAATTCTCTTCTTGGCCCTAATTTTGTCCTCTGAGAACAAACTTGTTTCCTCTTTTTTGTAATCACTCTAACATAGTATGATGAAAAAAGCATTAGGTTTAGAGTTGGAGGGTTTGGGTTCAACTCTAACTTCTATGACTGCCTGAACATAGTGCCTGAACATTCATGACTGAATGAATAAGTAACTTTATCTCTGGGTTTCAGTTTCCTCATCAATAAAATGAAGAAATTAGGCAAAAGGACTTCTAAGGTCCCTTCAAGTTTCAAATCTCTGACAACTCAAGCATCAATATCTGTGGAAAACCTTATATGCTCCCTTCACTAAAGTTATCAAATCTGTATATGTCTTGTAGGTAATGTAGCTATTGATAAACACATTGTCTCATCCTTAGACTACAAAGCTTTTTACAAAAGTAAGGAAGATTTTTTGTCTTTCTTTGTATCCCCAGCACTCAGGACAAAGCCTGGCAAAGTAAATGTTTAAGAAATGTTTATTGATTAATTAATCAATTGATTGAATAGAATGTTATTTACTATAGATGATATAAGAAAATATGAAAAATTCAAGGAAGTCAAGGAAAATATATGAAATGATATAGAATAAAGAAAGCAATATCAAAAAATGTCATGAGCCAATATTGGCTAGAACTATATAAAGCAGACAAGACTAAATAGCAATAATTCTTAGATTAAATAAAATAGATGCTGGTGGGAGTAACTTCTTTTTTTTAAATTTATTTAAAATTTTTTCCACAGTATATATGCATGAGCACTTTTTTTAAATAACATTATCCCTTGTATTCATTTTTTCCAAATTATCTCCCCCTCCTTCCTCTCCCTTCCCCAGATGGCAGGCAATCCCATACATTTTACATATGTTGCAATATAACCCAGATACAATATATGTGTGTAAATACCATTTTCTTGTTGCACATTAAGTATTAGATTCCAAAGGTATAAGTAACCTGGGTAGATAGACAGTAGTGCTAACAATTTACATTCACTTCCCAGTGTTCCTTCTCTGGGTGTAGTTATTTCTGTCCATCATTGATCAACTGGAAGTGAGTTAGATCTTCTCTATGTTGAAGATATCCACTTCCATCAGAATACATCTTCATACAGCATTGAAATGTACAGCGATCTTCTGGTTCTATTCATTTCAAGGAGTAACTTCTTAAAGATAAGCAAAATACCTCTCTTTTCCTTCAACAAATGGTAGCTGATTAGAGTTGCAATTATTTACACTTTTTGGTACTACTTTACTTACCTGTTTAGGGGGAAATGATGTTTTTTGCTTCTATTTTCTTTTTGCTAGTGATAAATGAATCAATAATAAAATAGAAGAAAAGTATCCTGAAGTGTAAGCAATAATTTGTCTTTTTCAAGGAGAGTTAAATTCCATTAACAACAATGTCATTTCAAAGTCTTCATTTTTAAAATACAGTAATAGGTGAATTTGCCAAATTGGTTTCTGAAAGCAAATTTTAATATTAATAGTAATGAGGTAGCTATTGAACATTTCAACATATAAATATGAATATATGAATGAGGCATCATAATGCAGTGAAAGTGTGCCTGGTTTAGAATCAGGGAACATGAGTTTGAATCTTTTTTTTCTACTGCTGTAGAAAGGCCACCTGCATGGCCTTGAGCAATCCTTTAATCTCTCTAGGCCTCCAATTTCTCAATTATAAGGAGAAGAATTGGACTTGATGACTTCTAAGGACCCTTTAAGCTTTGAGTCTGTATATCTATGCTAATAGTACATATGAACAATATACACTTTTACTATACACATATTTTAACACCCAAGAGATTTTCTTTGACTTGTTACAAAATTGCCTGGATTAATTTATACCTTAATACTTCTTGCTTTGTGCTGTGAAATTGCTTTCCCAGATGATCCTAGGACACTAAGGAATTTTAAGCCTACATACAAATAATCTGGCAGATACAGTATACTGAATTCTTTTCTTCCTCCATTGGCATCAACATCAGGGGGAAAAAAAAGATCTGGCTCCCTTCTTGAATTTATCCAAGTTTCTTCTTCACTGTCCAATGGTGGATGACTCTGTGTAAGCAGCTGAGACTATAGAAGGTAGAAACTGCAATGTCTTGATACTAAAAAAATTGGTTAAATACCTCAGCACTTTCCCATTTCAAAAATTCTTTTATTTTTTTTTTTTAAAAAAAGACTATTTCAGCTTTAATTATATTAAGTATTAACCTAAAGGGGAAGGAATCTTATTCAGATCTCTGTCATAATAAGATAATAGCATAGTAAAATTTAATTTCTGGCTGCAAAGATTTGGGTGAGACTCCGTTTTGAAAACTGTTTCAACATTTTTTTAAGGGCAAGGGGAAATAACAAATATCCCATGTATAAAAAATAAATGAGGAAAGAACTTAGCTAGCTAGGGTACTTAGAGCTGATAAAAATCACATCATATTTACAGATGTGCCCAAGACTGAAGATCAATTCAGCCTTTTGGCAGAAGTAATGGTTCAGAAAACCAGCCAGTGAAGGGAAAGGCATGCTGTTTTAAATGCTTAGATTTAACAAGATGCTATTAGATATACTTAAGGTAAATTGCCCCAAAGGTGAAAAGAAGAAGCACTTCCTTTGAGTTAGCTCAACAAATTGAGCAGTTTCTTTGAAATCCAGAATGTTCTCTGGTGGAAAAGGTGATAGATTAATGCAATTATTGCCTATTTTTTCCCTAAGTAATATTTCTTTCTTAGTTGTCCTTTTACATGGATGGGGGCAAATGAACTGATCTTTTGGGGGCAGCTAGATCTATGATTTCATCAGTGTGGGAAACTCCCAGTGCAGGAACAGCTCCACTAATGCAGACAAGTAACTCATCTGTAACTTAAAGGTTTGAAATTTACCATGGAACAATGACCCATTTAGTGGTTGGTCACCATGCTAGCATGTATTAAGATCAAGGCTTAAAACAAGATATTCCTCTACCCATTAAGTTACATTGCTTCTGTGATCATCTTTACTCTAGGGTTAAAATATCAAGGCTGTGACCTTAAGGTGGTTGCCCATAAATTTGCTCATGAAGTACAATAGTAAATTCAGTCAACCATGGAGAATACAGTCTCTTCCAAAACAACATAATAAGTATAAGCATAAAATTAGGAATGGATCTAGTCACTCTGTTATGTAACTGAAACATTGTATCAAATGATACCCCAAAATATAGCGAGAGATCTATAAGACACAAGAAAAGAAATAAATGACAAAAGTATTGTCAAAGGTTGATTTAGAAAATCCTATGGAATAAGAAAAGAAATTAATTAAGACAGTCAGTCAGTAAACATTTATTAAACTCCCACCATGTGCTAAGTACTATGCTATACTATAAAGAATTAGTAAAATAACAGATTTTGAATTTTTAAAATCTGTTAATTTATTAACATATAGTATATCTGACTTTGGCCCCTTTTTCTTAGGATCAGGTCTGTTACATTCTTCATTTTCAGGGTGTTATGGGTTAGAAAATCTCTCTTCCCTGTCCTTGGTTCATTCCCTACTGTCTATGTATCCCAACCAATTTAAGGACTGGGTGATAAACAATCTAGTTCTGTTTAACCACTTAATATCAGATTACCTTTTGTAAAGGGATATTTACTTCAAAAATATAGCCAAAATTACATGTACAAACATTTCTGCCAAACCTCAGAAACAATTTCTTCACACCTCCATGCCCACCTCATTCTCTAAGAAGTTAAGAGATTTAAACTCAAAGACCGGCTCATTTTCTACATAGCATTAGTCCCACCAAGCTTCATTACAAAGTTAATACTGCTGGCTTTGGTTAGACTGAGGGTTTTGCCCATGTTCTTCAGGGCATTGCAATTAGACTGACTACATCAAGCCTGGATTTCTGGACTCCTGGATCCCTACAACTAGTTATTCCTAATCATGAAAGACTCTACTTCTTGAACCTAAAATGGAAAAGAATAATGCAAAGGACCAAAAACGTAGACCCACTCTTGGGGCCCACATACCCTAAAAGGAAGAGAAAGAAAAGATAACCCTCTAAATATATAAGACCCTCTATACCTATTTACATAATGTGAGTAGAATCCTTTACCCTCAATCCCAAATGCTGCAAAAATTTCTCTGTTGTTCTGACAGGTTTAAGACACTAAAAGTTGCATTTATACATCCAAAGGAAAGATGATGCTCTCAACCATATGTGACTGGCCAAAAAAGAATGTCTATAGGTATTCTAGTCATCCAGTCTCTTAGAAGCAGAACTTTAGTTTCTTCCACATGGATGATACCATCTTAGGTCTATTAAAATGAACATGACAAAATCCAAGAGGAACTCATAGAGAGGAAAATTACATTCAAAACAATTACAAGATTAATAAAATACCTTGCAGTTAATCTTTTAAGTCACACTTATTATCTCCACATATAAAATTACAGAATGCTTCTTAAAAACATAAAGAACATTTTGAATAAGTGTCAGACTATTCAGTGTTTATGGCTTGTTGCACTGATATAATAAAAATAATAATACTAACAGAATTAATTAACATATTTAATACTCTGCCAATTAAATTTTTTCTGTAAAGAGATAGACACAATAATAACAAAATTTGTTTGAAGAAACAAAATATGTAAAGCATTGAAGAAAATAATTTTAAAGTAAGAATTAAATTAGAATAGTGTTTTCAGATATCAAACTACATCACTATTTAGCATAGTTCAAAAAATAGAAAATCAAATTAATGGTGCAGAATAGACAAAAAATTAGAGATAAATTAATTCACCAATTTGCTATTCGATAAAAGCAAAAGCCATTGTCTAGAAAAGAACTCCCTTTTTAACAGAAAAAAAAAATGCTTGGAGAACTAGATAACACTATAGCAGAAATTACATTCGAATCAACATCTTGCGTGATCTACCACAAGAAACTTAAAATGGATAGTTAACCTGACTATTAGAGATAAAATCACAAAACACAAAAAATAGAAGATTAGATACTTTTCACAGTTACATCTGGGTAGAAGGAAATGAATTCTTAACTAAATAAGGATAAAGGTGATTATAATAAATAAAATAGAGAATTTCAATGATGAAAAATTGAAAAACATATAAACAAAATTCATACAACTAGAAAAAATGTAAAGCAATTAGTTGGGGGAAAATTTTATTAAATTTTTTAAAGAGTCTGGTAACTTAGATCTATAGAAAACTAATAAAACTTTTTTAAAAATTCCTTAATAGATGAGAAGATAAAGGATTTTAACAATAGTTCTCAAAAGATTTTCAAGCCATTGAAAACTACATGAAAAATGTTCCAGATCACCAATAGGAGAAAGACATATCAAAACCACTCTGAAGTTTCATCTCTTACCTCTCTTGAAAATTGGAATAAATATTGGAGTGGTGTAGAAAGATGAACATATTTACATTCATAATGGAATCGTAAATTAGTATAGTCATTCTAGAGAAGATTTGGAAGTTACATGTAAAGAAGATATCCATAATGTCTATAATCTTTGGCTAGACATTTCACTGGTAGAT
Source organism: Sminthopsis crassicaudata (assembly GCF_048593235.1). NCBI lineage: Eukaryota > Metazoa > Chordata > Mammalia > Dasyuromorphia > Dasyuridae > Sminthopsis > Sminthopsis crassicaudata. The sequence goes on along the minus strand of NC_133619.1, from coordinate 310,184,644 downwards.
AAATAAAACACGGTTTTAAGTCAGAAAAAGTCCCTCTAGGCAACTTAATAAATAGACTACTCCAATAGGTAATAGTGAAGAACTATAAACAAAATAGAGGCCCATGATTAGGGAATGACTAAAGAAGTTATGATGGATAAATACAATGGCATTTTATTATGCTAGAAAAGACAATACATATAATTAATACACAGAAATATAGGAAAATTTACATGAAAAGATGCCAAGTGAAGAAAATGGAACCAGGAAAATATACATAATGACAAAAATAATGTAAATAGAAAAAAAATGAAACAATCAAAATTAAATCCTGTAAAATTATAATGACTAAGTTTGACTTTCAAAGAAGAGATATAAGAAAACACTTTCCCATACTTCTTGGCAAATAAGGGTGATGTGGGGCAGATTGAATGTGGAACACTACATATAATGTCAGATTTTTTTTTTATGTTGGCTGATTTTGTTAAACTTTTAAAAATTCTTTTGTTATTTGTTATAAAGGATGACTCTCTGAGGAAGAAAGAAAAGAATTATTCTGGAAAATATAATTAATATAAAAGTTATTAATACAATTTATAAGGAAAAACATGAGAAATGTTTAAACAATAAGACTGAAATATCTATCCTTTCATATAAAGCAGTAATAGTTCCCAAATTTCATTTAACTTTTTAGATGATTATATTTTATTTGTCTCAAGGACATTGTAACAGTTTAAATAAAACTGTTGACTCATAAGAGTTTCTTTTCCTTCATCTGGATCCTTCGAATGCTTTTGATTTAATATAGTATATTCAGGTAGAATATGTGTGTGTGTGTGTGTGTGTGTGTGTGTGTGTGTGTGTGTGTGTGTGTGTGAGGGAGGGAGAGAAAGAAAGAAACTGTAATATTAAAATTATCAATGAACTACATTCAAGACAAAAATATGAAAAATAAACAGGCAATTCCCTCCAACTCCTTTTTCTCACTGAATTATAATTTCCTTGGTTTCCTATTTTCTTATAGGAAAAATTATAAAATTATACTATTATTAAATTATATAATATGTTTAATATTAGTATATTAAATAGTAACTTATACTATCTAGAAATTAAAATTATATTTTTCCTTTCTACTTTGGAAATTCAGTTCCTATCATAATAATTATGCTTGAAGCTTGGCCTCTGGGAACAGGTGATTTCATTGGAACAAAGAACAGTATAGAAACTCCCTAATCAATGTAAATCTATATCTACTCTGCAACTTATCATAAATTGACATGTAAATAATGTTTTAAGATTTTCAAACTACTTAACAATCATAATTCCCTTTGGTCCTCACAACCTTTAGAATTAAGTGCTAATTTTATTTCCATTTTACAAATAAGGAAATAGGGTCACAGAAGACCTAGATTCAAATCCTTCTCCAACACTAGGTAGTGTTATACAGGTTATAATTTTGGAAAAGTCTTGACCTTGACTTTTTCCTTTGTAAAATAAGTGTATTAGACTAGCTGACATCTAAAATCCTTTCCAGAGCAACATAAAGAATAGATAAATTACTAGACCTGGAGTTAGAAAGACCTGAATTCAAATATGTCCTCAGATACTTACTAGTTGTGTAAACCTGCTCAAGATCTTAATGCTGTTTGTTTCACTTTCTTCATCTATAAAAGGATCTGGAGAAGGAAATGTCAAACCACTCCATTATCTGTGCCACGAAAACCCCAAATTGGGTCACAAAGAGTTAGATATGACTGAACAACAATAAAACCAGCTCTAGAATTATGATCCTCTAAAACTATTTTATAAGGCATAAAGTTACTTAATATGAGAACCTGGATTTGAACCTTGGTCCTGTGACTTGAAATCTAGCATTTTTTAAAACTATGTCATGGTGCCGCCTTTTTATATGATGAGTGACAATAGTGGGTTGGCTGAAATGAAAGCAGAATTATAGTATTGGGTGTCATAAGAGTATTCTTTAGTTCATATCTGCACAAGTTAATGTGCCAGTTGTTTTTCTACTAGCATTTTCATTCCAATTTGCAAAATTGTAGAATATATCATTAAAAAGAACCTGAATAATAGCTTTTCTTTGTGGTGAGAGCTGAGCAGGGACTAGGAGTATAGCCACAAGTGAGTTCTCATCAATCCTTTCAAGAGAAGCCAAAAGCCAATAGAATTCATTCATCAACACCTATCATTTTTGGCTCTTTTATTCATCAAAACTAAAATATTTGTTGATATGATATTACAAAAGAACACGTTCAAAGCTGGAGAAAAATATTAACTCTCTGGAAAGTCCCAGCATATTGCAAAATGCACAAATCCCTCACTAGAGACTTCTATTGGGCATCTATTACTCTGACCTGTTTTTAACTTTACATTTTCTATTTATCCCCCATCGACTAACTGACATTTCTCAGTCACTGCAAGACCTTATTCCTGTTTGTCTCTAAAGCATAAGGAGGAAAAAATGAAGTGACTCTTTCACACTCTGGTGAGTCCCACGGTCCTGTCTACCACACACAAATGGCAACTTTTGCTCTTTCATTTGCCTTTTGTAACCGTATTTTGATGGGGTCATGAAAGGGATTATATTGTCAGGGAATTAGGAAAAAAAGCTATTTTTTCCCTTCACATATCAAGCTCCTCAGTTTGATGTGACTGTGCAGTTCAAATTCTTATAAATTTGAATCTATACACTACCATTTCAACACATTAATTATACTATTGGTGCTTTGCAAAGTCCTGAGAGGCACTATGAGATAGATGGGTAGCCTTGGAATGAAGATCTCTCTTCAACTCCTCCTCTGATACAAACTAATTGGCTTTATATTCCCAGAGTCTCTAATATATTTTATAAAAAACTATCAATCTGCATGTATCACTGGAAGAAGTTTCTTACAGACATAATATACATAATGTAAATAGTGGAAACAACAGGCTACCACTTTAAATTTGATTGATCATATTTATTTACTATCTGGGTCAGATGCTGCTTTCTTGAAGTAAATATTTTCCAATACATGTAATAAAAAATTTTGCATTTTAGCAGCACTTTCAATAACATGAGCTGTCGGAGAAAACAGGCAAAAAAAATTACAATCTCTTCTTGTGATACCCACATCTTAATGTAGCATTTAGGGGAAATGTCACTTAGCATGCCTCCTCTGTTTCTCTCAATATTGTAGTCTAATATTGAGTTCAAAGAGATGAAGAGGGGACTTCACAATGTTTTGAAAGGACCCCTAAATTTAGATTCACAGGGACTCAGTTTTCAACCCTAACTCTGCTACTTATGTTATTTGACATAGGCAACCCATTCAGTCTCTCTGGGCCTCAGTTTGACTATTTAGGAAATGAAGGGCTAAAGTGAAATAATCTATGGTCCTTTCTAGATTTTCATTATACAAATTCTTCTAAAATGTTTCACACAGTAGAACCAATTTATGCATGAACATTTTCAGACACTTCTCTCTTTTCTACTTCTAGCAATTTTTACAAGATAGCCAAAAACTTAGCAAGTTGGTTTGGAGAAATAGCTGAGTATATTTAAAAAAAAAAAAAAAAAAAAAACCACTTCTTTCTTAGTTGTGATATTGGCTGCAAAAGCCCCTGTTACATAATTGCTTGTAATACTAATGCTCCTGCAGTTGTCCTACCCAGCAGGTGGCGATATTGAGACTCAAATGAGATTATGGCTCACATGATTATGCAAATGATTTATGAGAAAATGGTTTGGGGGACAAACTTGAGTTTTCTGGCAATAATATCCCTTTCAAAATTCCCCTTTTCATTGCTGAATTAAGATAGTCTATGGACAGAAATTTCTACAGAGGATTTCCATTAATTTTCTGAGGAAAGTGATGATGGTCACTTAAGTGATGATAATCAGTGTTGTCTTCATGACTGATAATCAGAATCCTGGTTCAACAAGCAATTTCATTGAAGCTATCTCCAAATGCTTGATTTAATGTTTGTTTTTTTTTTTCCCACTTCAGTGAAAGCAAAACTAATTATATCAGCTACAGTGAGCAAAAGAGATCTCATTCAGGGCTTGTGTAATAAGAATATTAGAATAAAGAACTGAAAGTCTTCTATGAAAAACATATTCTCAAAATTTGGGGATTGTTATAAGACACCATGATGCAAGGATACAAGATATCTCTCCGAATATAATGAAGACATAGAACAAAGAAAAGTAAATTATCAAAGAGGGCAACTTGGTATTTTGGAAAGAACATTGGATCTGGAGTCAGAAAGTTTGGGTTTCTCTCTTGGCAGTTCTGCTCCTTACTAGATATTGAGGCAGATGGTTTTCCCTCTCTAGATTCCATGGTTTTTTATCTATGAAGAAAAGGAGGAGGAGGAGGAAGAAGAAGAAGAGAAGGAGAAAGAAAAAGAAAATAAGGAAGAGAGAGAGAGAGAGAGGAAGGAAGGAAAGGGAAAGGAAGGAAAGAGGAAAGGAAAAGGAAAGGAAAGGAAAGGAAAGGAAAAAGGAAAGGAAAGGAAAGGAAAGGAAAGGAAAGGAAAAGGAAAGGAAAGGAAAGGAAAGGAAAGGAAAGGAAAGGAAAGAAAGGAAGAGGAAAGGAAAGGAAAGGAAAGAAAGGAAAGGAAAGGAAAGGAAAGGAAAGGAAAGGAAAGGAAAGGAAAGGAAAGGAAAGGAAAGGAAGAAAGGAAAGGAAAGGAAAGAAAGGAAAGGAAAGGAAAAGGAAAGAGAAAGGAAAGGAAA